>NC_136268.1:129680961-130015961 GCF_964187855.1 Myxine glutinosa
TTTTTATTTCGTTTCAACACAAACTCAGGAAATTGTGACCACATATTATTAAGTGGTGTGGTCATGTTAACATATCCAAATAGTGACCATCCATATGTTATCAAGTGGTGTGATCATGTTAACCTATCCAAATAGTGACCATCCATATATTATTAAGTGGTGTGATCATGTTAACCTATCCAAATAGTGACCATCCATATGTTATCAAGTGGTGTGATCATGTTAACCTATCCAAATAGTGACCATCCATATGTTATCAAGTGGTGTGATCATGTTAACCTATCCAAATAGTGACCATCCATGTGTTATTAAGTGGTGTGGTCATGTTAACCTATCCAAATAGTGACCATCCATGTGTTACGAAGTGGTGTGATCATGTTAACCTATCCAAATAGTGACCATCCATATGTTATCAAGTGGTGTGATCATGTTAACCTATCCAAATAGTGACCATCCATATATTATTAAGTGGTGTGATCATGTTAACATATCCAAATAGTGACCATCCATATGTTATCAAGTGGTGTGATCATGTTAACCTATCCAAATAGTGACCATCCATATATTATTAAGTGGTGTGATCATGTTAACCTATCCAAATAGTGACCATCCATGTGTTATCAAGTGGTGTGATCATGTTAACCTATCCAAATAGTGACCATCCATGTGTTATTAAGTGGTGTGATCATGTTAACCTATCCAAATAGTGACCATCCATATATTATTAAGTGGTGTGATCATGTTAACCTATCCAAATAGTGACCATCCATATGTTATCAAATGGTGTGATCATGTTAACCTATCCAAATAGTGACCATCCATATATTATTAAGTGGTGTGATCATGTTAACCTATCCAAATAGTGACCATCCATATGTTATCAAGTGGTGTGATCATGTTAACCTATCCAAATAGTGACCATCCATATGTTACCAAGTGGTGTGATCATGTTAACCTATCCAAATAGTGACCATCCATATGTTATCAAGTGGTGTGATCATGTTAACCTATCCAAATAGTGACCATCCATATGTTATCACGTGGTGTGATCATGTTAACCTATCCAAATAGTGACCATCCATATGTTATCAAGTGGTTTGATCATGTTAACCTATCCAAATCGTAACCATCCATATATTATGAAGTGGTCTGATCATGTTAACCTATCCAAATCGTAACCATCCATATATTATGAAGTGGTCTGATCATGTTAACCTATCCAAATAGTGACCATCCATATATTACGAAGTGGTGTGATCATGTTAACCTATCCAAATAGTGACCATCCATATATTATTAAGTGGTGTGATCATGTTAACCTATCCAAATCGTAACCATCCATATATTATGAAGTGGTCTGATCATGTTAACCTATCCAAATAGTGACCATCCATATGTTATCAAGTGGTTTGATCATGTTAACCTATCCAAATCGTAACCATCCATATGTTATCAAGTGGTTTGATCATGTTAACCTATCCAAATCGTAACCATCCATATATTATGAAGTGGTCTGATCATGTTAACCTATCCAAATAGTGACCATCCATAAATTACGAAGTGGTGTGATCATGTTAACCTATCCAAATAGTGACCATCCATATATTATTAAGTGGTGTGATCATGTTAACATATCCAAATCGTAACCATCCATATATTATGAAGTGGTTTGATCATGTTAACCTATCCAAATCGTGACCACCCATAAATTATGAAATGGTGTGATCATGTTAACCTATCCAAATCGTAACCATCCATATATTATGAAGTGGTCTGATCATGTTAACCTATCCAAATAGTGACCATCCATATGTTATCAAGTGGTTTGATCATGTTAACCTATCCAAATCGTAACCATCCATATGTTATCAAGTGGTTTGATCATGTTAACCTATCCAAATCGTAACCATCCATATATTATGAAATGGTCTGATCATGTTAACCTATCCAAATAGTGACCATCCATATATTATTAAGTGGTGTGATCATGTTAACCTATCCAAATCGTAACCATCCATATATTATGAAGTGGTTTGATCATGTTAACCTATCCAAATCGTGACCACCCATAAATTATGAAATGGTGTGATCATGTTAACCTATCCAAATCGTAACCATCCATATATTATGAAGTGGTCTGATCATGTTAACCTATCCAAATAGTGACCATCCATATATTACGAAGTGGTGTGATCATGTTAACCTATCCAAATAGTGACCATCCATATATTATGAAGTGGTCTGATCATGTTAGCATATCCAAATAGTGACCATCCATATGTTATCAAGTGGTGTGATCATGTTAACCTATCCAAATAGTGACCATCCATATATTACGAAGTGGTGTGATCATGTTAACCTATCCAAATAGTGACCATCCATATATTACGAAGTGGTGTGATCATGTTAACCTATCGAAATAGTGACCATCCATATATTCCGAAGTGGTGTGATCATGTTAACCTATCGAAATAGTGACCATCCATATATTACGAAGTGGTGTGATCATGTTAACCTATCCAAATAGTGACCATCCATATATTACGAAGTGGTGTGATCATGTTAACCTATCCAAATCGTGACCACCCATAAATTATGAAATGGTGTGATCATGTTAACCTATCGAAATAGTGACCATCCATATATTACCAAGTCGTGTGATCATGTTAACCTATCCAAATCGTGACCACCCATAAATTATGAAGTGGTGTGATCATGTTAACCTATCCGTGAACTTTGCTGTAACCGACCGATCGCGTGAACGTTTCATGATAGATGCCATGCGTGAAAAGGCTCAACATCAAGGTGTCTGTTATACTACATTTAAAACCGTTTAAATAATCACGTGGGTGTGATTTCAAAAATAACCAATGAGATTGTTATATAAACGAGGGTGCGGTTTTTGCGGTAAAATGTTGCTTTTAACAAACAGACAAAAACCAACTCTTGATAAATGACGGCTCAGACATTCTGCACCGAGTGAGCAAGAAAGGAAAACATCTTTAACCCACGAGCATTTAAAATTCCTCCGCTATGTTAATCAATACGGCTATGGATGTTTAAATAAATAAATAAATCGGCCATAATGCAAACAAACGAGGCAGTTAGCTTATTTACACGATAACGAGGTGTCACAAAACCGTTTTACATTCTTTACTTTCTCAACTGCAATTGAGGAGCACCCAGACACCAGTCAGTCCGTTAACCCCTGCGATGATGCTTGGCATACAATGGGCCCATTCACTATGGGGGTCTTTGCTTTGTGGGACACCGGGCGATGCTCAGACTGTTTGCAGTTGGGCTTCATTCCTTATCCATAAATTAAAATGGTGCCTTCGGTGATCCTTCGGCTTTCAGTCACGTGTGCCAATGGGCGCTTAATCTCCATTTATCTGATGTGATCAATGGCAATGAATGACGTCATAAATGATTAATACATCATCATAATCAATGAAATCATTGTGGATTTATTTTTTAATAATCAGATGAACCACTAACATTTTGTTGAGTACATAATCTTTTTACGTATAGTGTATATAGTAAGTAAGCAAATAATAAATAAATGAATGAATGAATGAATGAATGAATAAATGAATGAATGAATGAATGAATAAATTAATTAATTAATGAGCTGATTTCTCAATGAAATCACCAATGGATATCAGATTATTTTTTTAAATGTATCAATTATACTGTATTCATAAACCCCCAACTCCAATAAATCTGCTCCATTCGAGTCAAACCACGACAGCCCCCGAACGTACAGCTGGGCCTCCATCTTGGCCGATTCAAATGGAAAGTGCTAAGCATTCATATCGAACACGATCGAAGCACATTCCTTAACCCCATGACCTTCTAAACTTGCAGTGCACAGGAAGTAAACAAAAAAAAAACGTACAAGTTTCAGCCACGATATACCGGTAACTCCATTACACCAAATTGCTTTTCCCGGAAAGGAAGATCGAATTGCCTTTGCTTTGGGATGGTCGTCCATTTATCAAAGTGAGTAATTGTTCAACATTGTTGCATGTAATTAAATAGTTCGTTAAGCATGCAGAAAATGGTCTTTGTAGCGACCCACAATGGAATGGCCTCCTCCATCTGAAAAACTCCCACAGAGGCCTCGCAATAAAGGGAACCATCAAGTCGACGTGACGCCAAATATCAGCATCATCTGGCATCGTGAGACATTTTCAGTCGAATGTCTCGGTGCGGACATGCCTCCCGTCCAGGAACCACATTCAGCAGCGTTCATCTCCATCCTCCCAAAGAAAAGTCCCGATCAGAATGAATTGATTTATATTCTTTTGGAACCCGCACGCCTAAAAGTTCTACGACCATGTTCAAAGCACTCTTTTTCTCCGTGACAAAAATTGGATATTATTCCTCTTTTTGTTCCTTCGCCTTAAGGCTGGATCCCCTTGGCATTAAAAATGCAACAGCATTCCATCTCGTGTCCTCTTGGAGGTTGAAACCTCACAATCGTATTTGAACAGAAAGCAAAATGAGTAATAAAAACTGCTGTGATCGATGCGTCTATTATAACATTAGCTGCATGATCATTTACTTTCATTTTATTATTCCCACTTTACACTCAAACATATCCACATACATATATGTATACATATTTGTTGTTGCTCTTTAAACGGCCACGATAATCCCACCTTGTGAGGTCGGCCGGGGGAAGCTTGGCCCAAGTATTTCACGAACGGGCCTGGCCAGGCTTGACATTCGTCTAGTTAGGGCAGGAATTTAGGATTTGGCCATGGGGTGCCATGGGGTGCCATGGGGTGCCATGGGGTGCCATGCGGTGCCATGGGGTGCCATGCGGTGACATGCGGTGCCATGGGGTGCCATGGGGTGCCATGGAGTGCCATGCGGTGACATGCGGTGCCATGGGGTGCCATGGAGTGCCATGGAGTGCCATGCGGTGACATGCGGTGCCATGGGGTGCCATGGGGTGCCATGCGGTGACATGCGGTGCCATGGGGTACCATGCGGTGACATGCGGTGCCATGGGGTGCCATGGGGTGCCATGGAGTGCCATGCGGTGACATGCGGTGCCATGGGGTGCCATGGGGTGCCATGCGGTGACATGCGGTGCCATGGGGTGCCATGGGGTGCCATGCGGTGACATGCGGTGCCATGGGGTGCCATGGGGTGCCATGGGGTGACATGCGGTGCCATGGGGTGCCATGGGGGTGCCATGGGGTGCCATGGGGTGCCATGGGGTGCTGTGATACTGGCCTACTCTTTGCGAAGGACACCATGAGATCTTTAAAGTCTACCAACCCATGCTGTCAGACAGGAAGTGACAGTTTATAGCTGGGTCGGGATTCCTAGCCAGCTTAGAGCGAGTGTGGTGTAATTCTAGGCCATCCTATGAGCCCAAACAGTAAGTACGACAAAGGAATAGGAATTGAAAGCTTTGATGGAGAAGTTCATTTTGCTGCGCAGATGACGTCATAAGCTAAATACTTCATTGCCACAAAGATCCTGTTTCTAAAATATTGCAAACACTTAGTAAATAGTAAAATAACCAAGTTAAGTCCTGATCAATTAAATTGATATACATATATTTGATTACAGTTTTGAGCTAAATATGGGATTTAAATTATTACTAAATGTGGGATTTAATCCCCCCCCCCTTCCCATGTCTCCTCCTCCCCCCAAGCCCCTCTCCCTCCCACAGATCTTCCGATGTCCCTGCTCTCAAATGTTGTACTTGTGTGCTTCCCTCTCTCTCCCCATCTTGTCTCCCGCTCCCTTTATTGTATGATTTGTGTATCAGTTTTTTTGTGATTAATGTTATCTCTTAATGTTATCATGTTATCATGATAAAACATGTTAACATGATAACATTAATGTTATCATGACCCTCGATCTTGTATACAAAAATAAAATTACAACTGAGATTTAAAGGAAACAAGAGAGTATGGTTGTAATTACAGCTGGTTTAGGGATAAGGAGAAGCATGCAGTAAAGGGAGGGGAGATTCATGTAAAGATAATGATAAAAAAAGAAAGTCAGAAAAAAGACCAGAATAAATTATTTTCTAGACACAATGTGAAAAGGGGTAGGGAGTGTTTGTCTCAAACAACCTCCAGACTTTTGTTCATTTACTGGAGGATCCATCAACTGAGGCACATCATTCCATGTCAACATCAGTCTGACAATGCAGCCAAAGAGCAGCCATTCTTGAGCTGAATAGCCCAAGGATGGCGTTTCCAGGCATATTGCTCTAATTGAAAAGTGACAGCTATGAAAAGGAAACCTTGGAGGGAGGTCGTGAGAAGCTGCGTCCAATAATGCAAGGACTACAGACCGCATCGCCACGGCTTCCACAGATAAAAGAAATGAGTGGGAGGAAAAGGCTTCAAGTAAGAACTCGCTTTCTTGCCACAACAATTGACAACTTAGACTTCAACAACTATCGGAGACGCCTCCTCGAGATGGTTGTACCCCCCAACGCAAATCGGGGGCCAAATCTTCCCCATTTTTCCCTGTTTCCCGGATTCGTCAGGGCAGCGCGGTCATGTTCAGAGTGCTGATCAGTCCCGATGGACCGGTCCTTTCCCTCTTGTGTCTCTGTCTCTGTCTCTCTCTGTCTCTCTGTGTCTCTCTGTCTCTCTGTCTCTCTCTCTTTCTTTCTCTCTCTGTCTCAGATGTCTCTCTGTCTTAGATGTCTCTCTGTCTTAGATGTCTCTCTGTCTCTCTTTCTCTTTCTCTTTCTCTTTCTCTCTCTCTCTCTCTCTCTCTCTCTCTCTCTCTCTCTCTCTCTCTCTCTCTCTCTCTCTCTCTCTCTCACTCTCTCTAACTCTGTCGTGGCCCTGACTTTGTGAAGGTGGAGTACACCATCTTGGATGTGGGGGATCTCTGGGTCGCTCCTGGGAGATCGATCGGCTGTCTCCGTGCTGCGGGCTTGTTTGAGAGAACTGTCTGGGGCTATACAACAACAACCAACAACAACTTAGACTTCAGACTGTACAAAACTGAAAAAAAAGAAACCCTCACAAGAATATCACATCATGGCTTCAAATGAGAAAAAAAGAAATCAAATTCTGAGATTACATGAGATATCTGTTGTTTTATTGCAAGGGAAATCCAATGTGGATTTGTGCACAGCAGGTTTCCAGTATCTTTGCCACCATTGAGGAATCTCTTGAGGTTCCAAATTCAGATTCGACACGAGTCGCTTAGCTGCTAAATCTCGCTTTGTACCTGCTACCGCAAATCAGGCCCAGTGCCCTGGACACAGGCATATGCATGACAAAGTGCTCCCAGATCAGCAGCGCCTGCCCTTGGCAATCGGGCCGGAAACCAACCCGGCCGCCCCTTGTTAGAAGCTGCGCTTGTTCAGCATCCATGGCGCATGCCAGAGAATGAGAGTTGGCCGAGCAGATTCACTTCAACATTGCACACTCAAACCTGGCTGTCTTCCCAACCTACAATGACGCGAAACAATGCGGCGGATTGCATAATAAGGTCAAAGTTTAACTTTTTGGAATATACAGCTGAAAATTGTTCATTCAGCTACTTTTGTGCACTTGTTAGTTGTTGCGTCGCTGGAAAAAGATTTAAAAAAAAAAAAAAATAGTGCACATGCCTCTTTAGATTGATATTCTTTCTGAATGAGAAGCACACATTTTCATACATGTTGAAGTTACTCATTGTGGATTGATACAAATGCAAAAAAAAAACTCCTTGAAACTCAAAAAATCAGAATGCATAATTAGAATAATTACAAATGATAAAATCCCAGCAATATGGCGACCCTTAAAGAAGAGAAAAAAAGATGAGAAAACCTGATCACATTGGAAAATGTCCTGGTATAATTGGAAATAGTTCGGCAAAAGAAAACAAACTTTGCACAAAATCACCTGCACTACTCTAATTATGAACAAGGGAAAGAATTTCTCTCTCATGTGGCAGAAAATAGACTTCACAAGGCAAAAACAACCCACTGCTTTGTTTCATCAGAGCTCGAACGAGGTAGCTGCAAAAATATAAAATCATGAATCTAAAGATTTTCTGGGGATTCCAGAAAAAATTACAGCACAACAGGAATAGATTTAATGAAGCAAAGGCCAAGAAAAGGGCCAAGAATAATAGGCTTTACTTGCTCAGTTGTCTTGAGAAAAGATGCGCACGGCAACAAAGTCTCCTTTCAGTACGATTAATCTCCACGGTTTGTCTTACGTTCCTGCTCCCACTGCAAGCAGCCGTCCAGTCGTCGCCTGTCCACCCTTCCAAGGCGGCGAGCACGCGTCCTGCACTCCCTCTCTTCAAGTAACCACCTCCCCGCCCCTCCCAGCTCCTGCTTACACTCCCTGTGGATAAACCCCTACCCCAGCAGCTTCCGCCAGGCACTTCTCACACTTCGACACCACAGAGCAAGCAACGGCCTCGGGCAAGGCACGGAAAGAAAGCCATCGGTGCCTTGTCGAAGCACCCCCTGCGGTACCACTGGGGGCGGGGGAGAAAGGGTAACACACTTAACATCATTTTTTGCCGACGACTCCATATTACAGCAATGCAACAAAAGGGCTGCTCTCTGAGATTGAACAACGATCCATTTGTCAAGGAAATTAAATCAGAGACATTAATCAGATTACAAATTCATTTTCAAGCGTGCAGTCTCCTGCCAATCGATGAGGATCCAACAAGTAAATGATGGTGCAGGAGTGGATGGCCTTGTAATAAAATGATTTTGGTCGATCAAGGACCAACCAGCATCATTATGTGACAAGGACATCCATAATCTTGTGAAATGGTGGCATAATTACATGTGGATGTGCAAGAAGAGCATGTCAAAAGAAAATTATCTACCCGTGAAGCATATGTGGTAGGACATTCACAAATTCATTTTACCTAATGATTTATCCTAATTAAAAATGATATATATATATATATATAAGTATATTAATATAACGCCTCTGAGGAAGAGAACTAGATTGTTATTGAAACATCATCTACCATATAAAACACAATGTCAGTTTGTGTGTTTGTACAGATGTCTGTCCCCCTTCATAAGGGTGGGTTTTAAAGGCCATTCTTTTAACACGAAAGTGTGTTCAATCTGGTATATTTTTGAGGATAAAACAAATTCGAAAAACATTTTTCAAAAAAGAGTAATTATGTCTTCTATTGGAAATGTAGATGGTGGCTTGCAAACCAAGCCTCAAAGGTGGTGTGTAGAAGCGTTTTTTTAAAATAACAATAAATACAAGGTGCAAGGAGGTGAAATTTGATGGACATGATGTGCAATGCGAGTAAAGTAAAACGGTTGGACATTTACATCCATAGGTTGTCTCATAAATAAAGAAGATATGAGCACACCTGACACGAGACTGATGCTTCGGACTTACGAGGCACCGAGGGATGCTCACGAGGCTGCACCGTCAAATAAACTGTTCCAACGCATCATTTTTGATTGGTTTTTTACTCGTGCTTTAGTGCTTTAATAAACAAGAAAACAAGAAGACGTCATGCGGAGCACAATACTTGCAAAATCTGCCCCCCACGCCCAATGTTTCCATTGATAAAGCATATTGTCCATTTCATGAAGATTAAAATTTACGATCTTGACCAAAGCTCGGGTCAACTGGATGAAAAGTGACGATTTTTCAGATGAAAAATGATGATTTTAGAAGTTTGACCTTGAATTGACCTTTGACCTTTTGACCTCAAAAAAAGTTGGTTTCCCAATTCAGTGAGGCAATATGCAAACGTTCAATTTTCAAGTAAATCGGATGAAAATTGACTTTTTCAGATGTAAAGTGATGATTGTGTAAGTTTGACCTTGAGTTGACCTTTGACCTTTTGACCTCAAAAATAGTGTTTCCCAATTTAGTGACTCGATATGCAGATGCTGTTCAATTTTCAAGTCAATTGGTTGAAAATTGATGCTTTTAAAAATTTGACCTTGAGTAGACCTTTGAACTTTTGACCTCAAAAATACTTCATTTCACAATTTAGTGACTCAATATACAAATGCTATTCAATTTTCAAGTCAATCGGATTTAAAATGTCGATTTTAGAAATCTGACCTCCAGATGACCTTTGACCTTTGACCTCAAAATCAATAGGCTTCTCAATTGGGACGACCTATACAACTTGGTGAAGTTTCATGACGATCGGTTTTGAATTGTGACCTGTAGGCCAGTGACAAACAGACAGACAGACAGACAGACAGAACCACAAACGCAACCGACCAATTCCCAATTTAGTGACTCGATATGCAGATGCTGTTCAATTTTCAAGTCAATTGGTTGAAAATTGATGCTTTTAAAAATTTGACCTTGAGTAGACCTTTGAACTTTTGACCTCAAAAATACTTCATTTCACAATTTAGTGACTCAATATACAAATGCTATTCAATTTTCAAGTCAATCGGATTTAAAATGTCGATTTTAGAAATCTGACCTCCAGATGACCTTTGACCTTTGACCTCAAAATCAATAGGCTTCTCAATTGGGACGACCTATACAACTTGGTGAAGTTTCATGACTATCGGTTTTGAATTGTGACCTGTAGGCCAGTGACAAACAGACAGACAGACAGACAGAACCACAAACGCAACCGACCAATATACTTGAAAAATCTTCCATTTTGCAAGTAAAACATTATAGCGCACTGTGCTGTCTTTTACCAATACACACTCACAAACACACACACGAAAATGCACACACACACACACACACACACACACACACACACACACACACACACACACACACACACACACACACACACACACACACACACACATATATATATATATATATATATATATATATATATATACAGTCACGTGAAAAAGTAAGTACACCCCATGTAAAGTTTTGACTTTTTCAACATATTTCAACATGCAGCTATTTGATCTTCATTTCAACAATATTGATAGATAAAGGTGATATAATACAACAAATATCATGAAACATTTACATTTTGTAGTCCATTGTATCTATCTATAATTCCATTAATCTCTGTGTGTATGTGTGTTTGTATGTGTGTATGTGTGTATGTGTGTATGTGTGTATGTGTGTATGTTTGTCTGTGACCGCTGTTTCTCGACAACTACCGGTCCGATATACTTTAAACTTGCCAGGTATATTGCTGGGGACCCGAGGATGTGCCTTTTCAAGGTTTCATATTAATCGGACAAGTAGTTACCGAGCTATGGCGATTTCTTTACCAAACACTGCAAGCCGTTCGCTTTGGACCAAACCATTGCATGTAAATAGAGGGGGGGGTTCTGTGGTCGTTGCGAATGGACCAAACCATTCATGTAAATAGAGGGGGGGGGGGGTTCTGTGGTCGTTGCGAATGGACCAAACCATTCACATCGAATCATCGAATCACATCGAATGGACCAAACCGTTCGCTTTGGACCAAACCATTGCATGTAAATAGAGGGGGGGGGGGGTTCTGTGGTCGTTGCGAATGGACCAAACCATTCATGTAAATAGAGGGGGGGGGGGGGTTCTGTGGTCGTTACTGCCACGTGGTTTCAAAATTTTTTTTTGTTGTTGTTGTTTGCACGCATGTTTTTTTGCACCCACGTACGGGCACGCCCTAGGATGTTTACACACACACACCCCTACACAAATTTTTTTTTTTTTTTTTTTTTTGGCAAGGAACGGGCACCCACGTACGGGCACGTCCTAGCTTATATATAGTACGGGCATGCCCTAGTAATTTAAATGAACATAAATGCAAATTTCGCATTTGGAAAAAGTAAGTACACCCTTGGCTCTAAAATGTGGTATTGCCCCATTTGGCAGAAACAACCTCAAGTAGGCGTTTCTTATAACTGTCTACCAGTCTCTAACATCGACTGGGAGAAATTTTTGCCCAATCCTCCATGCAGAATTCTTTCAGCTGTGCGATGTTTGAGGGGTTTCTTGCATGCACAGCTCGTTTCAAATCCCCCCACAACATCTCGATGGGATTTATATCTGGGCTTTCACTTGGCCATTCCAGAACCCTCCATTTCTTTCTTTTCAGCCATTCCTTGGTGGATTTACTGGTATGTTTAGGGTCATTGTCATGTTGCAAGGTCCACCTTCGGTTGAGCTTCAACTTTCCGACAGATGGCCTCACATTATCCTCAAGCACCCTCTGGTACAATGAAGAATTCATAGTGGATTCTATGATGGTGAGCTGCCCAGGCCCTGATGCAGCAAAGCTGCCCCAAACCATAATATTTCCACCACCATGCTTTACAGTTGGTATCAGGTTCTTGTGGTCAAATGCTGTCTTTGGTTTTCGCCAAACATGTCTTCTGGTACTGTGGCCAAATAGCTTACCTTTGACTCATCTGTCCAGAGCACATTGTTCCAGAAGTGCTGGTCTTTGCCTAGGTGTTCATTGGCAAACTTTAGTCTTGCCCTGATGTTCTTTCTCGACAGCAAAGGTTTCCTCCTTGCACACCTCCCATGTGGATCAAATTTGTGCAGCCTCTTTCTAATGGTAGACTCGTATACTTTGACATCAACAGTGGCAAGAGCTACCTGTAGGTCCCGTGATGACATTCTGGGGTTCTTAGAGACTTCTTTCAACATCTTGCGGTCTGCTCTCGGGCTGAACTTGCTGGGGCGGCCTGCCTTGAACAAGTTGGCAGTTGTTTGGAATCTTCTCCACTTGTAGATGATCTTCCAGACAGTCGAGTGATTGATTTCAAATTGTTTGGAGATCTTTTTAAATCCCTTCCCAGACTCGTAGGCATCTATAACCTTCTTTCTGAAGGCCTCACAGAGCTCTTTTGATCTCGGCATGGTGACGCCGCACACTTCAACAATAAACAGCAAACCAAACTAAATGTCTGAGGTTTAAATAAGACAGGTTCCTCCAAGATCCTCTCTCACGATGTTCTAATCATTTGCACCTGAGCTGGTGCACCTGATTCTAATTTTAGGTATTTGAAGCAGTGATAAATGTAGGGGTGTACTTACTTTTTCCACATGCGAAATTTGCATTTATGTTTGTTTAAATTATACAATGGACTACAAAATGTAAATGTTTCATGATATTTGTTATATTATATCACCTTTATCTTTCAATATTGTTGAAATGAAGATCAAATAGCTGTATGTTGAAATATGTTGAAAAAGTCAAAACTTTACATGGGGTGTACACTGTACATACTTTTTCACGTGACTGTATGTATATATATATATATATATATAGTGCCTCCATCAGTATTGGGACAGTAGAGTTAAATATTTGTTATTATTGCTGTATACTCATGAAATATTTCAGAGGCCTTGAATAGCCTTTGGAGCACAATCAAGACAATCATTAAGAAGTAGTAGGCGTATGTTACCACTAAGACCCTGCCTAGATCAGGCCGTCCCTCCAATCTGGCTGACCAAGCAAGGAGGAGACTGATCAGAGAGGCCACCAAGAAGCCAATGGCAACTTTTAAAGAACTACAGGCTTTTATGGTGAAGACTGGTCACTGTGTGCATGTGACAACAATATCCCAAGCACTCCACAAGTCTGTCCTGTATGGTAGAGTGGCAAGAAGGAAGCCATTACTCAAAAAATCCCACCTTGAGTCCCATTTGAGGTATGCAAAAAACCACTCCTGAGATTCTGAAGCCATGCGGCAAAAGGTTTTGTAGTCTGATGGAACTTTTTGGCCTAAATGCAAAACGTTACGTTTGGTGCAAACCCAACACAGCACATCACCCAAAGAACACCATCTCTACTGTGAAACATTGTTGGTGGCAGCATCATGTTATGGGGATGTTTCTCATTTGCAGAAACTGGAGCACTTGTCAGGATAGAAGGGAAAATGGATGGAGTAAAATACAGAAAAATCCCAGAGGAAAACCTGCTGCCTTCTGCAAGAAAGCTGAAATTAGGACGAAAGTTCACCTTTCAGCATTACAACGACCCGAAGCACACAACCAAAGCTACACTGGAGTGGCTAAGGGACACAAAGATAAATGTCCTAGAGTGGCCCAGTCAGAGCTCCGACACAAATCCAATGGAAAATCTCTGGCATAACTTGAAGATTGTTGTCCATCTAAGCTCCCCACGCAACTTGACTGAGATTGAACAGTTTTGTTCTGAAGAATGGGCAAATATTGCCCAATCAAGGTGTGCAGAGTTGGTAGAGACCCATCCCAAAAGACTTACAGTTGTAATTGTTGTCAAAGTTGCTTCCGCGAAGTATTAATTCAGGGAG
Organism: Myxine glutinosa; assembly: GCF_964187855.1. Classification (NCBI taxonomy): domain Eukaryota; kingdom Metazoa; phylum Chordata; class Myxini; order Myxiniformes; family Myxinidae; genus Myxine; species Myxine glutinosa. The sequence goes on from NC_136268.1 coordinate 129,695,159, forward strand.
CTGGACACTTATTCAACAAAGATATTCTAGTGTTGTATTTTGGATTAATTTTCTGAAATTTATAGAATTTGTTTTTCACTTGGAAGTTGTGGCTTACGATGAGTAAATAAAGGTGGAAAAATTCTCGTTTGATGAATTTTAATTCCAGGCTATACGGCAACAAATGGTGAAAAATTTTAAAGGTGATGTGGACTCTCTATAGGCACTGTACTTAAACTTCTCATAAATCCACTTCCATTTCCCCCACCAACTCATGAAAGCTCAAACATAATTACGATGCTGGCAAGAGGCCGATCAGTTTGATGAGGAAGCATAAATCGACAGCAAACTGCTTGCCCATCGACGTAGATGGAATAACCTTTCCTGCCACATGTGAGTGTGCGTTGGTCGTTATGAAGTTGCATTTCAATCCTGTGTGTTCTCCCCAGCATAGCTCAAGCTCATTCTGTGTGTGCTCCTCAGCATAGTTCAAGCTCATTCTGTGTGTGCTCCCCAGCATAGCTCAAGCTCATTCTGTGTGTGCTCCTCAGCATAGCTCAAGCTCATTCTGTGTGTGCTCCTCAGCATAGTTCAAGCTCATTCTGTGTTTGCTCCCCAGCATAGCTCAAGCTCATTCTGTGTGTGCTCCCCAGCACAGCTCAAGCTCATTCTGTGTGCTCCTCAGCATAGTTCAAGCTCATTAGGTGTGTGCTCCCCAGCATAGCTCAAGCTCATTCTGTGTGTGCTCCTCAGCATAGCTCAAGCTCATTCTGTGTGTGCTCCCCAGCATAGCTCAAGCTCATTCTGTGTGTGCTCCCCAGCATAGCTCAAGCTCATTCTGTGTGTGCTCCTCAGCATAGCTCAAGCTCATTCTGTGTGTGCTCCCCAGCATAGCTCAAGCTCATTCTGTGTGTGCTCCCCAGCACAGCTCAAGCTGCAGAACAGACCAAGTGCGTTTATTATCACTAGAACCTGGAAGAATGCCTTCCTTACATTTGTTACATTTCTCCATATATTTGGATCTGGGAATATAATTTTATAAATGTGCTAAAGGAATTGGTTTCCATGTTGCTCGATAATTGTGAATACTGTCTCACCATATAAAAATCAATTTGATGATAAATTTTTTTCATACATGGTCTCGGCTCGTGGAAGAGCTAGGACACAGGACATATCTGGACACAACATAACAAAGGGAACAGCAAGAGACAGGGGAAACGCCATTAGCAGGGCGGACAGTGAAAATAGACAGAGACGGACAAACAATTGATGTGGGTAACGGTAAGGTGAACAAGGTGAATGAACAAGGTGAACAAGATGGATAAGTAAGCATAAATTTGAGAGGATGGTTTAACAGGTGTAGAAAAGATCATCGTTTTGGATGTGGGATGACCTGAGATGGTGGTGAGCAGCTGTCCTGAAGACCTGGAGGGAAGAATGAGATTGAAGAGCGTGTGGGAGTTCGTTCCAGAGGTGGGAAAAAGGAGGAAAATTGAGTGGAGGTGAGCATTTTGGTTCTGGATTTAGGCAGTTTTACTTGGAGGGATTTGATCGTGGATCATAAGCATCCTGCAGATCCCTGTGGGTGGAGGTGGGTGGGGTGGACAATGCATGGAGGGGGCAGAGGATGCAAGACCAGAAAGGAGACAGAAGAAGGCCGAGAGACCACCGACCAGCTGTGATGGGAAAGTGATAGGCCCATAGACTCAGCTTCATCGCAAGAGAGTCTAATGATCTTGAAATCCTTGGTTTCTACGGCGTCAAGCTGAGCAAGATGTGAGGCAGAAGCGTCAGCCCAGAGGGGACAGCAGCACTCCATCAAGCTGCGGATGAAAGCCTTGTAGGTCGATAAGAGCTTAGGTCTGCCAAGGAATAACTTTGTCCGATGGAGAATGCCCAGTAGGCGTTTGGCTTTGGGGGCCAACTTTGAAATGTGGTTTGCCCAAGAGAGATCATGGCTGAAAATGAGACCCAAGAGTTTGAGCTACTGAACCTCTTGTTGTTTTTGAGGACGTAGATGAAAGGGTTTGCCAAACGTACGTTTCGGAGAGAGAAAGAAAAAGAAAGAGAGCGAGAGAGAGAGAGAGAGGGAGAGGGAGAGACAGAGACAGAGACGGAGACGGAGACGGAGACGGAGAGGGAGAGGGAGAGGGAGAGAGAGGGAGAGAGAGAGAGAGAGAGAGAGAGTGTGGGATTTATCGGGATTGAAAGACGAATTCCAAGTGTTTGACCAAATTGTGATTTTGTCAATGTCTGAGGAGAGGAAAGAGGCTGCTGCCTGTCTGTCAGAAGGATGAGGGATGTCACGGCAGAGAGTGGAGTTATCAGCAAAGTGATAAAGAGGATTTTCTAGAGAGACAGAGAGATCAGTGATGAGATCAGGAATAGGACTGGGCCTAGAACACTGCTTTGGGGTACTGCAGCCTTAACAGGGAGAAGAAAGAATTCCATTAAGAGTTACATGTTGGCTACGAGAGTGGAAGGAGTCAGTAATCCAAGAGTGGCGTTGGTCTTGGATTCCATAGGCAGAAATTTTGGAGAGCAAGGCCAGATTGACAGGCTTCATCAGGCCAAAATCTAACACTACCGTTCATAAAAGCACAATATTTGGACATTGGACCTGCCAATCATAATACCATAGACAGTCATGGATTATTTATTCATTCATTTTGTGTGCAGTATGTGGTTGCTAGTTTGCATCCTTCCTGGGGATTGTGGTGGTGCTCCCGATGCAGTTCCCCCCTGTTGCTACCGATGCAAGTTAAGCTGGCTAGCTTAAGATCTTAGGGTCTTGGATTCAAGCCCCTGACGTCATCCTTCTGAGGTTGGCAAAATGAGTACCAGCTTACTGGGGCAATAGGGGCACTGCACCAGCAGCACAGGCACACTCCCAGCGATGATACAACCAGTAGCCAAAGGCTGCACACGAGATAATGATAACATCACCGGGTACACTGAGGAAATTACAAATTTCTGCCACCTTCAGTTAAGCCTGGCAAGCTGGTTCATTACTTGGGTCAAAAACTTTTCCTTGCCAACACCACTAAGCGAACTGTGAGAAGAATTGGGGCCATTAAATATGAGGATGTGGTCGCATTATGTAGTAGTACTAAAAAATAAATAATTACCTTTTTAAGGCCGTTTTCCCTGCTAGAGCGGGGGTTAGCCTTCTAGGCCCCATGACAATCATCATGGTTCCCTTTTTGAGGCAATGTTTTTATGGCCGGATGCCCATCCTTACACCAACCCTTTAGTCGCTTCTTACGACACGCAGAGGGATACGGTGTACCTATTCTAGACTGGGGCACACACTGGCACATTCATCCCAGCAATCTGGTACTCAATTTACCGACCTCGGAAGGATGACAGGCTGAGGCAACCCTCCTGGTGTTAATTCAACGATCGACCGGGATTCAAATTAGAGGATCCTAGGATCCCAAGCCAGCACCCTAACCGCTAAGCCAACACCAGGTTAATTATGTGGTAGTACTGGTAGTATCAATTTAAAGCTAATGGATTAATTATCAAATCATCAAAGTTACTATCAAATCAAATTAATTATCGGGTGCGACGGGCAGATCCGTTAATGGACGCCTCTCGCTTCCCATATCGAGGGCCATGTGGTCAGGAGAACCTGGTCCCTTCTGGTTGCCTTGACGTCACACTGTGAGCGTTCTTCAGGATGGACAAAACTAAGTTTAAGTGTTAAGTGCTAAGTTCCTCCTTGCCTTTGCAGGGGAAGGGCTAGAGTCAAGCTCGTTCAAAATTTTCCAAGCACTAAGGATTGGACGTCTCAAATTGATTAATTAATTAATTAATTACATGCAGGCGCCCGCGACCTTTTATAGTGCGGGCGTCGAACCAGCTCGTTTCCAGCGCGACCAGGCCGCTAGGGGCAAGTCAATTTAAATTGTTCAAATCAAAACAAATCAAATTAATTATCAAATCAAATCATTAATTATCATTTGAAATTAAATATCAAAGAGACTATCAGTTAATTTGGAAAACCTATTCAGTTAATTTTAAGTTTATCCCAAAGACTTACAATAATGGAGGGGACTTGTAATTAAATATACAGGTACAGTACAAATACAAGATTAAAAGTTTTCATTCAAACACTTGTATAACAATCATGCTAAAATACGCCATTTGTGTCTGTCTGTCTCCATCTCCATCATCTAGATTCTAGATGATCGAGAGGTGGTTGTCTGTCTGTCTGATGAATTTTTGACGCCAATACATCTGTCGTTACTTATCCAATCTCAACCAAACTTGACAGGATGACGAAGGGTTGCACAATGAAGGTTGTAGCGCATTCATTTGCCCCCCACCCCAAGGGGGTTTTCTCAACCCAAGCAAGTTTGCCCGCCATTGCCGTCAATGGGGTTGCACGTTGAGGTGTATATAAATGTTAAACTAGCTTTATCGTGGCGTATTTCCAAAGAAGATTTATCTTGGCGTTTTTCCAAAGATGCTTTTAATAACAAAATTAATGATAATCGCATATTGTTAATGTTATTACAAAACAATATTAATACTAACAAGCATTACACCTAGGTCCCCCGTCGGTGAAGTGATGTGAGATGACAAAGTGGAAGATGCAAGGCGGCCATCTTAGATTTTGACGTGGCGACCCAATTTTCAATAGCGTTCTTCCTTATGCGTAAATATACCAACACACCAGATTAGAAGTTAGTAGTTCGTTTATTTTTCAAGATATTTCGCTCACAAGGTTCAGACATATATATGGTGGTGGCCATCTTGGATTTTGACGTGGCGACCCAAATTTCAACAGCGTTCTTCCTTATGCCTAGATAAACCCACACCAGCTTAGAAGTTGGTACTTCGCTTATTTTTCAAGATATTCCACTCACAAGGTTCAGACATACATGGCGGTGGCCATCTTGGATATTGACGTGGGTTGCACCCACACACCAAATTAGAATTCGGTCCTTCGCTTACACACGCACGCACGCACGTACGCACGCATGCACGCACGTCCACACGGACGGACACACGCACGCACGGACGGAAGCACGGACGGACGCACACACGGACGGAGGGGAAAACCATAGTCCCCCTTTCGCTCCGCGGTGCGACGGGGGACAATAATGTCCCACTTCCCCAAAGCGTTTTTCCTGCAATGATAACGTTTATAAATAGCTTATAGTTATAATGGCATTTCCATGGGAGCAATATATATATAAAGGAGGAGTGTCTGTCTGTCTGGATGTCCGCTTATAACTCAAGAACTACACATCGGAGAAAAGTTTTAGACACAGATTCGGAATCAGCATAAAATTCCGGTGGTTATAGGCTACTTTCTATTTTAATATCAATGGTTTAAAAAACCGCGCCAGCTGCAATTCCATGGTGTAGTTTGTGGTGGCGCTATTGCCCCTTTCCGATCCCATGACGCATTGCGGTTCCGATTCGCGATAAGGTCTATGCGCTATCACCGACACTTTTCCACCTTTTCCATACCTTTTAATCAGATTTACCTTATCGTCCATCGTAACCACATTACGCTTGGAAACACTAGCATTATCCTTCTTCGGACCCATGGCTAACACAGACACAGTAAAGGAATACTGTACGTCGCCTCTGTTTTGAATGAGAATCAGCGGTTGCGCGTACGTACAGTATACTGGTACATTTTTATATATTTTTAATGTGCTTTTTATTGTATTTTAAATTGTTTTTTAGCTTCTTTTATTGTTAATTTATGTACTATTTTATTTATTTTAAATATATTTTTAAGGAAAACAAATGTTTTCACGTCCGTAGGAGTGACGTAATGTCGCACATAATGACGTTCGCTGCCCGGTCATGAAAGAAATTATGATTCTCTTGCCAAAGTGACATGAAGATCAGGCAGTAAACCTCCCAACTGAGTTTCTCAACAGTCGGGCTGTGGCCTCAAGTGGAATTGCAGCTACACTTCTTGAAGGAGGAAGGTCAGCACACTCAACTTTAAAACTGCCTTTGGATTTGACCAAGCAAGACACCCCAACCTGCAACATTAACAAGAATTCAGCAAACGCCAAGATCCTGCAACAGTGCAAAATCATCATCTGGGATGAGGCTACTATGAACCACAAGCAGGCATTCGAAGCAATGAACAGAACACTCCAAGATATTCACAACAACAAGAAAATCATGGGTGGTGTGACAACTGTTCTGGCTGGAGACTTTCGTCAGACTCTCCCAGTCATCCAACGGGGCACAAGAGCAGATCAAGTCAAGGCCTGTATCAAGTCTTCTTATCTCCTCTGGCCACATGTGCAAAGACTTACCCTGAATACCAACATGAGAGTCCACCTTCTTGGTGACAACACTGCAGGGGCGTTCTCAAGCCAGCTTTTGAAAGTTGGCAATGGCCTATACCCTCAAGATGCATCAGAACAAATAATTCTACCATTTGGACAGTTTGTTGAAACAAAAGATGACTTGATCAAAAAGGTCTTTCCCAATATGGAGACCCAGTTCCAGGACTCATCATGGCTTGCCGAAAGAGCCATTTTGGCCCCCAAGAACAATGCTGTTCAAGAGATCAACAATTTGCTCCTCCACCAACTTCCTGGTCATGAAAGAAATTATGATTCTCTTGACAAAGTGACAGATGAAGATCAGGCAGTAAACTTCCCAATTGAGTTTCTCAACAGTCTTCAGCCTCAAGGACTCCCAACACACAAGTTGATTCTCAAGGTGGGAGCACCAATCATGCTTCTAAGGAATCTTGATCCACCAAACCTGTGTAATGGAACACGATTGACAATCCAGCAAATGATGCCGCATGTCCTAGAGGCAACCATCCTCTCAGGACAATACAGAGGAGAGAAAGTATTAATTCCAAGGATACCACTTATTCCACCTGACCTTCCATTCTCCTTCAAGAGGATTCAGTTCCCCATCAGGCTATGTTTTGCTATGTCCATCAACAAGGCGCAGGGGCAATCAATGAAGGTTGTAGGCCTGAACTTCACAGAACAAGTGTTTGCCCATGGCCAGCTGTGCGTGGGCTGCTCGAGGATTGGAAAACCAAGCAATCTTTATGTCTTGGCACCAAGTAAGAAAACCAGAAATGTTGTATACCCAGAGGTTTTGAGAAATTGAAAATTGAAAAAACGTCATGTAGGAAATGTAGTGATATTGCTCTAAAATATACATGTTCTTTTCATCATATATTTGTATTATTCTTATTCAACCCGGGAAAAGCCGGGTACCTCAGCTAGTGGCTTATACAGGAAGTAAAAATATTATAAAACACAAGCACGTATGATTAGCTTTTTAAACAGTCGCTAATGCTCTTCATAACAATAAATGAAGAAATTTTGAGGAATCCCGACTTGCGTGAGGTAAGTTTTACTTACAGAACTGAGGAAAGATTTACTGTACTCGAGGTACCCCATAATTTTTGGGTTAATAACATGGTCCTTCCTGGCGCTAACATGGCGTTTTCCGTCGTGAACTTTTGAAACTCGCTCCTTCTATTTAACAAGACTCTGAAAGGGAGAAATCCCGGGGTGTGCTCATTTACCAAGCAGCCAGCTAGCGCTTGCCAAACCAGCCGTTCCTTATCGGTTTTGAATGGAGTGCTTGTTCAAATGTTTAAACCACTTGGTAATCTCTCCACAAGAAACTTGGTAAATGAACACACACCCAATGTTCATGAGACCAGACCATAGATCGACTGTAATCTATGTACCCCAAAGAGGAATGACCCTTTCTGCCCCTCCCGTAGTTAGCGGGTGTACTAGTCAATTAAACCAAACAATGCCCGATCCAAAACAAAGAGAAAGGCATGTTTGTCATTTTTTCCCAAAATCAAATAAGTGTTAGATAAGCATCAAATGAACACATTCAAAACTAACACTCGGTGGAGAGCATACCTCCGCCAGGATGAACAGTTTACATTTTGTATCCCACTAATAGGCAGATCTGGATTCACACTTTTTTTTTCTTTTTTTTTGTATACTGAATCAAGGCTCGTGAAAGAGCTAACATTTATTTCACAAACAAATCAACCAGACAAACAAAATATATAAAAAGAGGGAGCGGAAGACAAGATGGGGAGAGAAGGGGAAGCACACAAACACAACATTTGAGAGCAGGGAGATGTGTGGGAGGGAGAGGGCTTGGGGGGAGGAGGCGTGGGAAGCAGGGGGGGGGGGTGGGAGAAGTATAAAACACAAGGACACCAAGGACTTCCAGGCCAGAAGTTGGTAATTCAAAAAAGTGGATTTGGGGTGAAATTAGCGGGGGTAGAAAAGATAAAGGTTTTGGATGGGGGAAGATAAGAGATGGTGGTGAACAGCTGTTTTAAAGACCTGGAGGTGGAGTGGGATTGAAGAGAGTGAGGGAGTTTGTTCCAGAGGTGGGAGAAAAGAGGAATGAAGGAGTGAAGGTGAGCAGAGAGTCTTGATTTTGGCAGTTTAACCATAAGAGGGTTGAAGGCAGATCTTGTGCGACCTGTAGGAATATTTGGGGGACAGAGCCCAGAGAGAGCTGGGGGGGCAAGGCCAGAGAGGAGTCGGTAGAAGATGGAAAGACCACCAACCTGCCTGCGGTGAGTGAGTAAAAGGCCCTTGGAGTTAGCTTCATCGCGGGAGATTCCAATGATTCTGAACGCTTTGGTTTCAACAGCGTGAAGACAAGCTAGGTGTGAGGCAGGAGTTCCAGCCCAGAGGGGAGAGCAGTATTCCATTCAGATGTGGATGGAAAGCCTTGTATGTAGTGAGGAGCTCAGGTTTGTCAAGGAAGGACTTCGCACGATGGAGGATGCCCAGTCGGCGAATGGATTTGGAGGCCAGATTTGAAATGTGGTTTTCCCAGGAAAGATCAAGGCAGATAGTGAGACCCAAAAGCTTGAGTGACAGACTTCTTGGAGAGGATTATTCAGAAAGTGGTTGGGAAGGTTGTCCAGTCAGTCTTTTCGGAGAGACATCGTAAGAGTGTGAGATTTGTCAGGATTGAAAGACATGTTCCACTTGTTTGCCCAGTCTGTGATTTTGTCCAGGTCTGCAGAGAGTGAGGAGGCTGCAGATGCCGATCTGAGGGATGAGGAATGGAGCGACATAGAGTAGAGTCGTCAGCAAAGAGATAGAGAGGATTTTCAAGAGAGTCAGAGAGATCATTGATGAAGACCAGAAAAAGCACAGGGCCCAGAACACTGCCTTGGGGAACTCCAGCCTGAACAGGAAGAAGAGATGATAGAAAACCATTCACGGCCACACGTTGACTACGACTAGAGAGGAAGTCCGCCAGCCATGCGTGGAGATTTCCATGGATACCAAAGGAGGAGAGTTTGGTGAGCAGAGCGGGGTGCCAGACCGTATCGAAGGCACGTGATATATCAAGGGAGACAGCTCTAATTTCCTGTTTGGCATTGAGGACCTCCATCCATTGTTGAGAAAGCAGAAGCAGCATGTCCAGAGTAGAGTGACCAGGTCTGAAACCAAATTGATGATCAGAGATCAAGCCATTGGAGAAGACGAAAGATTTCATATCTGAAGCAATGATGGATTCCATGACGTTGCTGATAATTGGGAGAAGGCTGAATGGTCTGTAGTTGCTAGGATCTGTTTTTGCACCTTTTTTGTGCAAAGCGGTGATGTTGGCTGATTTCCAAGCAGATGGCAGATGACCTTGAGCAAAAGAGAGGGTGAAGAGAACAGAGAGTGGGAGTGAAAGAGCGGAAGAACAGGATTTTAGGACCCGTGGGCTGATGCCGTCAGGTCCAGTTGCAGAATCAGAGTCGAGGGTTGACAGAAACTTTTCCACCTTGTCAGGAGGAAAGGACACAGAGTCCAGGAGCAGCTGGGTCCGACTGGGTACGGTGGGTACAGAGAGGGATGGGTTTGGGACACAAGATTTAGAGGCAAACACAGAGTTGAGACATTCAGGTTTTTCACGTGCGGAGTCAGCTGTGTTGCTGTTTGAGTTGAGGTAGGGGATGGAGGGGGAACAAACACCAGAAACAGATTTGACCAGACGCCACCAGGATTTGGAAGAGGGAGACAGATAAGAGAGTTCGGTCTTGAGAATGGAGAGATATTGTTTCCTGGCTCTCCTGAGGGTGGACACACACTTGTTTCGGGCTTTGTGAAAGGAAATGAGATTTCCTTCCGTTGGATTTGCTTTGCAGGAGACGAAAGCAAGTTGTTTCTGGGCAACAGCCTCACCACAAGATTCAGTGTACCATGGACGCGAGGAAGGGTATGACAACTGAAGGCGAGATGGGATAAATGTGTGCATGAGAGAATCAAAACCTGCACCAAAATCTAACGCAGTTTTCCATGTCACACACCCAAGCTCTCCACCAAGATTCATCCGAATCCATCCATAACATTTTGAATATATATCGTTGCAATATATATCGTTTTTGGCCCTATATCTTACAATGGTGAAGAATCACTAAACTAGAGCAATGCGACTGTCACCAAAATGCCCCTGCATACTGGTCAATCAATTTCGAGTCAATCGATTTGGTGGTTTGGGAGAAGATGTTTTTTTAAGGTTTTAAGTTAAATCCAATATGGCTGCCAAACCATGTGACCTATGATGTCATAGATTTAATATTTCAATACAAATGGGTCACAGATCATGTGCATGCAATTTGAGATTTATAGGATAAGGAATTTGATTAAAACATTTTTCGCTGGTGTACCACTTCACCTATGATGTCATCATCATCATGATTTTGTTCCCCATTGGGAGTACTTGAAAATGTGCCAAGTTTCAAATTTTTCCATTCAGTGGTTTCCGAGAAATATATATTTTTATTATTTGCGTTTAATCCAACATGGTTGCCATACCACGTGACCTATGACGTCATAATTAGCATGGAAACATTTTGCATGAGTGTAACCTCTACCCTGAAAGTTTCGTCTCAATTGGACATGTGGTTGTTGAGAAAAACGAGGTTTAGCTCATACGGACGGACGGACAGACGGACAACCTGAAAACATAATGCCTCCAGTCACCTTCGGGGGCGGAGGCATAAAAACTTAGGATAAAGGCTCCTCCATAAGCGGAGGCATAAAGGCAAAATAATATCGAATCCAACCTTTCCACCAAATTTTGTCCAAATCCGTCTGCAACTTTTAAAGATTTGCTCACAGACAGACAAACAGGGGAGATAACATAACCTACGTCCACCTTTCATGGCGGAAGTAAAAATTCGGATTAGATAAGCAATATATGTATTTTGTTATCCAATTTATTAGTTTATTTTAAATCCCAGATTCATCAGGCTGTTTCAGTGCTGCACAATGCTGTATGTGTGCATGCACCGTAATGTATTTAAGCACCTTTGAATGTGGAGTGTCTCCCTCCACCTGCTGCACCATTCAAATAGTCGTGACTGTTTTACCATGAAACGTTGATTTTCCCCTTTTTACCCAGAAATCATCATTTCTCTTCCTGGATGCTTTCTTCTCTTTGGCTTGGTATCGGAAGTGGAAAAGGCGATTTCTTTTATTTCTCGGCCAATCTTCATCGAGAGAGAATGCCGTCACTTGGAACGGTGGAAAGAATGACGTCATGATGAGGGACGGACATGCAGCCTTGCGGAAAGCTCAATTCTAGTTTCTGCTGATTTTGGAGTTATACCCAGCGAAGTATCACTTTTCCCGGGACGTCTCTTGCGTCGTCTGATTGTGGATTTTACTTTATCACGAAAGTAATTTAATACTATGAACTTGTAGTCGAACTTTTACTGGTGAACGTTTATTCCAACTATTCTCTTAATCCATCATCTTAATCTTAATCCATCCTTAATCCATCTTAATCCATCGTAATTATACATGGTGAGTAGGAATTTTATTTATCATAGATCTTTTTAAATTCCTACAAATGCATAATTTAGATTGCAGTAGATTATTTCTAACATGGACACAATACACTTTTAAGGATTAAACAAGATTGACCACACTGTGGTCACAACCTGTAAAAAATAATAATCCGGAAACGGGCCGATTGGGAAACATACATTTAATGCGCTGTTAAAATCTCAACTCAACACCACATCCATGTTACCCTCCCCACGGTTATATCAGAATGAACTAATTCATCAAACGGTCACAGATAGCTCAACCCCAATATGGGCAATCAAAAAATATGCAACGCTATTTATTTTAGTAATTTGTGTAACGTAACGCTTGATTATGTAACGTAACGTAACACAACGCAATGCTCGATTACTGTGCGTTCTGACGGGCTTGACTAAGCCTTACTATTATTCGACATATGATTTGATTTTTCGGGGTCCCTCATCGTGAATAACACTCGACCCAAACAAAGCCAATGGAAATTTGACGCAACAAACCTGGGCAGTGAAAAATAAGCAGAGGCCTATAAGCCTAATATGTTAGGCCCACCAGAAAACCAAGATGGCAGCCATATAATTTTGTCTCTGTGCTATAGTGGGGGGAGTCAAGAGACAGATGTGGGTGTGGTCCAGCAGATGTCCAACCAATGGGTGCACATTTTAAAAAACGACCCTCAACAAGAACCCCACCAACAACAACAGCAGCAACGCGAAGCATGTCACAGGTAAAAACATCAACTTATGGTTGCGTTATAGATTCATTTGTCAACCTGTGCTCAACTCGTGCACATACATTCCCTTGCGGAATGGGCTAGGCTAGCAATAATATTTGTTTCATTACATTATAAACCAATGGAATTAATTTCAATAATAGAGTAAAAAAATATTTGGGGTAATGAGATCACCCATAAAAGAGCAATGTAAACAATACTGCGAATATGGTGACCATGGAATGATGCATTATTAGCAAGAAAAGTCAATGATTCCTGCTGAATGTAATCTTGTAATCATTATGATCAAAAGGAAAACCTGACTAGGTGGAAAAATGTTTGGAGCATCCACTTCGAGTCTATAAAGCTTGGACAAACAACCAGAGGTTGGCAACCGATGCACAGGCTTGCTGGACCTCGTGTCTTCTTACGCTTTGGTTTTGTTACGTCCACCGCTGAAGGTGGACGGAGGTTATGTTTTCACCCTTGTCTGTCTGACTGTTTGTGAGCAAGATCTCTTAATAACTAATTGATGGATTCGGACGAAACTTGGTAGCCATGCTTGGGGTATGACAAGGACGAATTCGTTAGCTTTTGGTGACGATCTGGAACCGGATACGTGAATTTTTTGGTTATTATTCCCGCCAGGGAGTAATGCATTCGATCGTGTCCGTCCGTGTGTGTGTGTGTGTGTGTGTGTGTGTGTGTGTGTGTGTGTGTGTGTGTGTGTGTGTGTGTGTGTGTGTGTGTGTGTGTGTGTGTGTGTGTGTGTGTGTGTGTGTGTGTGTGAACAAGATATCTGGAAAAGTTCTGAAGGGATTTGGATGAAAGTTGGTGGGATGATTGCCCTTAAGGAAGAATTGATTAGTTTTTGGTGAAGCTCAGGATATTATTCCGGATCCAGGAATTTTTTTACCATTGGAAGATAGGGCTCAGCAGCGGCCACCCACGGCGGGAGTATGCGCTCTACTGAGTGGCGTTCTAGTTTTAAATGATTCTTCATAAAACACTGTATTATAACATGATATTTCAAAAAGTTGTTGACGGATTATGACAAAACTAGGTGGATGAGTTGGTAAGGTGACAAGAACAAGCCGATTCGATTTTGGTTCAGGTCGGATCCAGATCTGACCCATCAGTGGATACAAACCGTAAACAGTTCAGCCTGGCGGAGGTGTGCTCTCCAGTCCCTACAGGAGTCCAGAGTTCCACATCCGCCACTGAAGGTGGATGGAAGTTATGTTTTCACCCCTGGTTGGTTGTCTATCTGTCTGTCTGTCTCTCTGTAAACAAAATATCTCAAAAGGTTTTGGACAGATTTGGAGTTAATTTGCTGGAGAGGTTGGGTATGTGACAAGGACGAAATGATTATATTTTGGTGAAGATTCGGATCCGGCTACTATCATTTTAAAGTGAGTCTTCACCATTTGGAGAGAGAGACCACCTTTAGAGGCTATTTTCCCCCACAGAGCAGGGGTTGGCCTTTTTCGGGCACGTGGTCCCCTTTTTGAAGCAATGTTTCATGGCCGGATGGCCTTCCTGTCCCCAACCCTGTTTGTCGCCTTTTTTGCGACACACAAGTGAACTGGTACTCAATTTGCCGACCTCGGAAGGATGACAGGCTGAGTCAACCCCCCTGGTGTTAATTCAGCGATCGATCGGGATTCTAACCCAGGATTCTAGGATCCCAAGCTGGCACCCTAACCACTAAGCCAACACCAGGCTAGGATTCGTCACCATTCTTCACCATTGGGAGATAGGGCCAAAAACGATATCGAGCGGGATATCTCAAAGATTTGTGGACGGATTTGGACGAAACTTGGTGGACAGGTTGGGTGTCTGACAAGGACAATTCGATTCGATTTTGGTGAAGATCTGAATATGGATTCGGATATGAGAATTGTTTAAGATTTCAAGCGATTCTTCACCATTCGGAGATGGGCCAAAAACGATACATAGCAGGATATCTCAAAAAGTTCTGGACGGATTCAGACGAAACTTAATGGACAGGTTGGTTGTGTGACAAGGAAGAATCGATTCAATTTTGGAGAGAATTGAAAAAGGGATTCGGATACGAGTGTTATTAATTTTTTTAAATGATTCTTCAGCGTTGAGTGATATGGCCAAAAACGATATATAGCAGGATGTTTCAAAAAGTTGTGGACGACTTCCCTAGTCGAATTGCAGCAAGCAAAAAAAAAAATGACCCCTTTTTTTTTGGCTATTTTTAATCTACTTTTGGTATTTCCGCGCTATTTAAAAACTATTTTTCTCCCAAAAAGTGCATGAAAATAGATGATCCTTTCCTATTTTTTTTTCTTTTTTTACTATTTTGTGGACTTTGATGGTTGCAGTATTTCGTATATTTATTTTTCAGTATTTTTTTCTTGACTTTTTTTTTCTCACAATTGGTTGCTATTTCTTCTTTTTTTTTACTATTTTCCTGGACTTAGATTTCCTGGATGTTTACACAGATTTCGTTGCAATTTTTTTTTTTAACCATTTTTTGTTCCAAAACTCACTAGATTAAATATATATTTTCATATACAGAAATATAGGAAAAAATATATTTATGTATGTATTTTTCTCCTATTTTCCCCTGTTTTCATTTTTGACTAGGGTTATGACAGATCTTGGTGGATGAGTTTGCTCAGCGACAAGAACAAGCTGATTAGATTTTGGTTCAAGTCGAATCCAGATTTGACCTATCAGTGGAATACCAAACGTTAACTGTTCAGCATGGCGGAGGTATGCTCTCTACCGTGTACCCTTCTACTTGGATTTATTTCCTTCTACAATGGCCGCTGTTAGGGTTAGATTAAGGTGCGTGCTCACGATCGCGCAGACACGCAAAATTGGTGATCGTGGAGAGCATGTGAAAAACCTCTCAACTTAAGTTAAGGAAACATTTTGTGGTGCAGTCAATTCATATAGTCGTCTGTGGATTCCATTTTTGAGTGGAGCAAAAACTGTAAAGTTTCCTTGCAAAAGAACCAGGACAGAAAAACCAGTCCCATCCATTAGACCCAAAGCTCCACATTTCATTTGAGGCTTTCAGCAAACATTTTTTACCAGCTCTTGCACAAATCCCAGGGTGTGAAATTTTTCATCACACCTCCATGCTCGGTGAAAATTGCTAAAGTGAGAACGTGGATTACTTATAGCTGCCAGACACAGATGCAAAAGGCTTTTAATTTTATTTCATTTTATCTTTTCAGCAAAATCTTTTCACAAGTAAAAACAAATCAGTGCCTTGGATTATAAAAAGAAACCGTGTTTAACACAAGACGATGCAGGTGTGAAAACCGTTGATAACTGAATGACTAATGGGGTTTGAAAGAGAAAAATCGACTTTAAAATCATGTTTTTAAAAGATGAAACATTTACAACGTTGAATTTTTATGAGAAAAAGTTGAACATTTTCACTTTCTCAAAGTTAAAAACAATGTACCAAACTCTGTGTTAAACATGATCATGTACCATGCCCTATGCAGAGCGTTGGTGCTCCCAAAGATGTTACTAGGCAACAATCCTGGTCCGGTCGCCAAAGCTGTTACGAGGCAACAATCCTGGTCCGGTCGCCAAAGCTGTTACTAAGCAACAATCCTGGTCCGGTCGCCAAAGCTGTTACTAAGCAACAATCCTGGTCCGGTCGCCAAAGCTGTTACGAGGCAACAATCCTGGTCCGGTCGCCAAAGCTGTTACTAAACAACAATCCTGGTCCGGTCGCCAAAGCTGTTACTAAGCAACAATCCTGGTCCGGTCGCCAAAGCTGTTACTAAACAACAATCCTGGTCCTGTCGCCAAAGATGTTACTAAACAACAATCCTGGTTCGGTCGCCAAAGCTGTTACTTGGCAACAATCCTGGTCCGGTCGCCAAAGCTGTTACTAAGCAACAATCCTGGTCCGGTCGCCAAAGCTGTTACTAGGCAACAATCCTGGTCCGGTCGCCAAAGCTGTTACTAAGCAACAATCCTGGTCCGGTCGCCAAAGATGTTACTTGGCAACAATCCTGGTCCGGTCGCCAAAGATGTTACTAAGCAACAATCCTGGTTCGGTCGCCAAAGCTGTTACTAGGCAACAATCCTGGTTCGGTCGCCAAAGCTGTTACGAGGCAACAATCCTGGTTCGGTCGCCAAAGCCGTTACTAGGCAACAATCCTGGTTCGGTCGCCAAAGCTGTTACTTGGCAACAATCCTGGTCCGGTCGCCAAAGATGTTACTAAACAACAATCCTGGTTCGGTCGCCAAAGATGTTACTTGGCAACAATCCTGGTCCGGTCGCCAAAGCTGTTACTAAACAACAATCCTGGTCCGGTCGCCAAAGCTGTTACTAAGCAACAATCCTGGTCCGGTCGCCAAAGCTGTTACTAAACAACAATCCTGGTCCTGTCGCCAAAGATGTTACTAAACAACAATCCTGGTTCGGTCGCCAAAGCTGTTACTTGGCAACAATCCTGGTCCGGTCGCCAAAGCTGTTACTAAGCAACAATCCTGGTCCGGTCGCCAAAGCTGTTACTAGGCAACAATCCTGGTCCGGTCGCCAAAGCTGTTACTAAGCAACAATCCTGGTCCGGTCGCCAAAGATGTTACTTGGCAACAATCCTGGTCCGGTCGCCAAAGATGTTACAAGGCAACAATCCTGGTTCGGTCGCCAAAGCTGTTACTAGGCAACAATCCTGGTTCGGTCGCCAAAGCTGTTACTTGGCAACAATCCTGGTCTGGTCGCCAAAGCTGTTACTTGGCAACAATCCTGGTCCGGTCGCCAAAGATGTTACTTGGCAACAATCCTGGTTCGGTCGCCAAAGCTGTTACTAGGCAACAATCCTGGTTCGGTCGCCAAAGCTGTTACGAGGCAACAATCCTGGTTCGGTCGCCAAAGCTGTTACTAGGCAACAATCCTGGTTCGGTCGCCAAAGCTGTTACTTGGCAACAATCCTGGTCCGGTCGCCAAAGATGTTACTAAACAACAATCCTGGTTCGGTCGCCAAAGATGTTACTTGGCAACAATCCTGGTTCGGTCGCCAAAGCTGTTACTAGGCAACAATCCTGGTTCGGTCGCCAAAGCTGTTACTAGGCAACAATCCTGGTTCGGTCGCCAAAGCTGTTACTAGGCAACAATCCTGGTTCGGTCGCCAAAGCTGTTACTAGGCAACAATCCTGGTTCGGTCGCCAAAGCTGTTACTTGGCAACAATCCTAGTCTGGTCGCCAAAGCTGTTACTTGGCAACAATCCTGGTCCGGTCGCCAAAGCTGTTAAAAAACAACAATCCTGGTCCGGTCGCCAAAGCTGTTACAAAACAACAATCCTGGTCCGGTCGCCAAAGCTGTTACAAAACAACAATCCTGGTCCGGTCGCCAAAGCTGTTACAAAACAACAATCCTGGTTCGGTCGCCAAAGATGTTACTTGGCAACAATCCTGGTCCGGTCGCCAAAGATGTTACTAAGCAACAATCCTGGTTCGGTCGCCAAAGCTGTTACTAGGCAACAATCCTGGTTCGGTCGCCAAAGCTGTTACGAGGCAACAATCCTGGTTCGGTCGCCAAAGCTGTAACGAGGCAACAATCCTGGTTCGGTCGCCAAAGCTGTTACTTGGCAACAATCCTGGTCCGGTCGCCAAAGATGTTACTAAACAACAATCCTGGTTCGGTCGCCAAAGATGTTACTTGGCAACAATCCTGGTTCGGTCGCCAAAGCTGTTACTAGGCAACAATCCTGGTTCGGTCACCAAAGCTGTTACTAGGCAACAATCCTGGTTCGGTCGCCAAAGCTGTTACTAGGCAACAATCCTGGTTCGGTCACCAAAGCTGTTACTAGGCAACAATCCTGGTTCGGTCGCCAAAGCTGTTACTTGGCAACAATCCTGGTCTGGTCGCCAAAGCTGTTACTTGGCAACAATCCTGGTCCGGTCGCCAAAGCTGTTACAAAACAACAATCCTGGTCCGGTCGCCAAAGCTGTTACAAAACAACAATCCTGGTCCGGTCGCCAAAGCTGTTACAAAACAACAATCCTGGTCCGGTCGCCAAAGCTGTTACAAAACAACAATCCTGGTTCGGTCGCCAAAGATGTTACTTGGCAACAATCCTGGTCCGGTCGCCAAAGCTGTTACAAAACAACAATCCTGGTCCGGTCGCCAAAGCTGTTACAAAACAACAATCCTGGTCCGGTCGCCAAAGCTGTTACAAAACAACAATCCTGGTCCGGTCGCCAAAGCTGTTACAAAACAACAATCCTGGTTCGGTCGCCAAAGATGTTACTTGGCAACAATCCTGGTCCGGTCGCCAAAGCTGTTACGAAGCAACAATCCTGGTCCGGTCGCCAAAGCTGTTACTAAACAACAATCCTGGTTCGGTCGCCAAAGCTGTTACTAGGCAACAATCCTGGTCCGGTCGCCAAAGCTGTTACTTGGCAACAATCCTGGTTCGGTCGCCAAAGCTGTTACTAAACAACAATCCTGGTTCGGTCGCCAAAGCTGTTACTAGGCAACAATCCTGGTTCGGTCGCCAAAGCTGTTACTTGGCAACAATCCTGGTCCGGTCGCCAAAGCTGTTACTAAACAACAATCCTGGTCCGGTCGCCAAAGCTGTTACTAAACAACAATCCTGGTCCGGTCGCCAAAGCTGTTACTTGGCAACAATCCTGGTCCGGTCGCCAAAGCTGTTACTAAACAACAATCCTGGTCCGGTCGCCAAAGCTGTTACTAAACAACAATCCTGGTTCGGTCGCCAAAGCTGTTACTTGGCAACAATCCTGGTCCGGTCGCCAAAGCTGTTACGAAACAACAATCCTGGTCCGGTCGCCAAAGCTGTTACTAAACAACAATCCTGGTCCGGTCGCCAAAGCTGTTACTAGGCAACAATCCTGGTTCTGTCGCCAAAGCTGTTACTAGGCAACAATACTGGTTCGGTCGCCAAAGCTGTTACTAAACAACAATCCTGGTTCGGTCGCCAAAGCTGTTACTAAGCAACAATCCTGGTTCGGTCGCCAAAGCTGTTACTAAGCAACAATCCTGGTCCGGTCGCCAAAGCTGTTACTAGGCAACAATCCTGGTCCGGTCGCCAAAGCTGTTACGAAGCAACAATCCTGGTCCGGTCGCCAAAGCTGTTACTAGGCAACAATCCTGGTCCGGTCGCCAAAGCTGTTACTAGGCAACAATCCTGGTCCGTTTGCCAAAGCTGTTACTAAGCAACAATCCTGGTCCGGTCGCCAAAGCTGTGACTAAGCAACAATCCTGGTCCAGTCGCCAAAGCTGTTACTTGGCAACAATCCTGGTCCGGTCGCCAAAGTTGTTACTAGGCAACAATCCTGGTCCGGTCGCCAAAGCTGTTACTAGGCAACAATCCTGGTCTGGTCGCCAAAGCTGTTACTTGGCAACAATCCTGGTCCGGTCGCCAAAGCTGTTACTAGGCAACAATCCTGGTCTGGTCGCCAAAGCTGTTACTAAGCAACAATCCTGGTCCGGTCGCCAAAGCTGTTGCTAAGCAACAATCCTGGTCCGGTCGCCAAAGCTGTTACTAAGCAACAATCCTGGTCCGGTCGCCAAAGCTGTTACTAGGCAACAATCCTGGTCCGGTCGCCAAAGCTGTTACTAGGCAACAATCCTGGTCCGGTCGCCAAAGCTGTTACTCGGCAACAATCCTGGTCCGGTCGCCAAAGCTGTTACTAGGCAACAATCCTGGTCCGGTAGCACAAAGCTGTTACTAGGCAACAATCCTGGTCCGGTCGCCAAAGCTGTTACTAAGCAACAATCCTGGTCCGGTCGCCAAAGCTGTTATTAAGCAACAATCCCGGTCCGGTCGCCAAAGCTGTTACAAAGCAACAATCCTGGTCCGGTCGCCAAAGCTGTTACAAGGCAACAATCCTGGTCCGGTCGCCAAAGCTGTTACTAAGCAACAATCCTGGTCCGGTCGCCAAAGCTGTTACTAAGCAACAATCCTGGTCCGGTCGCCAAAGCTGTTACTAAGCAACAATCCTGGTCCGGTCGCCAGAGCTTATTCTAGGCAACAATCCTGGTCCAGTCGCCAAAGCTGTTACTAAGCAACAATCCTGGTCCGGTCGCCAAAGCTGTTACAAAGCAACAATCCTGGTCCGGTCACCAAAGATGTTACTTGGCAACAATCCTGGTCTGGTCGCCAAAGCTGTTACTAAGCAACAATCCTGGTCCGGTCGCCAAAGCTGTTATTAAGCAACAATCCTGGTCCGGTCGCCAAAGCTGTTACTAGGCAACAATCCTGGTCCGGTCGCCAAAGCTGTTACTAAGCAACAATCCTGGTCCGGTCGCCAAAGCTGTTATGAGGCAACAATCCTGGTCCGGTCGCCAAAGCTGTTACTAAGCAACAATCCTGGTCCGGTCGCCAAAGCTGTTACTAAGCAACAATCCTGGTCCGGTCGCCAAAGCTGTTACTAGGCAACAATCCTGGTCCGGTCGCCAAACCTGTTACTAGGCAACAATCCTGGTCCGGTCGCCAAAGCTGTTACTAAGCAACAATCCTGGTCCGGTCGCCAAAGCTGTTACTAAGCAACAATCCTGGTCCGGTTGCCAAAGCTGTTACTAAGCAACAATCCTGGTCCGGTCGCCAAAGCTGTTACTAAGCAACAATCCTGGTCCGGTCGCCAAAGCTGTTACTAAGCAACAATCCTTGTCCGGTCGCCAAAGTTGTTACTAAGCAACAATCCTGGTCCGGTCGCCAAAGCTGTTACTAAGCAACAATCCTGGTCCGGTCGCCAAAGCTGTTACTAGGCAACAATCCTGGTCCGGTCGCCAAAGCTGTTACTAGGCAACAATCCTGGTCCGGTCGCCAAACCTGGTACTAAGCAACAATCCTGGTCCGTTTGCCAAAGCTGTTACTAAGCAACAATCCTGGTCCGGTCGCCAAAGCTGTTACTAAGCAACAATCCTGGTCCGGTCGCCAAAGCTGTTACTTGGCAACAATCCTGGTCCGGTCGCCAAAGCTGTTACTAGGCAACAATCCTGGTCCGGTCGCCAAAGCTGTTACTAAGCAACAATCCTGGTCCGGTCGCCAAAGCTGTTACTAAGCAACAATCCTGGTCCGGTCGCCAAAGCTGTTACTAGGCAACAATCCTGGTCCGGTCGCCAAAGCTGTTACTAGGCAACAATCCTGGTCTGGTCGCCAAGGCTGTTACGAAGCAACAATCCTGGTCTGTTTGCCAAAGCTGTTACTAAGCAACAATCCTGGTCCGGTCGCCAAAGCTGTTACTAAGCAACAATCCTGGTCCGGTCGCCAAAACTGTTACTTGGCAACAATCCTGGTCCGGTCGCCAAAGCTGTTACGAGGCAACAATCCTGGTCCGGTCGCCAAAGCTGTTACTGAGCAACAATCCTGGTCCGGTCGCCAAAGCTGTTACTAAGCAACAATCCTGGTCCGGTCGCCAAAACTGTTACTAAGCAACAATCCTGGTCCGGTCGCCAAAGCTGTTACCAGGCAACAATCCTGGTCCGTTCGCCAAAGCTGTTACTAAGCAACAATCCTGGTCCGGTCGCCAAAGCTGTTACTAAGCAACAATCCTGGTCCGGTCGCCAAAGCTGTTACTAGGCAACAATCCTGGTCCGGTCGCCAAAGCTGTTACTAAGCAACAATCCTGGTCCGGTCGCCAAAGCTGTTACTAGGCAACAATCCTGGTCCGGTCGCCAAAGCTGTTACAAAGCAACAATCCTGGTTCGGTCGCCAAAGCTGTTACTAAGCAACAATCCTGGTCCGGTCGTCAAAGCTGTTACTTGGCAACAATCCTGGTCCGGCCCCCAAAGCTGTTACTAGGCAACAATCCTTGTCCGGTCGCCAAAGCTGTTACTAAGCAACAATCCTGGTCCGGTCGCCATAGCTGTTACTAGGCAACAATCCTGGTTCGGTCGCCAAAGCTGTTACTTGGCAACAATCCTGGTCCGGTCCCCAAAGCTGTTACGAGGCAACAATCCTGGTCCGGTCGCCAAAGCTGTTACTAGGCAACAATCTTTGTCCGGTCGCCATAGCTGTTACTAGGCAACAATCCTGGTTCGGTCGCCAAAGCTGTTACTTGCCTTTGCCTCTTGGAAGGCTAATCCAACTGAAGGAAATCTCAGTTCCTTCCACCAAGCTCGGAACAAGTGTGTGTCTACCCTCAGGAGTGCCAGGAAGCACTATCTCTCCTCACTCAAGAATGAACTCTCAAACCTTTCTCCTTCCTCCAAATCCTGGTGGCGTCTGGTCAAATCCGTTTCTGGTGTTTGTTCCCCCTCCATCCCCTCCCTTACCTCAAATGGCCACACAGTTGACATCGCACGTGACAAAGCCGAATGCCTCAACTCTGTGTTTGCCTCAAAATCCTTAGTCCCAAACCCATCTCTCTCTGTTCCCACCTTTCCCAGTCGAACCAAACTGCTCCTGGACTCTGTGACCTTCTCTCCTGACAAGGTGGAGGAGTTTTTGTCAAACCTCGACTCTGATTCTGCAACTGGACCAGATGGCATCAGCCCACGGGTCCTAAAATCCTGCTCTGCCGCTCTATCTCACCCTCTCTCTGTCCTTTTCACCCTATCTTTTGCTCAAGGTCATCTGCCAGCATCCTGGAAATCAGCAAACATTACCGCTTTACACAAAAAAGGTGCAAAAACAGATCCTTGCAACTACAGACCAATCAGCCTGCTCCCAATTATCAGCAAAGTCATGGAATCCATCATTGCTTCGGATATGAAATCTTTCCTCTTCTCCAATGGCTTGATCTCTGATCATCAATTTGGTTTCAGACCAGGTCACTCTACTCTGGACATGCTGCTTCTGCTGTCTCAACAATGGATGGAGGTCCTCAATGCCAAACAGGAAATCAGAGCTGTCTCCCTTGACATATCACGTGCCTTCGATACGGTCTGGCACCCAGCTCTGCTCACCAAACTCTCCTCCTATGGTATCCATGGAAATCTCCATGCATGGCTTGCGGACTTCCTCTCTGGTCGTAGTCAACGTGTGGCCCTGAATGGATTTCTCTCATCTCCCCTTCCCGTTCAGGCTGGAGTTCCCCAAGGCAGTGTGCTGGGCCCTGTGCTTTTTCTGGTCTTTATCAATGATCTCTCCGACTCTCTGGAAAATCCTCTGTATCTCTTTGCTGATGACTCCACTCTCTGCCGCTCCATTCCTCTTCCCTCAGATCGGCAGTCTGCAGCCTCCTCACTCTCTGAAGACCTGGACAAAATCACAGACTGGTCAAACATGTGGAACATGTCTTTCAATCCTGACAAATCTCACACTCTTACTATGTCTCTCCAAAAAGATCGACTGGACAACCCTCCCATCTACTTTCTCAACAATCCTCTCCAAGAAGTTCTGTCGCTCAAGCTTTTGGGTCTCAACATCTGCCATGATTTTTCTTGGGAAAACCACATTTCCAAGCTGGCCTCCAAAGCCAGTCACCGACTGGGCATCCTCCGTCGTGCGAAGTCCTTCCTAGGCACACCTGAGCTCCTCACCACATACAAGGCTTTCATCCGCAGCTCAATGGAATACTGTTCTCCCCTATGGGCTGGTGCTCCTGCCTCACACCTGGCTCGGCTTCACGCTGTTGAATCCAAAGCTTTCAGAATCATTGGAATCTCCCGCGATGAAGCTATCTCTGAGGGCCTTTCACTCACTCACCGCAGGCAGGTAGGTGGTCTTTCTGTCTTCTACCGACTCCTCTCCGGCCTTGCTCCCCCAGCTCTCTCTGTGCTCTGTCCCCCAAATATTCCTACAGGTCGCACAAGATCTGCCAGCCACCCTCTGATGGTTAAACTGCCGAAATCTCGGCTCTCTGCTCACCTTCACTCTTTCATTCCTCTTTTCTCCCGCCTCTGGAACAAACTCCCACACTCACTTCAATCACACTCCTCCCTCCAGGTCTTCAAAACAGCTGTTCACCACCATCTCTTATCTTCCCCCATCCAAAACCTTGATCTTTTCTACCCCCACTAATTCACCCCAGATCCACCTTGTTTGAAATTCCAACTTCTTTCCTGGAAGTCTTGGCAGTGTCCATATGTTTTATACCTCTCCCCCCCCCCCCCCTTCCCATGCCTCTCCCCCAAAGCCCTCTCCCTCCCACAGTTCTCTCGATGTCTCCATGTCTCTCGGTCCCTGCTCTCAAATGTTGTGTTTGTGTCCTTCCCCCTCTCTCCCCATCTTGTCTACCGCTCCCGATGTTATTTGTTTTGTGTATCTGTTTGTCTTTCTGTGTGATTAATGTTCGCTCTTTCACGAGCCTCGATCTTGTATACAAAAAAACAAAAAAAAAAAAACTAGGCAACAATCCTGGTCCGGTCGCCAAAGCTGTTACTAGGCAACAATCCTGGTCCGGTCGCCAAAGCTGTTACTAAGCAGCAATCCTGGTCCGGTCGCCAAAGCTGTTACTAGGCAACAATCCTGGTCCGGTCGCCAAAGCTGTTACGAAGCAACAATCCTGGTCCGGTCGCCAAAGCTGTTACTAGGCAACAATCCTTGTCCGGTCGCCAAAGCTGTTACTAAGCAACAATCCTGGTCCGGTCGCCAAAGCTGTTACTAAGCAACAATCCTGGTCCGGTCGCCAAAGCTGTTACTAAGCAACAATCCTGGTCCGGTCGCCAAAGCTGTTACTAGGCAACAATCCTGGTCCGGTCGCCAAAGCTGTTACTAAGCAACAATCCTGGTCCGGTCGCCAAAGCTGTTACTAGGCAACAATCCTGGTCCGGTCGCCAAAGCTGTTACTAAGCAACAATCCTGGTCCGGTCACCAAAGCTGTTACTAAGCAACAATCCTGGTCCGGTCGCCAAAGCTGTTACGAAGCAACAATCCTGGTCCAGTCGCCAAAGCTGTTACTAGGCAACAATCCTGGTTCTGTCGCCAAAGCTGTTACTAGGCAACAATACTGGTTCTGTCGCCAAAGCTGTTACTAGGCAACAATCCTGGTTCTGTCGCCAAAGCTGTTACTAGGCAACAATACTGGTTCTGTCGCCAAAGCTGTTACTAGGCAACAATACTGGTTCTGTCGCCAAAGCTGTTACTAGGCAACAATCCTGGTTCTGTCGCCAAAGCTGTTACTAGGCAACAATCCTGGTTCTGTCGCCAAAGCTGTTACTAGGCAACAAACCTGGTTCCGTCGCCAAAGCTGTTACTAAGCAACAATCCTGGTTCTGTCGCCAAAGCTGTTACTAAGCATCAATCCTGGTTCTGTCGCCAAAGCTGTTACTAAGCAACAATCCTGGTTCTGTCGTCAAAGCTGTTACTAAGCAACAATCCTTGTTCGGTCGCCAAAGCTGTTACTAGGCAACAATCCTGGTTCGGTCGCCAAAGCTGTTACTAGGCAACAATCCTGGTTCTGTCGCCAAAGCTGTTACTTGGTAACAATCCTGGTCCGGTCGCCAAAGCTGTTACTAGGCAACAATCCTGGTTCGGTCGCCAAAGCTGTTACTTGGCAACAATCATCAGGATTGTCAGACGTGGTGCCCGGGGACGGAGTTAATTAATTAATTAATTAATTAATTTTTTGGGTGACACCGTCACAATTTCGGTCTTCGAGGCCGGCCGATAGGCAAAGTGTGACCGGAAGGGACGAGGTTCTCCTGACCACGTGGCCCTTGAATTGGTTTGTCCGCACAATGTGGGCGCTTTCAGGATGAACTATAGCCGGGGAGCGTTTGGGCACCCCGGTCTGATACTGCCGCCCACGCGCAGAACAACTTGTGAGTGCACGTGGGTCCCGGCGGTCCCACTGGCCTAGCGCTACCATGTTTAGACAGCGAACTCCGTCCCCGGGCACCACGTCTGACTCTCTTATTCAGGGAGCATGGCGACGTGGGCACGGTAGGACACCCGCGGAGCCCCGGCGGACCAGGGACGCGCGAGCCTACGCGTTCGCGTGCTACGGCGGAATCAACGGCTTCGGCCACGGCCGAGCCGATACTCGGCCCGGTCGCCCGGAAATGAACTGGTTCGACGCCCGCGCTAGAGAGGTCGCGGGCGACTGAGATGTATTAACAAATTAGTTAATTAATTTGAGACGTCCGATTTCTAGTGTTTGGAAATTTGGAAGAGCTTGACCCTAGCCTTTCCCTTGCGAGGGCAAGGAGGAACTTAACACTTGACACCGTCACAATTTCTCGCACCTGTGTCGGGTGTACTTCAAACTCCTAGAGGCGGGTGCCGGCCGTTTGAAGATTCTGAATCTCCAAGCTTTCTCCAAGCTCCCCTACCCTACCCCTCCCCCCCCTGTTCTGGACCCGATGCTCCCCCTTCCTCTTCATTAACAGTATGGACCTCAAACATCCGGGGCCTTCGCTCAAACTGGGGAGGTGATGGGGGAGGGTGATGGGGCCCACATGGGGCCCACATGATGGGGATGGGGGAGGGTGACTGGGGAGTGATGGGGGAGGGTGATGGGGGAGGGTGATGGGGCAGGGTGATGGGGCAGGGTGATGGGGCAGGGTGATGAGAGGGTGACGTGGTGCCCGGGGACCCTATAGAAGTCAATACCCTATAGATGCCTCAAAGCATCCTCCCTGTTCTTCCTCCTTCCAACTTTCACCTTCATCTCCCCAAACCTTCTCCCTTGCTCTTCCCCCTCCTCAAATAACACCTCACTGTGCCTCACCCAATCTCCATCAAACCTTTTGTCCGCCCCATTCTTCCCTTTCTCCAAGCTATTCTGAAATCTCTGACACACCTTCAACAGCTCTCCCTACCTCTTCCTCCTCTTCCACATCTTAGCCTACCCCTCCCCCCCCCCCCTGTTCTGGACCCGATGCTCCCCCTTCCTCTTCATTAACGGTATGGACCTCAAACATCCGGGGCCTTCGCTCAAACTTGACTGACCTCTCCATACAGGTTGCTTCTGACAAACCAGATGTGATCTGCTTAACAGAAACTTTCCTCCTTCATGATGTCTCTGATGCCTTGGTATCTCTCCCAGGTTACTCCCTCCTCCGGTATGATAGACCTGAGCCTCGTCCTGGAGGTGGGGTTGCTATCTTTATAAAAAAACTCTCTTCCTCACTCGCCCTCCACTGCCCTCTCTCCACCTCACCCCCAGGAATACCTTTGGCTACGGCTTCCCCTTCGCTCCCACCTTTTGTTCATATGTGTGTTGTACCGTCCACCAATCAGCGATGACTCCATCTACATCTCACTGTCTGATAATATGGACCAATTTCTATCTACCCATCCCAACTCTCTCTTCCTCATATGTGGTGATTTCAATTGTCACCATGCCAGTTGGCTGGGTGTGGGTACCTCTCTCACCAGCCATGGCTCTTCAGCAAAGGACTTCTGCGACTCACTGGGACTGACACAATCTGTCAATTTCCCGACCCGGATCTCAGTCAACGGAGCATCTTCTCTTCTGGATTTGGTTATGACGAAACTTCCCTGAAAATGTCTGCTGCTCTTCTTCTGCTCCAATCGGCTCATCTGATCATGTGCTTGTCAAAGTGGACATCTCTCTGACCATTCTCAGAGAGCCTCCTCAGCGTCGACGAGTCTGGCATTTCACTCAGGCCAACTGGCACGGTCTTCAAGCAGCCATCAATCATCTGGACTGGTCTCCCATCTCTACCGCCTCTGACATCAACTCATCCTGGGAATTCTTTCAAAGTAAATTGCTCTCTCTCATGCACAGATTTATACCATCTCATCTTCAGTTGTCATACCCTTCCTCCCGTCCATGGTACACGGAATCTTGTGGTGAGGCTGTTGCCCTGAAACAACTTGCTTTCGTCTCCTGGAAAGCAAATCCAACGGAAGGAAATCTCATTTCCTTTCACAAAGCCCGAAACAAGTGTGTGTCCACCCTCAGGAGAGCCAGGAAACAATATCTCACCATTCTCAAGACCGAACTCTCTTATCTGTCTCCCTCTTCCAAATCCTGGTGGCATCTGGTCAAATCTGTTTCTGGTGTTTGTTCCCCCTCCATCCCCTCCCTCACCTCAAACGGCTTAACGGCTGACTCCACACGTGAAAAAGCTGAATACCTCAACTCTGTGTTTGCCTCTAAATCTTGTGTCCCAAACCCATCCCTCTCTGTACCCACCGTACCCAGTCGTACCCAGCTGCTCCTGGACTCTGTGTCCTTTCCTCCTGACAAGGTGGAAAAGTTTCTGTCAACCCTCGACTCTGATTCTGCAACTGGTCCTGACGGCATCAGCCCACGGGTCCTAAAATCATGTTCTTCTGCTCTTTCACACCCTCTTTCTGTTCTCTTCACCCTCTCTTTTGCTCAAGGTCATCTGCCATCTGCTTGGAAATCAGCCAACATCACCGCTTTGCACAAAAAAGGTGCAAAAACAGATCCCAGCAACTACAGACCAATCAGCCTTCTCCCAATTATCAGCAAAGTCATGGAATCCATCATTGCTTCAGATATTAAATCTTTCCTCTTCTCCAATGGCTTGATCTCTGATCATCAATTTGGTTTCAGACCTGGTCACTCTACTCTGGACATGCTGCTTCTGCTTTCTCAACAATGGATGGAGGTCCTCAACGCCAAACAGGAAATTAGAGCTGTCTCCCTTGACATTTCACGTGCCTTCGATACGGTCTGGCACCCTGCTCTGCTCTCCAAACTCTCCTCCTTTGGTATCCATGGAAATCTCCACGCATGGCTGGCGGACTTCCTCTCTGGTCAGAGTCAACGTGTGGCGCTGAATGGGTTTCTCTCATCTCCTCTTCCTGTTCAGGCTGGAGTTCCCCAAGGTAGTGTTCTGGGCCCTGTGCTTTTTCTGGTCTTCATCAATGATCTCTCTGACTCTCTTGAAAATCCTCTCTATCTCTTTGCTGACGACTCTACTCTCTGTCGCTCCATTCCTCATCCCTCAAATCGGCAGTCTGCAGCCTCCTCACTCTCTGCAGACCGGGACAAAATCACAGACTGGTCAAACAAGTGGAACATGTCTTTCAATCCTGACAAATCTCACACTCTTACAATGTCTCTCCGAAAGGACAGACTGGACAACCCTCCCATCTACTTTCTCAACAATCCTCTCCAAGAAGTTCTGTCGCTCAAGCTTTTGGGTCTCACTATCTGCCATGACCTTTCTTGGGAAAACCACATTTCCAAGCTGGCCTCCAAAGCCAGTCGCCGACTGGGCATCCTCCGTCGTGCGAAGTCCTTCCTTGGCACACCTGAGCTCCTCACCACATACAAGGCTTTCATCCGCAGCTCAATGGAATACTGTTCCCCCCTCTGGGCTGGTGCTCCTGCCTCACACCTTGCTCGGCTTCACGCTGTTGAGGCCAAAGCTTTCAGAATCATTGGAATCTCCTGCGATGTAGTCAACGCCGAGGGCCTTTCACTCACTCACCGCAGGCAGGTTGGTGGTCTTTCTGTCTTCTACCGACTCCTCTCCGGCCTTGCTCCCCCAGCTCTCTCTGTGCTCTGTCCCCCCAATATTCCTTCAGGTCGCACAAGATCTGCCTGCAACCCTCTTATGGTTAAACTGCCAAAGTCTAGGCTCTCTGCTCACCTTCACTCTTTCATTCCCCTTTTCTCCAGCCTCTGGAACAAACTCCCCCACTCCCTTCAATCCCACTCCTCCCTCCAGGTCTTTAAAACAGCTGTTCACCACCATCTCTTATCGTCCCCCATCGAAAACCTTGATCTTTTCTACCCCCAGTAATTCACCCCAGAGTCCTTGCAGTGTTCATATGTTTTATTCCTCTCCCACCTCCCCCCAAGTCCTCCCGATGTCCCTGCTCTCAAATGTTGTGTTTGTGTCCTTCCCCCTCTTCCCCCTCTCTTTTGTGTCCTTCCCCCTCTCTCCCCATCTTGTCTGCCGCTCCCCTTGTTTTTTGTGTTTTGTGTGTCGGTTTGTCTTTTTGTGTGATTAATGTTAGCTCTTTCACGAGCCTCGATCTTGTATACAAAAAAAAAAAAAAAAAATTCCTGGTCCGGTCGCCAAAGCTGTTACTTGGCAACAATACTGGTTCAGTCGCCAAAGCTGTTACTAGGCAACAATCCTGGTCAGGTCGCCAAAGCTGTTACTAAGCAACAATACTGGTTCTGTCGCTAAAGCTGTTACTAGGCAACAATCCTGGTCCGGTCGCCAAAGCTGTTACTAGGCAACAATCCTGGTCCGGTCGCCAAAGCTGTTACTAAGCAACAATCCTGGTCCGGTCGCCAAAGCTGTTACTAAGCAACAATCCTGGTTCTGTCACCAAAGCTGTTACTCGGCAACAATCCTGGTTCTGTCACCAAAGCTGTTACTAAGCAACAATCCTGGTTCTGTCACCAAAGCTGTTACTAGGCAACAATCCTGGTTCTGTCACCAAAGCTGTTACTAAGCAACAATCCTGGTTCTGTCGCCAAAGCTGTTACTAAGCAACAATCCTGGTCCGGTCGACAAAGCTGTTACTAGGCAACAATCCTGGTTCTGTCACCAAAGCTGTTACTAGTGTTACATATTTATGTGAATGTATGTGAATTCCCATTCAGGTCTTTGCTTATCCATGCGTAGTAGATTAAGGGTTGTTGTGGTTGGAGGGTCAGGAGCCCTTCTGAAAAAGTGTCCGGAAACGGAAGTGACCGGAAACGGAAGAGGAAAAGACACGAGGAAGAAAAAGGACGAGTATTCTTCTTCCTCGCCCCGCTCCGACGAAAGGTGGGATTGATTGAGCCGTGTGGAAAAGCGGCGTTCCCGAGCCCGTCTGGCGAGAGGAGTTACCGGGACAGATACCTGCCCGGTGGACGTCAAACTGTCGTGTGGCCGTGCACCGACCCAGCGTTTGGCACCGTTCGCGACACCGTCTAAAAAGACGCGTACGGGTCGCCCGTTGGGGCCTAACACGCCTTGCAAGCGGCGTGGGGCTTTTGGCTTGCTTTCCCGTACCCGCTTCGCGTGGCCACGAGGGGCTGCAGCCGGGGTGCCTGGTACGATACCTGCCCGGTGGAAACACGTCCACCCGGGGTTCGTTCAACCACCCGAGTGCGGCGACGCCGACCATCATCTTGGTCAGGAGGGGCCCAGAGACATTGTGCGGGACCGAGACCAAAAGGGGGTCGTGAGTACCCACGGGGACACACATATATAAGATGGCCATCTTAATCATAGGGAATTGATTGTGGATTGGGAATTGTTGATGGTTGTTTATTGTTGATTGCTCGGGGAAAATCTCCGTGGTTGTATCATTGAAATTGTATGGTATCATTACCATTGAAATATATCCTTGAACATCAGTTGTCTCTGGGGTGGAATTCATATGGATTGCGTGGCGAAAGCGCATATATAATACAACTTTCTGGCGAAGTTCCTCTCACGGTCCGGGGGTCACCGAGACCAGGTATTCACTGAGGGGACCACGTAACAGAATTGGGGGCTCGTCCAAATTACGATTCGCAATTGGGTCTACGTCCGGGATCTAAAAGTGTATTTGTATAAAATAATAAAATAATATTTTTATTAATTAAAATTTATTAATTAAGTATTAATTGGTAAATTTTTGGGGAAATTGGGGTAAAGTCTTGGGTGAAGGTTAACAGGTGTTAACGATAGTCACCATGGCGTTTGTGGCACAGAACTTTGCGGTAACACCGAGTGAGGCACAGTTCCGAGCGTTACTAAAGTCGGACCTCTTGAAATTGGCCAAACATTTTAACGTGGAGGTCCGAACTAATTTGAGGAAGGCAGAGTTGCAGGCCACGGTGATACAATCTATGGTGGGATTAGGAACATGGGATGAGTTAGCCTGGGAGTGGCTACCCGAAGAACCAGAAGACGTTGAGCTCCGGAAACTGGAGTTGCAATTACGGAGCCAGGAACGGATCAAAGAAGAAGAAAGGAAAGCAGAAAAGGAAAGAGCAGAAGAAGAAAGGAAAGCAGAAGAGAGGAGAGAAGAGAAACAAGCAGAGGAAAGGAGAGTGGAACGAGAACTCCAGGAAAGGTTAAAAGAAGAAGAAAGGAAAGCAGAAGAGAGGAGAGAAGAGAAACAAGCAGAGGAAAGGAGAGTGGAACGAGAACTCCAGGAAAGGTTAGCAGAAGAAGAAAGGAAAGCAGAAAAGGAAAGAGCAGAAGAAGAAAGGAAAGCAGAAAAGGAAAGATCAGAAGAAGAAAGGAAAGCAGAAGCGAGGAGAGAAGAGAAACAAGCAGAGGAAAGGAGAGTGGAACGAGAACTCCAGGAAAGGTTAGAAGGGAGAAAAGCAGAGGAGAGGAGAGCTGCAAGGGACCTCGAAGCAGAGGAGAGAAAAGCGGAAAGGGAATTAAAGGAACGTGACATGGAGCTTCAGCAAGAAATCAAATTCAAGGAGCTGGAGTTAATGAGAGAACGGGGAGAGGCACCACCCTTGCTGACGGGGTCGACACCTAACCAGAAAACCTGGGATGTGGGCAGCCATGTGAGGCTGGTTCCACCGTTCAGTGAAAAGGAAATCGCGAAATTTTTTCCACACTTTGAGAAAGTGGCTCGACAATTAAACTGGCCGGAGGAGGCCTGGACCATACTCGTGCAAAGTGTGCTGGTGGGGAAAGCTCAGGAAATTTATTCGGCGCTACCAATGGACCAATGTGCAGATTATGAGGTACTGAAGAAGCACATCCTCAAAGCCTATGAGTTGGTTCCGGAAGCTTACAGGCAAAAATTCAGGAATGCCAGGAAGAGGGAGAGTGAGACCCATGTGGAGTTTGCCAGAGTGAAAGAAAACATGTTTGATCGGTGGTGTGAGTCAAAAGGAGTCGGGAAAGACTTCGAAACATTGCGGGACTTGATCCTGCTGGAGGAATTCCAGCAGTGTGTCCACGAGGACATCAAAGTGTACCTGCAGGAAAAGAAAGTACCAAAGTTGTGGGACGCAGCCACCATGGCAGATGATTATGCCTTAACCCACCGAATAGGGGTCCACAAACCTAACTCCTCGCCTAGACTTCAGCAGGGGAGTTATGGAACACCCGGTGCGGAGAACGACCTTACATGGCGGCGGCCTCGAGATGATTATGGGGACAACTATGATACCCCAACTGTTAGAAATCCGAGGGCTACGGGCCCAAGACAAACTTATTTTTCGGGGGGCTCAAGGCCGACCCCGAGGTTCTCCCCCGGGCCTACTTGTGCTTTTTGCCATAAAACTGGACACTTGATGTCCCAATGTTACCTCCGGAAAAGGGAGAACCCGGAACGGAATCAGTCTAGTGCGACTCCGAATGCACTGGCAAGTGTGAGAAATCATTCTTGGAGAGCAGAGCTGGGGGAAGATTCCCCTGTCAAAGGTACGGCGTCCCGGGAGAACCTTGTTCAGGAGGGCTACAAACATTTCATTTCAGAGGGGTTCGTGTCGCTGCATGGCGACCCGAGTAACCAGAAGCCAGTTAGGGTATTGAGGGACACAGGAGCCCACCAATCGTTGATGCTGGAGGGCATTTTGCCATTGTCGGAGAAGACGGCAACTGGGGTTAGTGTGCTTTTACAGGGGGTCGGGGGCTATGTTAAAGCTCCGCTTCATGTCATCCAGTTGAGTTCTGAGTTGGTATCCGGGCCGGTCACCGTAGGCTTACAAGCCACCCTTCCTGTGGAGGGAATCTCTTTTATTATCGGGAATGATTTGGCCGGGGGGCGAGTTTCGGGTAATCCAATAATGGTGGACAAGCCCAGTAAGAAAAATAACACCACTCGGTTAGAGATGGAGATTCCGGGTATCTTTCCATCCTGTGCAGTGACTCGGGCTATGGGTAGAAAGCACGCGGAAGAGAAGGAGGAAGAAAGAGAGGGGGAGTTGGAACCCTTAGAGGTACGGGAAGACAACTCGGAAAAGGGAAATAACCAGGGGAGGGATTCCCAGGAATTTCGAGAAATGGTAGCGTCTGGAATGCAAGGGGACGTGGAGTGTCCGTCGGAGACCGCGGAGAACGAAGTGGAGCAAACCGCGCTGGTCCGAAGGAGACTAGTGGAAGAACAACACGAAGACTCGGAGATCCAGAGGTTAATTGAGAAAGCCGTTACGGAAGAAGAGGCTACAAAGATACCTGTGGGGTATTTCATGAAGGGGGAAACCCTAATGAGGAAATGGAGGCCCCCGGAGGTGCCCGCAGACGATGAGTGGAAAGTTCACTATCAGATTGTGGTGCCACCGCTGTACCGGAAGGAGATCTTGAGTTTGGCACATGAGACCCCTTGGGCCGGGCACCTGGGAGTGAACAAGACCTGTGACAGGATATTGGTACATTTTTTCTGGCCGGGACTGCGACGGGATGTGGCGGAGTTCTGCAAGTCCTGCCATTCTTGTCAGCTGGTGGGAAAGCCGAATCAAAAAATCCCACCCGCCCCGTTAAAGCCAATTCCAGCTTTTGAAGAGCCATTCAGCCGAGTCATTGTGGACTGTGTGGGCCCTTTACCCAAAACCAAAGCTGGACATCAATACTTACTGACCATCATGTGCGCGTCCACCAGGTTCCCCGAGGCAGTGCCTCTGAGGAAAATAACGGCGGCAGTTATTGCAAAGGCCTTGATTAAATTTTTCACTTGGGTTGGTCTACCTAAGATCATCCAATCGGATCAGGGGTCCAATTTCATGTCCACACTGTTCCAGCAAGTGGTACACCTG
Organism: Myxine glutinosa; assembly: GCF_964187855.1. NCBI lineage: Eukaryota > Metazoa > Chordata > Myxini > Myxiniformes > Myxinidae > Myxine > Myxine glutinosa. The sequence goes on from NC_136268.1 coordinate 129,730,197, forward strand.
TTGGGGGTGGAACAAGTAAGATCCAGCGCCTACCATCCCGAGAGCCAAGGGGCCCTGGAAAGGTTTCACCAGACTTTAAAGAATATGATCCGAACGTATTGTTTTGAATGTGCCAAGGATTGGGATGAAGGGATACCCCTATTGTTGTTTGCGGCGAGGGAGTCCGTGCAGGATTCCTTGGGATTCAGTCCGTTTGAACTGGTGTTTGGACACGCAGTGCGGGGACCGTTGAAATTGGTGAAAGAACAGTGGTTACTACAGGAGTCCCGGACACCGATGGTGGAGTATGTGTCCACAGTGAAACACCGATTGGCAAAGGCGTGTGAGGTGGCACGACGGAACTTGAGAAGGACCCAGGGGAAAATGAAGGAGAGACATGACAAGACCTCGCAGATAAGGAATTTCAGTCCTCAGGACCGGGTGTTAGTATTGCTGCCCGTTCCAGGTCAGCCCCTCCAGGCTAGATATTTCGGTCCTTATGCAGTGGAGGAGAGGGTGAATGAGACAGACTACGTGGTGACCACTCCCGACCGACGAAAAAAGCGACAGTTGTGTCATGTCAACCGACTGAAGAAATATCATGAGAGGGAACCGGTGGAAGACGTAGTTCCTGTCTCACCGGTCGTACCGGTGAAAATGGATGGAAACGCCGGTGTGAAGTTTGATAACTTGGATGACCAGGCCTGCCCCAAATTGACGAACACCGAAGTGTTGAGTCATTTGGATGAGAAGTTAGGTCATTTAACAAGGGAACAGCAAGGACAACTGTCCAGCCTAATGTTCGAATTTAAACATTTGTTCACAGATGTACCTGGTCGTACGGACTTAGTATATCATGATATCGAGGTGGGGGAGGCCACTCCAGTGAAACAACACCCCTATCGGATGAACCCGGTGAAGATGGAGTATCTTCGGAAGGAGATGCAATATATGTTGGACAATGACATCATCGAACCAAGCAACAGTGAATGGAGCTCCCCATGTGTGTTGGTTCCGAAACCCGATGGCAGCTTCCGGTGTTGTACAGATTTAAAACGGGTGAATGCAGTGACCAAGACCGACTCCTATCCGCTCCCGAGGATTGACGACTGTATTGATCGAATAGGCCCAGCTAAATTTGTTACCAAATTTGACTTGCTGAAAGGGTATTGGCAGATCCCTCTTACCGATAGAGCCAAGGAAATCTCAGCTTTGGTCACTCCGAATGGGTTATATCAGTACAAGGTCCTCCCTTTTGGGTTGAAGAACGGGCCGGCTACATTTCAACGACTGATTAATAGGCTCATTGCAGACCTGGAGGGGGTGGAGGCATATCTGGATGATGTAATCATCCACACCATGACCATGGAAGACCACATTAAGCAAATCCATGCATTTTTTCAGACGATGTCCGAGGCAGGTCTGACCATCAACTTAGCCAAGAGTGAATTTGTAAGAGCACAGGTAGTGTTCCTCGGCCATGTAGTAGGGCAGGGTCAAGTACAACCAGTGACCGCCAAGGTAGAAGCTATCGATCGCTTCCAAGTCCCAAAGGGGAAGAAAGAGCTGATGAGACTCTTAGGTATGGCGGGGTGGTACCGGCGGTTCTGTAAGAATTTTTCGGATGTGGTAGCCCCTTTAACGAGTTTGTTGAGAAAGGAGACCCCATTCGTTTGGGATGGCAAATGTCAGGCGGCCTTTGCCCATGTCAAAGCGATACTAATGAGCTCTCCGGTCCTAACCGCTCCGGACTTTCAGGCACCTTTCAAGTTGGCCGTAGATGCGAGCGATGTGGGGGCGGGAGCGGTCTTGTTACAGGAAGATGAGGATGGGGTGGACCACCCCGTGTGCTACTACTCCAAAAAGTTCAATAAACATCAGGCAAATTATGCCACCGTGGAGAAAGAGACCCTGGCTCTCCTGCTAGGGCTTCAACATTATGAGGTGTATTTAGGAATCACGTCCTTTCCCATAAAGGTCTTTACGGATCACAACCCCTTAACCTTCATTCAAAGAATGAAAAATAAAAATCAGAGGTTGATGAGATGGAGTTTGGCTTTGCAGGGGTTCAACTTGGAAATTGAACATGTACGGGGCCTGGACAATGTCGTGGCGGACGCTTTGTCCAGATTGAGTTAATCTGGGGGGGGGGGGGGGGGGTTGAGTTATCTGGTTGGTTTCTCTAAATTGGCCGGCAAAGAAAGTTTTCGCTGGGTTCAAACTTTCTTTCTTGAAGGGGGGGAGTGTTACATATTTATGTGAATGTATGTGAATTCCCATTCAGGTCTTTGCTTATCCATGCGTAGTAGATTAAGGGTTGTTGTGGTTGGAGGGTCAGGAGCCCTTCTGAAAAAGTGTCCGGAAACGGAAGTGACCGGAAACGGAAGAGGAAAAGACACGAGGAAGAAAAAGGACGAGTATTCTTCTTCCTCGCCCCGCTCCGACGAAAGGTGGGATTGATTGAGCCGTGTGGAAAAGCGGCGTTCCCGAGCCCGTCTGGCGAGAGGAGTTACCGGGACGGATACCTGCCCGGTGGACGTCAAACTGTCGTGTGGCCGTGCACCGACCCAGCGTTTGGCACCGTTCGCGACACCGTCTAAAAAGACGCGTACGGGTCGCCCGTTGGGGCCTAACACGCCTTGCAAGCGGCGTGGGGCTTTTGGCTTGCTTTCCCGTACCCGCTTCGCGTGGCCACGAGGGGCTGCAGCCGGGGTGCCTGGTACGATACCTGCCCGGTGGAAACACGTCCACCCGGGGTTCGTTCAACCGCCCGAGTGCGGCGACGCGGACCATCATCTTGGTCAGGAGGGGCCCAGAGACATTGTGCGGGACCGAGACCAAAAGGGGGTCGTGAGTACCCACGGGGACACACATATATAAGATGGCCATCTTAATCATAGGGAATTGATTGTGGATTGGGAATTGTTGATGGTTGTTTATTGTTGATTGCTCGGGGAAAATCTCCGTGGTTGTATCATTGAAATTGTATGGTATCATTACCATTGAAATATATCCTTGAACATCAGTTGTCTCTGGGGTGGAATTCATATGGATTGCGTGGCGAAAGCGCATATATAATACAACTTTCTGGCGAAGTTCCTCTCACGGTCCGGGGGTCACCGAGACCAGGTATTCACCGAGGGGACCACGTAACACTAGGCAACAATACTGGTTCTGTCGCCAAAGCTGTTACAAGGCAACAATACTGGTTCTGTCGCCAAAGCTGTTACTAGGCAACAATACTGGTTCTGTCGCCAAAGCTGTTACTAGGCAACAATCCTGGTTCTGTCGCCAAAGCTGTTACTAGGCAACAATCCTGGTTCGGTCGCCAAAGCTGTTACTAAGCAACAATCCTGGTTCTGTCGCCAAAGCTGTTACTAAGCAACAATCCTGGTTCTGTCGTCAAAGCTGTTACTAAGCAACAATCCTGGTTCGGTCGCCAAAGCTGTTACTAGGCAACAATCCTGGTTCGGTCGCCAAAGCTGTTACTAGGCAACAATCCTGGTTCTGTAGCCAAAGCTGTTACTAGGCAACAATCCTGGTTCGGTCGCCAAAGCTGTTACTAGGCAACAATCCTGGTCCGGTCGCCAAAGCTGTTACGAGGCAACAATCCTGGTTCGGTCGCCAAAGCTGTTACTTGGCAACAATCCTGGTCCGGTCGCCAAAGCTGTTACGAGGCAACAATCCTGGTCCGGTCGCCATAGCTGTTACTAGGCAACAATCCTGGTTCGGTCGCCAAAGCTGTTACCAGGCACCAATCCTGGTCCGGTCGCCAAAGCTGTTACTAGGCAACAATCCTGGTCTGGTCGCCAAAGCTGTTACTAAGCAACAATCCTGGTCCGGTCGCCAAAGCTGTTACTAGGCAACAATCCTGGTCCGGTCGCCAAAGCTGTTACGAAGCAACAATCCTGGTCCGGTCGCCAAAGCTGTTACTAGGCAACAATCCTGGTCCGGTCGCCAAAGCTGTTACTAGGCAACAATCCTGGTCCGGTCGCCAAAGCTGTTACGAAGCAACAATCCTGGTCCGGTCGTCAAAGCTGTTACTAAGCAACAATCCTGGTCCGGTCGCCAAAGCTGTTACGAAGCAACAATCCTGGTCCGGTCGCCAAAGCTGTTACTAAGCAACAATCCTGGTCCGGTCGCCAAAGCTGTTACTAGGCAACAATCCTGGTCCGGTCGCCAAAGCTGTTACGAAGCAACAATCCTGGTCCGGTCGCCAAAGCTGTTACTAGACAACAATCCTGGTCCGGTCGCCAAAGCTGTTACTAGACAACAATCCTGGTCCGGTCGCCAAAGCTGTTACTAAGCAACAATCCTGGTCCGGTCGCCAAAGCTGTTACTAAGCAACAATCCTGGTCCGGTCGCCAAAGCTGTTACTAAGCAACAATCCTGGTTCTGTCGCCAAAGCTGTTACGAAGCAACAATCCTGGTCCGGTCGCCAAAGCTGTTACTAAGCAACAATCCTGGTTCTGTCGCCAAAGCTGTTACGAGGCAACAATACTGGTTCTGTCGCCAAAGCTGTTACTAGGCAACAATCCTGGTTCTGTCGCCAAAGCTGTTACTAGGCAACAATACTGGTTCTGTCGCCAAAGCTGTTACTAGGCAACAATACTGGTTCTGTCGCGAAAGCTGTTACTAGGCAACAATACTGGTTCTGTCGCCAAAGCTGTTACTAGGCAACAATCCTGGTTCTGTCGCCAAAGCTGTTACTAGGCAACAATACTGGTTCTGTCGCCAAAGCTGTTACTAGGCAACAATCCTGGTTCTGTCGCCAAAGCTGTTACTTGGCAACAATCCTGGTTCGGTCGCCAAAGCTGTTACTAGGCAACAATACTGGTTCTGTCGCCAAAGCTGTTACTAGGCAACAATACTGGTTCTGTCGCGAAAGCTGTTACTAGGCAACAATACTGGTTCTGTCGCCAAAGCTGTTACTAGGCAACAATCCTGGTTCTGTCGCCAAAGCTGTTACTAGGCAACAATACTGGTCTGTCGCCAAAGCTGTTACTAGGCAACAATCCTGGTTCTGTCGCCAAAGCTGTTACTAGGCAACAATCCTGGTTTGGTCGCCAAAGCTGTTACTAAGCAACAATCCTGGTTCTGTCGCCAAAGCTGTTACTAAGCAACAATCCTGGTTCTGTCGCCAAAGCTGTTACTAAGCAACAATACTGGTTCTGTCGCCAAAGCTGTTACTAGGCAACAATCCTGGTTCTGTCGCCAAAGCTGTTACTAGGCAACAATCCTGGTTCGGTCGCCAAAGCTGTTACGAAGCAACAATCCTGGTTCTGTCGCCAAAGCTGTTACTAAGCAACAATCCTGGTTCTGTCGTCAAAGCTGTTACTAAGCAACAATCCTGGTTCGGTCGCCAAAGCTGTTACTAGGCAACAATCCTGGTTCGGTCGCCAAAGCTGTTACGAGGCAACAATCCTGGTTCTGTAGCCAAAGCTGTTACAAGGCAACAATCCTGGTTCGGTCGCCAAAGCTGTTACTAGGCAACAATCCTGGTCCGGTCGCCAAAGCCGTTACGAGGCAACAATCCTGGTTCGGTCGCCAAAGCTTGTTTGGTGCTGTTGCCGAATTGCCGTTGTTTTCCGTTTCCGGTCCGGTCGTGAGAGGACGCTGGCGTCACTTGCTCGCCGCTTCTCTGACTGGACCATTGTCCGTATCTTGCTTTCCTGGTGGTCGTGGCGGATTTTTGGCCATTGAGTCTGCCCTCTGCACGGTCCCGGCTCTGCTCTGCTGCTCCTGGCTTCACCTGCTCGGCTCCTTCGCTGTTTCCTCGGGCTCACTCTCTTGGGTTGTGCCCATTGTTTGCAGCGGCAGTGGTGGCGGTTTGCCGCCGTGATCTTGATTAGCGGCGGCGGTCGTTTGCCGCTGCATTTGCCGCTTTGCCTCCTCAACCTTGGCCTCGTGCTCGTCTCTTCGCTCCTGTCTGCCCTCTGCATGGTCCCGGCTCTGCTCCTGGCTTCACCTGCTCGGCTCCTTCACTGTTTCCTCGGGCCCACTCCCGTGGGTTGTGTCGATTGTTTCGCCTCCTCACCCTTGGCCTCGTGCTCGTCCCTTCGCTCCTGCTGGCATGGCTCTGCGGTACTCCGCCGCAAGGCTTCTCCTGCTTAAAACCCGCTCCACCCCATCATGCATCTCTGCAATCAAATCGAATGGACTCCTGCGTCGACCCAGGTACATTCACCGTGGCTCCGGTCGTAAGTTTGTTTATTTACAATCAGGTCACTCCATCCCCATCCTCTGGTCGGCTCAGCGCACTCCCACTCATCGTCCCAACACACCTGGTCACAACAACGCACAAAATCGCACCTCCTGTCTGCGAACCCTGGCCAAATCACCTGGATTCATACCCGCCGTACAAAACAACATCAAGCTCACCCTGTTCAATACCCGGTCCCTCAACAACAAATGCCTCATCCTGAACGACTACATCCTGGAAAATAAACTGGACTTTCTCTGTCTCACTGAGACCTGGCAACAACCACTGGACTACTACACGCTCAACCTCACCACACCCAATGAATATTCTTACATCAATAAACCACGCTCGGAGGGCCGAAGTGGTGGAATTGCCGTTATTCACCGACAAGACATCAAGACCAACCTCATCTCCATCTCATCTGCTCCATCATTTGAACACCTGGCTTTTAAACTCTCTGGTCACACACAGTCAGTCATGGCTGTTGTCTACCGCCCTCCCAAACCACACCCATCATTCCTGTCTGACTTCTCCTACTTTCTGACCCAGCTATGTTCCCTCTCCCCCTCAATCCTCCTCCTTGGTGATTTCAATATCCACATGGACTCCACTGACTCCACGCTAACCACTGACTTCACTGATTTACTCACCTGCTTTAACCTCACTCAACATGTCAACTTTCCTACCCATAACCGTGGTCACATTTTGGACCTTGTCTGCTCTACTGGACTAATTTTGCACCATCTCTCTGGCTCCGACCTCACTCTCTCTGACCACCTAGCCATCACTCTGACCATCAACATCCCCACCCCAGCACCAAGGCATTATCGCACTATCAACTTCCGTAAGCTAAACGCTCTTTCACCTGCCTCATTCTCATCGACCCTCTCTGAAAAAATGTCCACTTCTCCCTTCGTTGACCTCCACACCCCTTCTGACCTCACTGACTACTACAACCACACTCTCTCCTCCTGCCTTGACCAACTTGCGCCTATAAAAACCAAAACAGTTTCTTTCACCCATTCTGCTCCCTGGTTTACCCCTGAACTCCGCCTGATGAAAACTCGTGCTCGCCAACTTGAAAGACTCCGCAATAAAACATGTCTCACAGTTCACTCCCAGGCCTACAAGGACCACATACAACACTATAAAGATGCCCTCTCCCGCGCCCGCTCCACCTACTACTCTCAAATTATCCACTCTGGCTCCGGAAACCCAAAAGCACTCTTCTCTACAATAAACAAACTCCTCAGCCCCCTGAACACCACCACCCAGTCATTCACAATAGACAACTGCATCTCCTTCCTTTCATTCTTCCAACGCAAAATTGAAAACATCTACAACAGCTTGACCACTGCCGCACCCGCTCCCCCTCAAACCACCTGCCCCCCCTTATCCTGCCATCCCCTGTCTCAATTCTCCCCAGTCTCCCCTACTGACCTCTCTGAACTCCTCATCGGAATGAAAACTGCCACCTGCACTCTTGACCCCATCCCCTCCAGCTTTGTCAAGGCCTCCCTTCCTGCTCTCTCTCCACTTATCATTGCAACAATAAACTCCTCCCTGTCTACAGGTATCATCCCACCATCCCTCAAAATTGCTGCTGTTACCCCCATTCTGAAAAAACCTGGACTAAACCCTGACACCCTAAATAACTTCAGACCCATCTCCAACCTACCCTTTCTGTCAAAGGTTTTGGAACGCGCTGTAGCCACTCAACTCAAACATCACCTCTCTGCCAATAACCTGTATGAAACATTCCAATCCGGATTCCGCTCCAACCACAGTACTGAAACTGCTCTCCTCAAAATCACCAACGACCTTCTCCTCTCCTCTGACGCTGGCAACCTCAACATTCTCATCCTCCTCGACCTCAGCGCCGCCTTTGACACCATCGATCACACCATCCTCCTCACCCGACTTGAAACCACCTTTAACATTACCGGCACTGCCCTCTCTTGGATTAAATCATACCTCTCTGACAGACGTCAGTTGATCTCCATCAATAACTGCAAATCCCCCACTGCTCCCCTCCCCCAAGGTGTCCCCCAAGGTTAAGTTCTTGGCCCCCTCCTCTTCATCCTTTACCTGTCCCCCCTCGGTCACTTAATCCGCCGTCATGGTCTCCAATTCCACTGCTTCGCCGATGACATCCAGCTTTTCATCTCCACCAAGTCCATCTCCACCGCCACCCACTCTATCCTGACAAACTGCATCACTGAAATAAAATCCTGGCTTCAAATCAACTTCCTCAAACTTAACTGTGATAAATCTGAAATAATCATCATTGGCCCAAAAACGCTCACCAAGTCCACCCATAACTTTGCCCTCAACATCGACGGTTTCCCAGTATCCACCTCCCCTCACATCCGGAATCTTGGCATCATCTTTGACCAAACCCTCTCCTTCGACAAATACACGAAACAGATCACAAAGACAGCCTTCTTTCACCTGAAAAACATCGCTCGTCTCCGTCCATCCCTCTCCTCCGTGGCTGCAGAAACCCTCATCCACGCCTTCATCACTTCCCGTCTGGACTACTGCAATAGCCTCCTTTATGGTTCACCCTCAACAATCACCAATAAACTCCAATACATTCAGAACTCCGCTGCCCGTCTACTCACCCATTCCCGGACCCGTGACCACATCACCCCCGTCCTTTACAAGCTTCACTGGCTCCCCATCTCCCAGAGAATCCAGTACAAAATCCTCCTCTTGACCTACAAAGCCCTCCATAACCTGGCCCCATCCTACCTGGCTGACCTCCTCTCCAGACACACTCCCACCCGCAACCTCCGCTCTGCTGGTACCAACCTCCTGACCCCCCCCCCCCCCCCCCATCCGGACCAAATTTAGATCCTGGGGGGACAGGGCCTTCTCCATCGCTGCTCCCACCCTCTGGAACTCGCTACCTCACACCATCAGAGACTCCTCCTCACTCACCACATTCAAAACATCACTCAAGACCCACCTGTTCAACACTGCATTCAACATTTAGCCCACAGCATCTAACCCCTGACTATCTCCTCTCCTTCTCCCTCCTTTGTGCTTTGAATATTTCCAAATTGATTCTTCTTTTTTTGCAATTGTCTTTATGTTTTGCTATGCATTATGTTTTGCACTCTGTCAAAGCGTCTTTGGGCTTCCTGAAAAGCGCTATATAAAATAAATGCATTATTATTATTATTATTATTAAAGCTGTTACTTGGCAACAATCCTGGTCCGGTCGCCAAAGCTGTTACTAGGCAACAATCCTTGTCCGGTCGCCATAGCTGTTACTAGGCAACAATCCTGGTTCGGTCGCCAAAGCTGTTACCAGGCACCAATCCTGGTCCGGTCGCCAAAGCTGTTACTAGGCAACAATCCTGGTCCGGTCGCCAAAGCTGTTACTAAGCAACAATCCTGGTCCGGTCGCCAAAGCTGTTACTAGGCAACAATCCTGGTCCGGTCGCCAAAGCTGTTACGAAGCAACAATCCTGGTCCGGTCGCCAAAGCTGTTACTAGGCAACAATCCTGGTCCGGTCGCCAAAGCTGTTACTAGGCAACAATCCTGGTCCGGTCGCCAAAGCTGTTACGAAGCAACAATCCTGGTCCGGTCGTCAAAGCTGTTACTAAGCAACAATCCTGGTCCGGTCGCCAAAGCTGTTACTAAGCAACAATCCTGGTCCGGTCGGCAAAGCTGTTACGAAGCAACAATCCTGGTCCGGTCGCCAAAGCTGTTACGAAGCAACAATCCTGGTCCGGTCGCCAAAGCTGTTACTAGGCAACAATCCTGGTCCGGTCACGAAAGCTGTTACGAAGCAACAATCCTGGTCCGGTCGCCAAAGCTGTTACTAGACAACAATCCTGGTCCGGTCGCCAAAGCTGTTACGAGACAACAATCCTGGTCTGGTCGCCAAAGCTGTTACAAAGCAACAATCCTGGTCCGGTCGCCAAAGCTGTTACTAAGCAACAATCCTGGTCCGGTCGCCAAAGCTGTTACGAAGCAACAATCCTGGTTCTGTCGCCAAAGCTGTTACGAAGCAAGAATCCTGGTCCGGTCGCCAAAGCTGTTACTAAGCAACAATCCTGGTTCTGTCGCCAAAGCTGTTACTAGGCAACAATACTGGTTCTGTCGCCAAAGCTGTTACTAGGCAACAATACTGGTTCTGTCGCCAAAGCTGTTACTAGGCAACAATACTGGTTCTGTCGTGAAAGCTGTTACTAGGCAACAATACTGGTTCTGTCGCCAAAGCTGTTACAAGGCAACAATCCTGGTTCTGTCGCCAAAGCTGTTACTAGGCAACAATACTGGTTCTGTCGCCAAAGCTGTTACTAGGCAACAATCCTGGTTCTGTCGCCAAAGCTGTTACTTGGCAACAATCCTGGTTCGGTCGCCAAAGCTGTTACTAGGCAACAATACTGGTTCTGTCGCCAAAGCTGTTACGAGGCAACAATACTGGTTCTGTCGCGAAAGCTGTTACTAGGCAACAATACTGGTTCTGTCGCCAAAGCTGTTACTAGGCAACAATCCTGGTTCTGTCACGAAAGCTGTTACTAGGCAACAATACTGGTTCTGTCGACAAAGCTGTTACTAGGCAACAATCCTGGTTCTGTCGCCAAAGCTGTTACTAGGCAACAATCCTGGTTCGGTCGCCAAAGCTGTTACTAAGCAACAATCCTGGTTCTGTCGCCAAAGCTGTTACTAAGCAACAATCCTGGTTCTGTCGCCAAAGCTGTTACTAAGCAACAATCCTGGTTCTGTCGTCAAAGCTGTTACTAAGCAACAATCCTTGTTCGGTCGCCAAAGCTGTTACTAGGCAACAATCCTGGTTCGGTCGCCAAAGCTGTTACTAGGCAACAATCCTGGTTCTGTCGCCAAAGTTGTTACTTGGCAACAATCCTGGTCCGGTCGCCAAAGCTGTTACTAGGCAACAATCCTGGTCCGGTCGCCAAAGCTGTTACTAGGCAACAATCCTGGTCCGGTCGCCAAAGCTGTTACTAGGCAACAATCCTGGTTCGGTCGCCAAAGCTGTTACTAAGCAACAATCCTGGTCCGGTCGCCAAAGCTGTTACTCGGCAACAATCCTGGTCCGGTCGCCAAAGCTGTTACTAAGCAACAATCCTGGTCCGGTCGCCAAAGCTGTTACTAAGCAACAATCCTGGTCCAGTCGCCAAAGCTGTTACAAGGCAACAATCCTGGTCCGGTCGCCAAAGCTGTTACTAGGCAACTATCCTGGTCCGGTCGCCAAAGCTGTTACTAAGCAACAATCCTGGTCCGGTCGCCAAAGCTGTTACTAAGCAACAATCCTGGTCCGGTCGCCAAAGCTGTTACTAAGCAACAATCCTGGTCCGGTCGCCAAAGCTGTTACTTGGCAACAATCCTGGTCCGGTCGCCAAAGCTGTTACTAGGCAACAATCCTGGTCCGGTCGCAAAAGCTGTTACTAAGCAACAATCCTGGTCCGGTCGCCAAAGCTGTTACTAGGCAACAATCCTGGTCCGGTCGCCAAAGCTGTTACTAAGCAACAATCCTGGTCCGGTCGCCAAAGCTGTTACTAGGCAACAATCCTGGTCCGGTCGCCAAAGCTGTTACTAAGCAACAATCCTGGTCCGGTCGCCAAAGCTGTTACTAAGCAACAATCCTGGTCCTGTCGCCAAAGCTGTTACTAAGCAACAATCCTGGTTCTGTCGCCAAAGCTGTTACTAAGCAACAATCCTGGTTCTGTCGCCAAAGCTGTTACTAAGCAACAAACCTGGTTCTGTCGCCAAAGCTGTTACTAAGCAACAATCCTGGTTCTGTCGCCAAAGCTGTTACTAAGCAACAATCCTGGTTCTGTCGCCAAAACTGTTACTAAGCAACAATCCTGGTTCTGTCGCCAAAGCTGTTACTAAGCAACAATCCTGGTTCTGTCGCCAAAGCTGTTACTAGGCAACAATACTGGTTCTGTCGCCAAAGCTGTTACTAGGCGACAATACTGGTTCTGTCGCCAAAGCTGTTACTAGGCAACAATCCTGGTTCTGTCGCCAAAGCTGTTACTAGGCAACAATCCTGGTTCTGTCGCCAAAGCTGTTACTAGGCAACAATCCTGGTTCGGTCGCCAAAGCTGTTACTAAGCAACAATCCTGGTTCTGTCGCCAAAGCTGTTACTAAGCAACAATCCTGGTTCTGTCGCAAAAGCTGTTACTAAGCAACAATCCTGGTTCTGTCGTCAAAGCTGTTACTAAGCAACAATCCTGGTTTGGCCGCCAAAGCTGTTACTAAGCAACAATCCTGGTTCGGTCGCCAAAGCTGTTACTAGGCAACAATCCTGGTTCGGTCGCCAAAGCTGTTACTAGGCAACAATCCTGGTTCTGTAGCCAAAGCTGTTACTTGGCAACAATCCTGGTTCGGTCGCCAAAGCCGTTACTAGGCAACAATACTGGTCCGGTCGCCAAAGCTGTTACTAGGCAACAATCCTGGTCCGCTCGCCAAAGCTGTTACTAGGCAACAATCCTGGTTCGGTCGCCAAAGCTGTTACTTGGCAACAATCCTGGTCCGGTCGCCAAAGCTGTTACTAGGCAACAATCCTGGTCCGGTCGCCAAAGCTGTTACTAGGCAACAATCCTGGTTCGGTCACCAAAGCTGTTACTAGGCAACAATCCTGGTCCGGTCGCCAAAGCTGTTACTAGGCAACAATCCTGGTCCGGTCGCCCAAGCTGTTACTAAGCAACAATCCTGGTCCGGTCGCCAAAGCTGTTACTAGGCAACAATCCTGGTCCGGTCGCCAAAGCTGTTACGAAGCAACAATCCTGGTCCGGTCGCCAAAGCTGTTACTAGGCAACAATCCTGGTCCGGTCGCCAAAGCTGTTACTAAGCAACAATCCTGGTCCGGTCGCCAAAGCTGTTACGAAGCAACAATCCTGGTCCAGTCGTCAAAGCTGTTACTAGGCAACAATCCTGGTCCGGTCGCCAAAGCTGTTACTAAGCAACAATCCTGGTCCGGTCGTCAAAGCTGTTACTAAGCAACAATCCTGGTCCGGTCGTCAAAGCTGTTACGAAGCAACAATCCTGGTCCGGTCGCCAAAGCTGTTACTAGGCAACAATCCTGGTCCGGTCACCAAAGCTGTTACTAGGCAACAGTCCTGGTCCGGTCGCCAAAGCTGTTACTAAGCAACAATCCTGGTCCGGTCGCCAAAGCTGTTACTCGGCAACAATCCTGGTCCGGTCGCCAAAGCTGTTACTAAGCAACAATCCTGGTCCGGTCGCCAAAGCTGTTACTAAGCAACAATCCTGGTCCAGTCGCCAAAGCTGTTACTAGGCAACAATCCTGTTTCTGTCGCCAAAGCTATTACTAGGCAACAATACTGGTCCTGTCGCCAAAGCTGTTACTAGGCAACAATCCTGGTTCTGTCGCCAAAGCTGTTACTAAGCAACAATACTGGTTCTGTCGCCAAAGCTATTACTAGGCAACAATACTGGTTCTGTCGCCAAAGCTGTTACTAGGCAACAATACTGGTTCTGTCGCCAAAGCTGTTACTAGGCAACAATACTGGTTCTGTCGCCAAAGCTGTTACTAGGCAACAATCCTGGTTCTGTCGCCAAAGCTGTTACTAGGCAACAATCCTGGTTCTGTCGCCAAAGCTGTTACTAGGCAACAATCCTGGTTCGGTCGCCAAAGCTGTTACTAAGCAACAATCCTGGTTCTGTCGCCAAAGCTGTTACTAAGCAACAATCCTGGTTCTGTCGCCAAAGCTGTTACTAAGCAACAATCCTGGTTCTGTCGTCAAAGCTGTTACTAAGCAACAATCCTTGTTCGGTCGCCAAAGCTGTTACTAGGCAACAATCCTGGTTCGGTCGCCAAAGCTGTTACTAGGCAACAATTCTGGTTCTGTCGCCAAAGCTGTTACTTGGCAACAATCCTGGTCCGGTCGCCAAAGCTGTTACTAGGCAACAATCCTGGTTCGGTCGCCAAAGCTGTTACTTGGCAACAATTCTGGTCCGGTCGCCAAAGCTGGTACTAAGCAAGAAACCTGACTGATCTCTCCATACAGGTTGCTTCTGACAATCCAGACTTGATCTGCTTAACAGAGACTTTCCTCCTTCAAGATGTCTCTGATTCCTTAATATCTCTTCCTGGTTACTCCCTCCTCCGGTATGATAGACCTGAGCCTCGGCCTGGTGGTGGGGTGGCTATCTTTATTAAAAACTCTCTTCCTCACTCTCCTTGCACTGCCCTCTCTCCTCCTCACCCCCAGGAGTACCTCTGGCTACGGCTTCCTCTCCGCTCCCCCCTTTTGTTCATATGTGTTCTGTGCCGTCCCCCAAACAGTGATGACTCCATCTACATTTCACTGTCTGACAACATGGACCAAGTTCTATCCACTCATCCCAACTCTCTCTTCCTCATATGTGGTGACTTCAATTGTCATCATGCCACCTGGTTGGGTGTGGGTTCCTCTCTCACCAGTCATGGCACCTCAGCAAAGGACTTCTGTGACTCACTGGGATTTTTTTTTTTTTTTTTTTTTTTTTGTATACAAGATCGAGGCTCGTGAAAGAGCTAACATTAATCACACAAAAAGACAAACCGACACACAAAACACAAAAACAAGGGGAGCGGTAGACAAGATGGGGAGAGAGGGGGAAGGACACAAAAGAGAGGGGGAAGGACACAAACACAACATTTGAGAGCAGGGACATCGGGAGGACTTGGGGGGAGGTGGGAGAGGATTAAAACATATGAACACTGCAAGGACTCTGGGGTGAATTACCGGGGGTAGAAAAGATCAAGGTTTTCGATGGGGGAAGATAAGAGATGGTGGTGAACAGCTGTTTTAAAGACCTGGAGGGAGGAGTGGGATTGAAGGGAGTGGGGGAGTTTGTTCCAGAGGCGGGAGAAAAGGGGAATGAAAGAGTGAAGGTGAGCAGTGAGCCTAGACTTTGGCAGTTTAACCAGAAGAGGGTTGCAGGCAGATCTTGTGCGACCTGAAGGAATATTGGGGGGACAGAGCACAGAGAGAGCTGGGGGAGCAAGGCCGGAGAGGAGTCGGTAGAAGACAGAAAGACCACCAACCTGCCTGCGGTGAGTGAGTGAAAGGCCCTCGGCGTTGACTACATCGCAGGAGATTCCAATGATTCTGAAAGCTTTGGCCTCAACAGCGTGAAGCCGAGCAAGGTGTGAGGCAGGAGCACCAGCCCAGAGGGGGGAACAGTATTCCATTGAGCTGCGGATGAAAGCCTTGTATGTGGTGAGGAGCTCAGGTGTGCCAAGGAAGGACTTCGCACGACGGAGGATGCCCAGTCGGCGACTGGCTTTGGAGGCCAGCTTGGAAATGTGGTTTTCCCAAGAAAGATCATGGCAGATAGTGAGACCCAAAAGCTTGAGCGACAGAACTTCTTGGAGAGGATTGTTGAGAAAGTAGATGGGAGGGTTGTCCAGTCGGTCCTTTCGGAGAGACATTGTAAGAGTGTGAGATTTGTCAGGATTGAAAGACATGTTCCACTTGTTTGACCAGTCTGTGATTTTGTCCAGGTCTGCAGAGAGTGAGGAGGCTGCAGACTGCCGATCTGAGGGATGAGGAATGGAGCGACAGAGAGTAGACTCGTCAGCAAAGAGATAGAGAGGATTTTCAAGAGAGTCAGAGAGATCATTGATGAAGACCAGAAAAAGCACAGGGCCCAGAACACTACCTTGGGGAACTCCAGCCTGAACAGGAAGAGGAGATGAGAGAAACCCATTCAGGGCCACACGTTGACTACGACCAGAGAGGAAGTCCGCCAGCCATGCGTGGAGATTTCCATGGATACCAAAGGAGGAGAGTTTGGAGAGCAGAGCAGGGTGCCAGACCGTATCGAAGGCACGTGAAATGTCAAGGGAGACAGCTTTAATTTCCTGTTTGGCGTTGAGGACCTCCATCCATTGTTGAGAAAGCAGAAGCAGCATGTCCAGAGTAGAGTGACCAGGTCTGAAACCAAATTGATGATCAGAGATCAAGCCATTGGAGAAGTGGAAAGATTTAATATCTGAAGCAATGATGGATTCCATGACTTTGCTGATAATTGGGAGAAGGCTGTTTGGTCTGTAGTTGCTGGGATCTGTTTTTGCACCTTTTTTGTGCAAAGCGGTGATGTTGGCTGATTTCCAAGCAGATGGCAGATGACCTTGAGCAAAAGAGAGGGTGAAGAGAACAGAAAGAGGGAGCGAAAGTGCAGAAGAACATGATTTTAGGACCCGTGGGCTGATGCCGTCAGGACCAGTTGCAGAATCAGAGTCGAGGGTTGCCAGAAACTTTTCCACCTTGTCAGGAGGAAAGGACACAGAGTCCAGGAGCAGCTGGGTACGACTGGGTACGGTGGGTACAGAGAGGGATGGGTTTGGGACACAAGATTTAGAGGCAAACACAGAGTTGAGGCATTCAGCTTTTTCACGTGCGGAGTCAGCCGTTAAGCCGTTTGAGGTGAGGGAGGGGATGGAGGGGGAACAAACACCAGAAACAGATTTGACCAGACGCCACCAGGATTTGGAAGAGGGAGACAGATAAGAGAGTTCGGTCTTGAGAATGGTGAGATATTGTTTCCTGGCTCTCCTGAGGGTGGACACACACTTGTTTCGGGCTTTGTGAAAGGAAATGAGATTTCCTTCCTTTGGATTTGCTTTCCAGGAGACGAAAGCAAGTTGTTTCAGGGCAACAGCCTCACCACAAGATTCCGTGTACCATGGACGGGAGGAAGGGTATGACAACTGAAGACGAGATGGTATAAATCTGTGCATGAGAGAGAGCAATTTACTTTGAAAGAATTCCCAGGATGAGTTGATGTCAGAGGCGGTAGAGATGGGAGACCAGTCCAGATGATTGATGGCTGCTTGAAGACCGTGCCAGTTGGCCTGAGTGAAATGCCAGACTCGTCGACGCTGAGGAGGCTCTCTGAGAATGGTCAGAGAGATGTCCACTTTGACAAGCACATGATCAGATGAGCCGATTGGAGCAGAAGAAGAGCAGCAGACATTTTCAGGGAAGTTTGTCATAACCAAATCCAGAAGAGAAGATGCTCCGTTGACTGAGATCCGGGTCGGGAAATTGACAGATTGTGTCAGTCCAAGTGAGTCGCAGAATTCCTTTGCTGAAGAGCCATGGCTGGTGAGAGAGGTACCCACACCCAGCCAACTGGCATGGTGACAATTGAAATCACCACATATGAGGAAGAGAGAGTTGGGATGGGTAGATAGAAGTTGGTCCATATTATCAGACAGTGAGATGTAGATGGAGTCATCGCTGATTGGTGGATGGTACAACACACATATGAACAAAAGGTGGGAGCGAAGGGGAAGCCGTAGCCAAAGGTATTCCTGGGGGTGAGGTGGAGAGAGGGCAGTGGAGGGCGAGTGAGGAAGAGAGTTTTTTATAAAGATAGCAACCCCACCTCCAGGACGAGGCTCAGGTCTATCATACCGGAGGAGGGAGTAACCTGGGAGAGATACCAAGGCATCAGAGACATCATGAAGGAGGAAAGTTTCTGTTAAGCAGATCACATCTGGTTTGTCAGAAGCAACCTGTATGGAGAGGTCAGTCAAGTTTGAGCGAAGGCCCCGGATGTTTGAGGTCCATACCGTTAATGAAGAGGAAGGGGGAGCATCGGGTCCAGAACAGGGGGGGGAGGGGTAGGGTAAGATGTGGAAGAGGAGGAAGAGGTAGGGAGAGCTGTTGAAGGTGTGTCAGAGATTTCAGAATAGCTTGGAGAAAGGGAAGAATGGGGCGGACAAAAGGTTTGATGGAGATTGGGTGAGGCACAGTGAGGTGTTATTTGAGGAGGGGGAAGAGCAAGGCAGAAGGTTTGGGGAGATGAAGGTGAAAGTTGGAAGGAGGAAGAAGCAGGGAGGATGCTTTGAGGAGGAGGGGTGAGAGGGGAGTCTAGGAGGGGAGGAGCGAGGGAGAGTCTCGGAGGGGAGGGGTGTGGGGGGAGTTTAGGAGGGAGGGGAGGGAAGGGGCAAGGGGGGAGATTTGAAAGGGATGGGTGATGGGGAGGATTTGGAGGGGAGGGGTGAGATTGGATTTTGAAAAGTGTACGATTCATGGGAAACGAACATTTTTTGCAAAATGAGTTTGAGACCTTCGAGTCAAAAATACGTTTGAGGACACTGGAGGAGGGATGGAGTTCTGGATAGTTTAGGGAATGTAGAAAGGAGGAACTGTAAGAGATGGTATTATATATATTTTTTGGAATGAATAGATTTGGTGAGCAAGACGAAAGCATCCTTTTGTAGGAAAAGAAGAAAAGGGTGTTATAATATATGAGAGAAAATAGTTGTTCAGGGGAGAGATTATACATTTCTAACCGCGTGATCGCGAACGAAGAACGAACGAACAAAAAGAACAAATAAACGAATAAGACCTGGGAAGGAAATGGTTTTTTGGGGTTTTTTTTTTTGGTTTTTTTTGTGAGTACAGATATTAAACAAGGAGGTACGGGGTGAACGACTGGGACGAAACAGTGAACGAAAATAATTTCAGCGCATTCGACGAATCGCTGAGAGAAAAACAAACCACAAGGTCGGAGACGGTATGGTCGTCCAAGCCTATGAGTACTAGGCCGCAGAATACTCGATACCATTAACCGACGATTGTGTATACATGTACGAAAAATTAGCACCGAAAATTTTCCAAAAGATACGCTATAGGTACATACACCGAAAGATAGATACAGTCTCGACAAAAACACGATTGAGAAATATCACTTAGCTTCGAAAGCGTGAGCGCATGGAGCAGCTTCGAAAAGACGTGACCTCGCCGTGATCTCGCGAGACTTCTCCACGCGAGCCACCACGCGAGACGAGATATATTAATAATACAGTATTAATTTGTGATTGGAATGATGAATGATGCTGTTTGGAATGAAAATAGAGAACCTGCTCTCAATGCCTGACGTTTGACTGTATTTGGCACAGAAATGTGGAATTGATGGCACAGGAATGTGGATTGACACAATCTGTCAATTTCCCGACCCGGATCTCAGCCAATGGAGTATCTTCTCTTCTAGACTTGGTTATGACTAACTTCCCTGCTAATGTCTGCTGCTCTTCTTCTGCTCCAATCGGTTCTTCTGATCATGTGCTTGTCAAAGTGGACATCTCTCTGGCCATTCTCAGAGAGCCTCCTCAGCGTCGACGAGTCTGGCATTTCACTCAGGCCGACTGGGACGGTCTTCAAGCAGCCATCAATCGTCTGGATTGGTCTCCCATCTCCACTGCCTCTGACATCAATTCTTCCTGGGAATTCTTCCAAAGCAAACTGATCTCTCTCATGCACAGATTTATCCCATCTCGCCTTCAGTTGTCTTACCCTTCCTCCCGTCCATGGTACACTGAATCTTGTGGTGAGGCAGTTGCCCTGAAACAACTTGCCTTTGCCTCTTGGAAGGCTAATCCAACTGAAAGAAATCTCAGTTCCTTCCACCAAGCTCGGAACAAGTGTGTGTCTACCCTCAGGAGTGCCAGGAAGCACTATCTCTCCTCACTCAAGAATGAACTCTCAAACCTGTCTCCTTCCTCCAAATCCTGGTGGCGTCTGGTCAAATCCGTTTCTGGTGTTTGTTCCCCCTCCATCCCCTCCCTTACCTCAAATGGCCACACAGTTGACATCGCACGTGACAAAGCCGAATGCCTCAACTCTGTGTTTGCCTCAAAATCCTTAGTCCCAAACCCATCTCTCTCTGTTCCCACCTTTCCCAGTCGAACCAAACTGCTCCTGGACTCTGTGACCTTCTCTCCTGACAAGGTGGAGGAGTTTTTGTCAAACCTCGACTCTGATTCTGCAACTGGACCAGATGGCATCAGCCCACGGGTCCTAAAATCCTGCTCTGCCGCTCTATCTCACCCTCTCTCTGTTCTTTTCACCCTATCCTTTGCTCAAGGTCATCTGCCAGCATCCTGGAAATCAGCAAACATTACCGCTTTACACAAAAAAGGTGCAAAAACAGATCCTTGCAACTACAGACCAATCAGCCTGCTCCCAATTATCAGCAAAGTCATGGAATCCATCATTGCTTCAGATATGAAATCTTTCCTCTTCTCCAATGGCTTGATCTCTGATCATCAATTTGGTTTCAGACCAGGTCACTCTACTCTGGACATGCTGCTTCTGCTGTCTCAACAATGGATGGAGGTCCTCAATGCCAAACAGGAAATCAGAGCTGTCTCCCTTGACATATCACGTGCCTTCGATACGGTCTGGCACCCAGCTCTGCTCACCAAACTCTCCTCCTATGGTATCCATGGAAATCTCCATGCATGGCTTGCGGACTTCCTCTCTGGTCGTAGTCAACGTGTGGCCCTGAATGGATTTCTCTCATCTCCCCTTCCCGTTCAGGCTGGAGTTCCCCAAGGCAGTGTGCTGGGCCCTGTGCTTTTTCTGGTCTTTATCAATGATCTCTCCGACTCTCTGGAAAATCCTCTGTATCTCTTTGCTGATGACTCCACTCTCTGCCGCTCCATTCCTCTTCCCTCAGATCGGCAGTCTGCAGCCTCCCCACTCTCTGAAGACCTGGACAAAATCACAGACTGGTCAAACATGTGGAACATGTCTTTCAATCCTGACAAATCTCACACTCTTACTATGTCTCTCCGAAAAGATCGACTGGACAACCCTCCCATCTACTTTCTCAACAATCCTCTCCAAGAAGTTCTGTCGCTCAAGCTTTTGGGTCTCACTATCTGCCATGATCTTTCCTAGGAAAACCACATTTCAAATCTGGCCTCCAAAGCCAGTCGCCGACTGGGCATCCTCCGTCGTGCAAAGTCCTTCCTAGGCACACCTGAGCTCCTCACCACATACAAGGCTTTCATCCGCAGCTCAATGGAATACTGTTCTCCCCTATGGGCTGGTGCTCCTGCCTCACACCTGGCTCGGCTTCACGCTGTTGAATCCAAAGCTTTCAGAATCATTGGAATCTCCCGCGATGAAGCTATCTCTGAGGGCCTTTCACTCACTCACCACAGGCAGGTAGGTGGTCTTTCTGTCTTCTACCGACTCCTCTCCGGCCTTGCTCCCCCAGCTCTCTCTGTGCTCTGTCCCCCAAATATTCCTACAGGTCGCACAAGATCTGCCAGCCACCCTCTGATGGTTAAACTGCCGAAATCTCGGCTCTCTGCTCACCTTCACTCTTTCATTCCTCTTTTCTCCCGCCTCTGGAACAAACTCCCACACTCACTTCAATCACACTCCTCCCTCCAGGTCTTCAAAACAGCTGTTCACCACCATCTCTTATCTTCCCCCATCCAAAACCTTGATCTTTTTTACCCCCACTAATTCACCCCAGATCAACCTTGTTTGAAATTCCAACTTCTTTCCTGGAAGTCTTGGCAGTGTCCATATGTTTTATACCTCTCCCACCCCCCCCCCCCTTCCCATGCCTCCCCCCCAAAGCCCTCTCCCTCCCACAGTTCTCTCGATGTCTCCATGTCTCTCGGTCCCTGCTCTCAAATGTTGTGTTTGTGTCCTTCCCCCTCTCTCCCCATCTTGTCTACCGCTCCCGATGTTATTTGTTTTGTGTGTCTGTTTGTCTTTCTGTGTGATTAATGTTCGCTCTTTCACGAGCCTCGATCTTGTATTCAAAAAAAAAAAAAAAAAAAAAAAAAAAAACAATCCTGGTCCGGTCGCCAAAGCTGTTACTAGGCAACAATCCTGGTCCGGTCGCCAAAGCTGTTACTAAGCAACAATCCTGGTCCGGTCGTCAAAGCTGTTACTAAGCAACAATCCTGGTCCGGTCGCCAAAGATGTTACTAAGCAACAATCCTGGTTCTGTCGCCAAAGCTGTTACGAAGCAACAATCCTGGTCCGGTCGCCAAAGCTGTTACTAAGCAACAATCCTGGTTCTGTCGCCAAAGCTGTTACTGGGCAACAATACTGGTTCTGTCGCCAAAGCTGTTACTAGGCAACAATCCTGGTTCTGTCGCCAAAGCTGTTACTAGGCAACAATACTGGTTCTGTCGCCAAAGCTGTTACTAGGCAACAATACTGGTTCTGTCGCGAAAGCTGTTACTAGGCAACAATACTGGTTCTGTCGCCAAAGCTGTTACTAGGCAACAATCCTCGTTCTGTCGCCAAAGCTGTTACGAGGCAACAATACTGGTTCTGTCGCCAAAGCTGTTACTAGGCAACAATCCTGGTTCTGTCGCCAAAGCTGTTACTTGGCAACAATCCTGGTTCGGTCGCCAAAGCTGTTACTAGGCAACAATACTGGTTCTGTCGCCAAAGCTGTTACTAGGCAACAATACAGGTTCTGTCGCGAAAGCTGTTACTAGGCAACAATACTGGTTCTGTCGCCAAAGCTGTTACTAGGCAACAATCCTGGTTCTGTCGCCAAAGCTGTTACTAGGCAACAATACTGGTTCTGTCACCAAAGCTGTTACTAGGCAACAATCCTGGTTCTGTCGCCAAAGCTGTTACTAAGCAACAATCCTGGTTCTGTCGCCAAAGCTGTTACTAAGCAACAATCCTGGTTCTGTCGCCAAAGCTGTTACTAAGCAACAATCCTGGTTCTGTCGTCAAAGCTGTTACTAAGCAACAATCCTTGTTCGGTCGCCAAAGCTGTTACTAGGCAACAATCCTGGTTCGGTCGCCAAAGCTGTTACTAGGCAACAATCCTGGTTCTGTCGCCAAAGCTGTTACTTGGCAACAATCCTGGTCCGGTCGCCAAAGCTGTTACTAGGCAACAATCCTGGTCCGGTCGCCAAAGCTGTTACTAGGCAACAATCCTGGTTCGGTCGCCAAAGCTGTTACTTGGCAACAATCCTGGTCCGGTCGCCAAAGCTGTTACTAGGCAACAATCCTGGTCCGGTCGCCAAAGCTGTTACTAGGCAACAATCCTGGTCCGGTCGCCAAAGCTGTTACTAGGCAACAATCCTGGTTCGGTCGCCAAAGCTGTTACTAAGCAACAATCCTGGTCCGGTCGCCAAAGCTGTTACTCGGCAACAATCCTGGTCCGGTCGCCAAAGCTGTTACTAAGCAACAATCCTGGTCCGGTCGCCAAAGCTGTTACTAAGCAACAATCCTGGTCCAGTCGCCAAAGCTGTTACAAGGCAACAATCCTGGTCCGGTCGCCAAAGCTGTTACAAGGCAACAATCCTGGTCCGGTCGCCAAAGCTGTTACTAGGCAACAATCCTGGTCCGGTCGCCAAAGCTGTTACAAAGCAACAATCCTGGTCCGGTCGCCAAAGCTGTTACTAAGGAACAATCCTGGTCCGGTCGCCAAAGCTGTTACTAAGCAACAATCCTGGTCCGGTCGCCAAAGCTGTTACTTGGCAACAATCCTGGTCCGGTCGCCAAAGCTGTTACTAGGCAACAATCCTGGTCCGGTCGCAAAAGCTGTTACTAAGCAACAATCCTGGTCCGGTCGCCAAAGCTGTTACTAGGCAACAATCCTGGTCCGGTCGCCAAAGCTGTTACTAAGCAACAATCCTGGTCCGGTCGCCAAAGCTGTTACTAGGCAACAATCCTGGTCCGGTCGCCAAAGCTGTTACTAAGCAACAATCCTGGTCCGGTCGCCAAAGCTGTTACTAAGCAACAATCCTGGTCCAGTCGCCAAAGCTGTTACTAGGCAACAATCCTGGTTCTGTCGCCAAAGCTGTTACTAAGCAACAATCCTGGTTCTGTCGCCAAAGCTGTTACTAAGCAACAATCCTGGTTCTGTCGCCAAAGCTGTTACTAAGCAACAATCCTGGTTCTGTCGCCAAAGCTGTTACGAAACAACAATCCTGGTTCTGTCGCCAAAGCTGTTACTAAGCAACAATCCTGGTTCTGTTGCCAAAACTGTTACTAAGCAACAATCCTGGTTCTGTCGCCAAAGCTGTTACTAAGCAACAATCCTAGTCTGTCGCCAAAGCTGTTACTAGGCAACAATACTGGTTCTGTCGCCAAAGCTGTTACTAGGCACAATACTGGTTCTGTCGCCAAAGCTGTTACTAGGCAACAATCCTGGTTCTGTCGCCAAAGCTGTTACTAGGCAACAATCCTGGTTCGGTCACCAAAGCTGTTACTAAGCAACAATCCTGGTTCTGTCGCCAAAGCTGTTACTAAGCAACAATCCTGGTTCTGTCGCCAAAGCTGTTACTAAGCAACAATCCTGGTTCGGTCGCCAAAGCTGTTACTAAGCAACAATCCTGGTTCGGTCGCCAAAGCTTTTACTAGGCAACAATCCTGGTTCGGTCGCCAAAGCTGTAACTAGGCAACAATCCTGGTTCGGTCGGCAAAGCTGTTACTAGGCAACAATCCTGGTCCGGTTGCCAAAGCTGTTACTAGGCAACAATCCTGGTTCGGTCGCCAAAGCTGTTACTTGGCAACAATCCTGGTCCGGTCCCCAAAGCTGTTACTAGGCAACAATCCTGGTCCGGTCGCCAAAGCTGTAACTAGGCAACAATCCTGGTCCGGTCGCCATAGCTGTTACTAGGCAACAATCCTGGTTCGGTCACCAAAGCTGTTACTAGGCAACAATCCTGGTCCGGTCGCCAAAGCTGTTACTAGGCAACAATCCTGGTCCGGTCGCCAAAGCTGTTACTTAGCAACAATCCTGGTCCGGTCGCCAAAGCTGTTACTAGGCAACAATCCTGGTCCGGTCGCCAAAGCTGTTACGAAGCAACAATCCTGGTCCGGTCGCCAAAGCTGTTACTAGGCAACAATCCTGGTCCGGTCGCCAAAGCTGTTACTAAGCAACAATCCTGGTCCGGTCGCCAAAGCTATTACGAAGCAACAATCCTGGTCCAGTCGTCAAAGGTGTTACTAAGCAACAATCCTGGTCCGGTCGTCAAAGCTGTTACGAAGCAACAATCCTGGTACGGTCGCCAAAGCTGTTACTAGGCAACAATCCTGGTCCGGTCGCCAAAGCTGTTACTAAGCAACAATCCTGGTCCGGTCGCCAAAGCTGTTACTAGGCAACAATCCTGGTCCGGTCGCCAAAGCTGTTACTAAGCAACAATCCTGGTCCGGTCGCCAAAGCTGTTACTAAGCAACAATCCTGGTCTAGTCGCCAAAGCTGTTACTAGGCAACAATCCTGTTTCTGTCGCCAAAGCTGTTACGAAGCAACAATCCTGGTTCTGTCGCCAAAGCTGTTACTAAGCAACAATCCTGGTTCTGTCGCCAAAGCTATTACTAGGCAACAATACTGGTCCTGTCGCCAAAGCTGTTACTAGGCAACAATCCTGGTTCTGTCGCCAAAGCTGTTACTAAGCAACAATACTGGTTCTGTCGCCAAAGCTATTACTAGGCAACAATACTGGTTCTGTCGCCAAAGCTGTTACTAGGCAACATTCCTGGTTCTGTCGCCAAAGCTGTTACTAGGCAACAATACTGGTTCTGTCGCCAAAGCTGTTACTAGGCAACAATACTGGTTCTGTCGCCAAAGCTGTTACTAGGCAACAATCCTGGTTCTGTCGCCAAAGCTGTTACTAGGCAACAATCCTGGTTCTGTCGCCAAAGCTGTTACTAAGCAACAATCCTGGTTCTGTCGCCAAAGCTGTTACTTGGCAACAATTCTGGTTCTGTCGCCAAAGCTGTTACTAGGCAACAATCCTGGTCCGGTCGCCAAAGCTGTTACTAGGCAACAATCCTGGTTCGGTCGCCAAAGCTGTTACTTGGCAACAATTCTGGTTCTGTCGCCAAAGCTGTTACTAGGCAACAATCCTGGTCCGGTCGCCAAAGCTGTTACTAGGCAACAATCCTGGTTCGGTCGCCAAAGCTGTTACTTGGCAACAATCCTGGTCCGGTCGCCATAGCTGTTACTAGGCAACAATCCTGGTCCGGTCGCCAAAGCTGTTACTCGGCAACAATCCTGGTCCGGTCGCCAAAGCTGTTACTAGGCAACAATCCTGGTTCGGTCGCCAAAGCTGTTACTAAGCAACAATCCTGGTCCGGTCGCCAAAGCTGTTACTCGGCAACAATCCTGGTCCGGTCCCCAAAGCCGTAACTAGGCAACAATCGCCAAAGCTTTGCCCTCTTTCCTCCTCACCCCCAGGAGTACCTCTGGCTACGGCTCCCTCTCCGCTCCCACCTTTTGTTCATATGTGTTCTGTACCGTCCCCCAAACAGTGATGACTCCATCTACATTTCACTGTCTGACAACATGGACCAACTTCTATCCACTCATCCCAACTCTCTCTTCCTCATATGTGGTGACTTCAACTGTCATCATGCCACCTGGTTGGGTGTGGGTTCCTCTCTCACCAGTCATGGCACCTCAGCAAAGGACTTCTGTGACTCACTGGGATTGACACAATCTGTCAATTTCCCGACCCGGATCTCAGCCAATGGAGTATCTTCTCTTCTAGACTTGATTATGACAAACTTCCCTGCTAATGTCTGCTGCTCCTCTTCTGCTCCAATCGATTCTTCTGAGCATGTGCTTGTCAAAGTGGACATCTCTCTGGCCATTCTCAGAGAGCCTCCTAAGCGTCGACGAGTCTGGCATTTCACTCAGGCCGACTGGGACGGTCTTCAAGCAGCCATCAATCGTCTGGATTGGTCTCCCATCTCCACTGCCTCTGACATCAATTCTTCCTGGGAATTCTTCCAAAGCAAACTGATCTCTCTCATGCACAGATTTATCCCATCTCGCCTTCAGTTGTCTTACCCTTCCTCCCGTCCATGGTACACTGAATCTTGTGGGGAGGCAGTTGCCCTGAAACAACTTGCCTTTGCCTCTTGGAAGGCTAATCCAACTGAAGGCAATCTCAGTTCCTTCCACCAAGCTCGGAACAAGTGTGTGTCTACCCTCAGGAGTGCCAGGAAGCACTATCTCTCCTCACTCAAGAATGAACTCTCAAACCTGTCTCCTTCCTCCAAATCCTGGTGGCGTCTGGTCAAATCCGTTTCTGGTGTTTGTTCCCCCTCCATCCCCTCCCTTACCTCAAATGGCCACACAGTTGACATCGCACGTGACAAAGCCGAATGCCTCAACTCTGTGTTTGCCTCAAAATCCTTAGTCCCAAACCCATCTCTCTCTGTTCCCACCTTTCCCAGTCGAGCCAAACTGCTCCTGGACTCTGTGACCTTCTCTCCTGACAAGGTGGAGGAGTTTTTGTCAAACCTCGACTCTGATTCTGCAACTGGACCAGATGGCATCAGCCCACGGGTCCTAAAATCCTGCTCTGCCGCTCTATCTCACCCTCTCTCTGTTCTTTTCACCCTATCGTTTGCTCAAGGTCATCTGCCAGCATCCTGGAAATCAGCTAACATTACCGCTTTACACAAAAAAGGTGCAAAAACAGATCCTTGCAACTACAGACCAATCAGCCTGCTCCCAATTATCAGCAAAGTCATGGAATCCATCATTGCTTCGGATATGAAATCTTTCCCCCTCTCCAATGGCTTGATCTCTGATCATCAGTTTGGTTTCAGACCAGGTCACTCTACTCTGGACATGCTGCTTCTGCTGTCTCAACAATGGATGGAGGTCCTCAATGCCAAACAGGAAATCAGAGCTGTCTCCCTTGACATATCACGTGCCTTTGATACGGTCTGGCACCCAGCTCTGCTCACCAAACTCTCCTCCTATGGTATCCATGGAAATCTCCATGCATGGCTTGCGGACTTCCTCTCTGGTCGTAGTCAACGTGTGGCCCTAAATGGATTTCTCTCATCTCCCCTTCCTGTTCAGGCTGGAGTTCCCCAAGGCAGTGTGCTGGGCCCTGTGCTTTTTCTGGTCTTTATCAATGATCTCTCCGACTCTCTGGAAAATCCTCTCTATCTCTTTGCTGATGACTCCACTCTCTGCCGCTCAATTCCTCTTCCCTCAGATCGGCAGTCTGCAGCCTCCTCACTCTCTGAAGACCTGGACAAAATCACAGACTGGTCAAACAAGTGGAACATGTCTTTCAATCCTGACAAATCTCACTCTCTTACTATGTCTCTCCGAAAAGATCGACTGGACAACCCTCCCATCTACTTTCTCAACAATCCTCTCCAAGAAGTTCTGTCGCTCAAGCTTTTGGGTCTCACTATCTGCCATGATCTTTCTTGGGAAAACCACATTTCCAAGCTGGCCTCCAAAGCCAGTCGCCGACTGGGCATCCTCCGTTGTGCGAAGTCCTTCCTCGGCACACCTGAGCTCCTCACCACATACAAGGCTTTCATCCGCAGCTCAATGGAATACTGTTCTCCCCTATGGGCTGGTGCTCCTGCCTCACACCAAGCTCGGCTTCACGCTGTTGAATCCAAAGCTTTCAAAATCATTGGAATCTCCCGCGATGAAGCTATCTCTGAGGGCCTTTCACTCACTCACCGCAGGCAGGCAGGTGGTCTTTCTGTCTTCTACCGACTCCTCTCCGGCCTTGCTCCCCCAGCTCTCTCTGTGCTCTGTCCCCCAAATATTCCTACAGGTCGCACAAGATCTGCCATCAACCCTCTGATGGTTAAACTGCCGAAATATCGGCTCTCTGCTCACCTTCACTCTTTCATTCCTCTTTTCTCCCACCTCTGGAACAAACTCCCACACTCCCTTCAATCCCACTCCTCCCTCCAGGTCTTTAAAACAGCTGTTCACCACCATCTCTTATCTTCCCCCATCCAAAACCTTGATCTTTTCTACACCCACTAATTCACCCCAGATCCACCTTGTTTGAAATTCCAACTTCCTTCCTGGAAGTCCTGGCAGTGTCCATATGTTTATACCTCTCCCACCCCCCCCCCCCCCCCCTTCACATGCCTCCCCCCAAAGCCCTCTCCCTCCCACAGATCTCTCGATGTCTCCATGTCTCTCGGTCCCTGCTCTCAAATGTTTTGTTTGTGTCCTTCCCCCTCTCTCCCCATCTTGTCTACCGCTCCCGATGTTATTTGTTGTATGTGTCTGTTTGCTTTCTGTGTGATTAATGTTCGCTCTTTCACGAGCCTCGATGTTGTATGCAAAAAAAAAAAAAAAAAAAAAATCCTGGTTCTGTCGCCAAAGCTGTTACTAGGCAACAATCCTGGTTCTGTCGTCTAAGCTGTTACTAGGCAACAATCCTGGTTCTGTCGCCAAAGCTGTTACTTGGCAACAATCCTGGTTCTGTCGTCAAAGCTGTTACTAGGCAACAATCGAGGTCTCGCGAGATCTTGGTGACGGCGGCAGCGATTCTCGAAGCTCCACACGGTCTCCACGTTTTCAAAGTTAAGTCTGTTCACAATTGTATTTTGTCGAAACTGTATTTATCTTTCGGTGTGTGAAGTTATAGGGTGCCCCTTGGAAGTTTCTCGGTGTTTATCTTTCATTAATTAATCGTCTGTTTGCCGCGTCGCGAGCGATTTGAAATCGAAGTTAAGTAATTGTTCCCATTTGTATTTTCGTTATAACTGTATTTATTTTATGGTGTGTACGTACGTATAATTGTGTCCCGAGGAAGATTTTCGGTGCAAATCTTTCATACCTGTATTGAAAATCGTGTTAATTCGTGTCGTGTCTTGAGGCCTTGTACAGTGTACACTGTACAACCTTGAGGCTTTGTTTTTCTCTCAGCGGTCCGTCGTTTGTGATCCAATAACTTTCGTTCTCTGTTTTCCCAGTCTTTTCACCCCACTTCCTTATGTAAATCTCAACTCAAAAAAAAAAAAAAAAAAAAAAATTTCCCTCTGTCTTCTCATTCGTTTATTCATTCTTATTCGTTCGTTCGTTCTTCAACCACGTGTTTCTCCCCCATTTCCCCAGATAGTTTTCACTGTTATTAACCTTCAATGTTTACACTTTCCCCTCAAGTTATGTATTCCGTCATATATTATAACACCCTTTTATTCTTCTTCATTAAAAGGCTGCTTTTGACTTGCTCACCAAATATATTCATCCCAAAAAAAAATTCCATCTCTTATAGTGCCTTTTTTCTACATTCCCTAAACTCTCCTGCACTCCATCCTCCATCCAGCGTCCTTAAACGTATTTTTGACTCGAAGGTCACAAGAAACTCATTTTGCAATAAATGTTCGTTTCCCATTCATCGTACACTTTCTAAAATCAAATCTCACCCCTCCCCTCCAAATCTTCCCCATCACCCATCCCTTTCAAATCTTCCCCCTTTCCCCTCCCCTGCTAATCCTCCCCATCACCCATCCCTTTCAAATCTCCCCCCTTGCCCCCTCCCTCCTAAACTACCCCTCACCCCTCCCCTCCAAGACTCCCCTCGCCCCTCCCCTCCTAGACTCCTCCCTCACCCCTCCCCTCCAAATCTCCCCCATATCCCATCCCTTTCAAATCCCTCCCCTTGTCCCTTCCCTCCCAAACTCCCGCCTCGCCCCTCCCCTTCAAATCTCCCCACCCTCATTTCTTCTCAATTTCCCCCCTCTCACTCCCCCTCCTCAAAGCATCCTCCCCGCTTCTTCCCCCTTCCAACTCTCACCTCCATCTCCCCCAACCTTCTGCCTCGCTCTCCCCCTCCTCAAATAACACCTCATTGTGCCTCAGCCAATCACCATCAAACCTTTTGTCCGCCCCATCCTTCCCTTTCTCCGAGCTATTCTGAAATCTCTGACGCACCTTCAACAGCTCTCCCTACCTCTTCCACATCTTACCCTGCCCCTCCTCCACCCTGTTCTGTATCCGATGCTCCCCCTTCCTCTTCATTAACGGTATGGACCTCAAACATCCGGGGCCTTCGTTCAAACTTAACTGATCTCTCCATACAGGTTGCTTCTGTCAAACCAGACATGATCTGCTTAACAGAAACTTTCCTCCTTCATGATGTCACTGATTCCTTAGTATATCTCCCGGGTTACTCCCTCCTCCGGTATGATAGACCTGAGCCTCGTCCTGGAGGTGGGGTTGCTATCTTTATCAAAACCTCTCTGCCTCACTCGCCCTGCACTGCACTCTCTCCACCTCACCCCCAGGAATACCTCTGGCTACGGCTTCCCCTTCGCTCCCACCTCTTGTTCATATGTGTGTGGTCCCATCCACCAAACAGTGATGCATCCATCTACATCTCGCTGTCTGATAATATGGACCAACATCTATCTACTCATCCCAACTCTCTCTTCCTCATATGTGGTGATTTCAACTGTCATCATGCCAGTTGGCTGGGTGTGGGTACCTCCCTCACCAGCCATGGCTCCTCAGCAAAGGACTTCTGCGACTCACTGGGACTGACACAATCTGTCAATTTCCCGACCCGGATCTCAGTCAACGGAGCATCTTCTCTTCTGGACTTGGTTATGACTAACTTCCCTGAAAATGTCTGCTGCTCTTCTTCTGCACCAATCGGATCATCTGATCATGTCCTTGTTAAAGTGGACATCTCTCTGACCATTCTCAGGGAGCCTGCTCAGCGTCGACGAGTCTGGCATTTCACTCAGGCCAACTGGCACGGTCTTCAAGCAGCCATCATTCATCTGGACTGGTCTCCCATCTCTACCACCTCTGACATCAACTCATCCTGGGAATTCTTCCAAAGTAAATTGCTCTCCCTCATGCACAGTTTTATCCCATCTCGTCTTCAGTTGTCATACCCTTCCTCCCGTCCATGGTACACGGAATCTTGTGGTGAGGCTGTTGCCCAGAAACAACTTGCCTTCGTCTCCTGGAAAGCAAATCCAATGGAAGGAAATCTCATTTCCTTTCACAAAGCCCGAAACAAGTGTGCGTCCACCCTCAGGAGAGCCAGGAAACAATATCTCTCCGTTCTCAAGACCGAACTCTCTTATCTGTCTCCCTCTTCCAAATCCTGGTGGCATCTGGTCAAATCCGTTTCTGGTGTTTGTTCCCCCTCCATCCCCTCCCTTACCTCAAACGGCTACACAGCTGACTCCGCACGTGCAAAAGCTGAATGCCTCAACTCTGTGTTTGCCTCTAAATCTTGTGTCCCAAACCCATCCCTCTCTGTACCCACCATACCCAGTCGTACCCAGCTGCTCCTGGACTCTGTGTCGTTTCCTCCTGACAAGGTGGAAAAGTTTCTGTCAACCCTCGACTCTGATTCTGCAACTGGACCCGACGGCATTAGCCCACGGGTCCTAAAATCCTGCTCTGCCGCTCTATCTCACCCTCTCTCTGTTCTCTTCACCCTCTCTTTTGCTCAAAGTCAACTGCCATCTGCTTGGAAATTAGCCAACATCACCGCTTTGCACAAAAAAGGTGCAAAAACAGATCCTAGCAACTACAGACCAATCGGCCTTCTCCAATTATCAGCAAAGTCATGGAATCCATCATTGCTTCGGATATGAAATCTTTCCTCTTCTCCAATGGCTTGATCTCTGATAGTGTAGCAGCATAGCAAACCTGTTGTGCATTTTGTGATACAAGCACCAAATTTGGTACACTAGTAGACTATCACATTATGAAAAGATCTGGATATTGGGCCATCTCAGATTCAGAGATTTGATTTTTGCAAGATTTCGATTCGATTGGGATCGAAGAGAACACCTTCTTCGTCTTCTGTACAGTGAAGTTGCCAGCCCTGAATTCTCTGGCTACATCTGGGTGCTTCATTGGGAGTGCAACCGTGTCCCTCAGGTGAACAGGGACCCACCTGGCATAGTGTGTGTGGTCTAAGGCATGGAACCATGGGAACAGTTCCGTCAGGGCATCAAGGTACGTTGTGAATGAAGCCTGCCGCAGAGAACGCACGTAGACCAGTACCAACATCTCTAGTTCCAGCACAGTTGCCCAGTACTGAAAGTTGGGAATGTCTTCTCCTCTCTGGTGACACCAGTCTTCGAACTCAGGCAGGTCTTCTGCATCATCAGCATATGTCATACAGTGGCGTTCATACGCACGGTGTTGCAGGATGTGCAGTGCCGCTGCAGTGATTTGATGAGCTCTTCTTGTGCGGGTGACGTGGGCAGCTCGTAGGAAGGAGTCGGCCGTCCCTGGCGTTGCAATCTCAGCTTGCAAAATCTGCAAATCTTGCAAAAATCAAATCTCTGAATCTGAGATGGCCCAATATCCAGATCTTTTCATAATATGATAGTCTACTAGTGTGCCAAATTTGGTGCTTGTATCACAAAATGCACAATTCTTTTGAATATTTGGGCTAAGCCGCCCCACTATGAGCATCAATTTGGTTTCAGACCAGGTCACTCTACTCTGGACATGCTGCTTCTGCTGTCTCAACAATGGATGGAGGTCCTCAATGCCAAACAGGAAATTAGAGCTGTCTCCCTCGACATATCACGTGCCTTCGATACGGTCTGGCACCCCGCTCTGCTCACCAAACTCTCCTCCTTTGGTATCCATGGAAATCTCCATGCATGGCTGGCTGACTTCCTCTCTAGTCGTCGTCAACGTGTGGCCCTGAATAGGGTTCTCTCATCTCCTCTTCCTGTTCAGGCTGGAGTTCCCCAAGGCAGTGTTCTGGGCCCTGTGCTTTTTCTGGTCTTCATCAATG
The DNA here is from genome assembly GCF_964187855.1 of Myxine glutinosa. Classification (NCBI taxonomy): domain Eukaryota; kingdom Metazoa; phylum Chordata; class Myxini; order Myxiniformes; family Myxinidae; genus Myxine; species Myxine glutinosa. The sequence continues at coordinate 129,763,667 of NC_136268.1, forward strand.
ATCTCTCTGACTCTCTTGAAAATCCTCTCTATCTCTTTGCTGATGACTCCACTCTCTGCCGCTCCATTCCTCTTCCCTCAGATCGGCAGTCTGCAGCCTCCTCACTCTCTGAAGACTTGAACAAAATCACAGACTGGTCAAACAAGTGGAACATGTCTTTCAATCCTGACAAATCTCACACTCTTACGATGTCTCTCCGAAAAGATCGACTGGACAACCCTCCCATCTACTTTCTCAACAATCCTCTCCAAGAAGTTCTGTCGCTCAAGCTTTTGGGTCTCACTATCTGCCATGATCTTTCTTGGGAAAATCACATTTCCAAGCTGGCCTCCAAAGCCAGTCGCCGACTGGGCATCCTCCGTCGTGCGAAGTCCTTCCTCGGCACACCTGAGCTCCTCACCACATACAAGGCTTTCATCCGCAGCTCAATGGAATACTGTTCTCCCCTATGGGCCGGTGCTCCTGCCTCACACCTATGGGCCGGTGCTTCACGCTGTTGAAACCAAAGCTTTCAGAATTATTGGAATCTCCCGCGATGAAGCTATCTCTGAGGGCCTTTCACTCACTCACCGCAGGCAGGTAGGTGGTCTTTCTGTCTTCTTCCGACTCCTCTCCGGCCTTGCATCCCCAGCTCTCTCTGTGCTCTGTCCCCCAAATATTCCTACAGGTCGCACAAGATCTGCCAGCAACCCTCTGATGGTTAAACTGGCCAGCAACCCTCTGATCTTGTGACGGTTCCTCCGACCATACGACTGGTGAATGCTAGTGCTGGCACTCCGTCCGCAGCAGCACAGTCTCCCGATCGTAACATTCTGTCCACAAACGGACGTAACGGCACTGCATGTTCTTCAACAATGTGGGCTAATACCTTTGCGCCGTCCTCCAAATGCAAAGCGACCACGCCGGCATACAGGCAGCACTTTTTCAAATTATCTATAGAATATTTGTGCGCATCCACGTATAACTCACGCCTGCCGAAAGTTACATTGCCCCGACAGCAACAATGCTCGGCCAGCCCCCATCTTTTCCAAGCAACACAAGGAGGCAGTGTCACCCTCTCCACCCATGGCTCATATGGGCAATTCCTATAAGGGTACAGGTGACGGAAAATTACGGGGTCTATCGGCTGCGGGGCTGTTAGTTTCCCCAACTACCCGACGCCACCGGCGCTGCAATCTCAGCCGCGATGACAACAGCTCCGCCGATGTCCAAGATGGCCATGTCCCGGATAGCTGGTTGTAGTTCTTGTCGTAGTGGCAAGGCGTCATCATCCCCACCTAAAGTTGGTGGTGTGGCCGCCCCATCGCCTCCGAAGGCCTCAGGTGGTGCATCACCGCCATCGTCGGTTAGGCTGGCGTCGGGCCACCCATCGCGTGGGACGATCCCGGCGATATCATCACCGTCGAGGGGAACGCCGTCAGGCTGCTCATCCCATTGATGGGCTGGTAGTGGCAGCACGACACCTCCGACCCCCTGTTCAGCCGGCGCCACATAGTAATCATGATGGGTCGTGAGCGTGTGGCAAGAAGGATTGCTCTTAGGTTTGGCCGCGTACCAGCCAAAGTTCATCTGTGACGGCAAGTGTACACGTTGCTTATATAGGGGTGTATATTCGTACCAATCAGTACGTGGCATCAAGGCTCCCATCTTGTTAGTATCTAACCACGGAGACAGAAATGCTACGATACTAGGTGGCCCGGTACTCGTTTCTCGCCCGTACTCGCCCGGGCCTCTTTTTGTTTTTTTCACCTCCGAAGCAGTCCCTTGCAGTTGCTTTTATTGCTGTCGGCCGTATCAAGCCGCGGGATCCGAGAGCATGCCTACCAGTTGGCTCACCGCGGTGCTGGTTGGCCGGTAAGGGCTTTCTGACTCCACCTCTGATGACGCGTCGACATGCCACGCCCATGATCCGGCGGCTCCTCCCCCTTCTTTTCCGAGATGGAGCACATGGGCAATGAATGGCGTCTGGGGCGAGCGCTGAGGCGGCTGCGGCTGGCAGAGGTGCGTACCACAATTGGTTGGAGAGGGACGTCGCAAAATGAACGGAATAGGGCCTATCTTATTTGATTAATGCAACGCAGATTCAACTATTGGAAACAGGTCCTTAACTGAAACACACAATAATGAAATAACTACGAAGAGGGCCTATGGTTCGCTACGTGTTGTTCATGGAATAACTAGGGTGCTATCTTTAACCAGCCAATTGAGGGGAATATTTACAGGGGAATATTTATAAGGGATACATTTACTAAATTTACTAGTGAAGGTTCTAAAAACCGTAACAACACATCTATCTATAATTCCAGTAATCTCTGTCTGTCTGTCTGTACGTCTGTACGTTTGTTTGTTTGTCTGTGACCGCTGTTTCTCGACAACTACCGGTCCGATATACTTGAAACTTGCCAGGTATATTGCTGGGGACCCGAGGATGTGCCTTTTCAAGGTTTCATATTAATCGGACAATTACTTACCGAGCTATGTCCAAAAAACGATTCAACCAATCAGAGAGCAGCGAACGATCGCGTGTGCCGAACGTGGAGGACACACTCTGCCTCGGATGGCACATTTGAGAGCGTATTCATTTATTTCACGTTTGCAAACTATGTTGGCGCTATGTTGGCGTTAAACGATGTTTTAAAACTAATAAAAACGAATTTGCGATTCATCGTAACTGCGATATACGACCTTCCTCCGGCAGCCAATCACCCATCAGCCAAAGACCTCACTTCCCGTAGCCAATCACGGGACACGTTGTTGCGTGTTTTTCCTTTTCTTTTTTTTTATTGAATTGATTGATTCCTTGCGCTTAAATTGCAAACAGCCAAAATACATTGGCGCTAATTGAATAATTGGGCATTATCTATCTATAATTCCAGTAATCTCTGTTTGTACGTCTGTACGTTTGTACGTCTGTACGTTTGTCTGTGACCGCTGTTTCTCGACAACTACCGGTCCGATATACTTGAAACTTGCCAGGTATATTGCTGGGGACCCGAGGATGTGCCTTTTCAAGGTTTGAAATTAATCGGACAAGTACTTACCGAGCTATGGCGATTTAGCCGTTCGCCGTTCGCTTTGCCGTTGCGAATGGACCAAACCATTCATGTAAATAGAGGGGGGGGGGGGATCTGTGGTCGTTCGCTTTGGCTTTGCGAATGGACCAAACCATTCATGTAAATAGAGGGGGGGGTTCTGTGGTCGTTCGCTTTGGCTTTGCGAATGGACCAAACCATTCATGTAAATAGAGGGGGGGGTTCTGTGGTCGTTGCGAATGGACCAAACCATTGTTTTTTTTTTGCAGTTTTTTTTTTTTTTGCAGTTTTTTTTTTTTTGCAAGGAACGGGCACCCACGTACGGGCACGTCCTAGTATATATTTCAAAGTTCATAGACAAGCAAACTCCAAATGAACAAAACTTGTTGTTTATTAAAGAAAAAAAACAACAATAAACAAACACCATATACGTATGCATGTATACATATATGCAACAAAATGTTTATATTTTTTAAGAAAAAAATTACAAATTGCAATAAAGAAAACGTCTTTCCATTGACATTCTTTTCAACAGCAAAGAAAAACTAGAAATTTCCTTTTTTTATTCACACAGTCATGTCATGTCATGTCTTCAATGATCCACACGCTTGCTCCACTCGACCCACTTGGACGTGAACCTCAACTTCAGATGTTTCCCATGTTGCCCATGTTGCCCGCGATGACGCTATCTCCGAGGGCCTTTCACTTAATCACCGCAGGCAGGTTGGTGGTCTTTCCGTCTTCTACCGACTCCTCTCCGGCCTTGCTCCCCCAGCTCTCTCTGGGCTCTGTCCCCCAAATATTCCTGCAGGTCGCACAAGTTCTGCCAGCCACCCTCTTATGGTTAAACTGCCAAAATCAAGACTCTCTGCTCACCTTCACTCCTTCACTCCTCTTTTCTCCCGCCTCTGGAACAAACTCCCTCACTCTCTTCAATCCCACTCCTCCCTCCAGGTCTTTAAAACGGCTGTTCACCACCATCTCTTATCTTCCCCAATCCAAAACCTTGATCTTTTCTACCCCCGCTAATTTCACCCCAAATACACTTTTTTGAGGTGACTTTTGACTTCTTTCCTGGAAGTCCTTGGTGTCCTTGCGTTTTATACCTATCCTGCCTCCCCCTAGGCCCTCTCCCTCCAAAAACATCTCCCGATGTCCCTGCTCTCAAATGTTGTGTTTGTGTGCTTCGTCCCCTTCTCTCCCCATCTTGTCGACCGCTCCCCTTTTTATATACTTTGTTTGCTTGTTTGTTTGATTTGTTTGTTTGATAAATGTTAGCTCTTTCACGAGCCTCGACTCTGTATACAAAAAAAAAAAAACCCAAAAAAAAAAAAAACTGCTGAAATCTCGGCTCTCTGCTCACCTTCACTCTTTCATTCCTCTTTTCTCCCGCCTCTGGAACAAACTCCCTCACTCCCTTCAATCCCACTCCTCCCTCCAGGTCTTTAAAACAGCTGTTCACCACCATCTCTTATCTTCCCCCTTCCAAAACCTTGATCTTTTCTACCCCCGCTAATTCACCCCAGATCCACCTTGTTTGAAATTCCAACTTCTTTCCTGGAAGTCCTGGCCGTGTCCATATGTTTTATACCTCTCCTAGAGTCCCTGTATAAAGAGAGTTGCGCCATGCGCTGACCCGAGATTTCTGGTCACGTGATTTCGTGGCGCCATTTTGTGTCTAACTTCACCGTGCGTGAACGTCAGCTTGGTACGGGAATGTTGTTTATTGCCAAACAAAATGACTGGTTGTTCTGCTTTTGGTTGTTCAAACCAATCTGGGAAATATAAGATGTATAGATTTCCAAGTGATAAAGTCAGAAGACAAATTTGGGAAGCGAAGTCAGACGAAAGAGCTGGAAAGTGTTCGACTCCTCGAGACTCTGCCAGGTTGGCCCACGCCGCTTGATGATCGATGTTCAAAAGCAATTCTATCTGCTCGTTTTTTTTTTAGTTGTCTGTCCGTTGAAAACCCTTTTAAAGGGAAGTGATTTAAAGGAATGAACGGAGTAGTGATGAGTCTCACTTGTGAGGAGTGAACGGAGTAGTGATGAGTTTCACTTGTGAGGAGTGAACGTAGTGGGGTGAAGTGTTGGTCTGGTCAGAGTGTTGTATTACGGGCAGAGTTTTCTTACGGTCTGAATGTATGAATCATGTTCTGTCCTGAATGTATGAACCAAGTTTTGTACTGAATGTTTACTGTGTTGGCCTCATCGTGTTCCTGGTGAAATTAAACAAGTTATGGTGAATACGACGTCTTATCTGTGCTTTTCCATATCTGTTCGACTAGACGAACCGTGCACACTGCAGGTATTTTAAAAGTTTTTTCTCTGTTTAATTACGGCTTGGCGCAGTCGAAAATTAAGTGTTAATTAAGTCGCCAGCTATGAAACATATTAATCGATCAGGCAATATCCATCAGAGTTCTGGGTAAGGGTGTAGTAATAAATGAACGTTTCAATCTTACTAGATGCCGATGACGTTTTCCTTATGTCAGAGACAGAAGCTGACTTGCAGCTTGTTAAATCATTACAATGGAAATTGAATATAAATGTCGATAAAACTAAAGTTGTACACTATAGAAATATGGCAATACCACGTACATAATTTGTTTTAAGTGTGTTAGACTATATGTCGGCTGGAAGTCCTACACCGGAATTGCTCTCGGCACCCTTTAAAAAATATTGGATATGCCCACACTCCTTTCTAAAAGTTATTAAAATTCAGAGAACGACAGCATTGGTTTGTCTTACTTATAATGTTAGCTCTTATATGCAGTGTTGGCTTGTAATATGCATTGCCATACCACTTTTAATATCACCACACAGCTCTTTTTCACGGCAATAGCTGAGTTTTTGACAAAACAAATATCACCTGTATGTAATAATAAGACTAAATATGTGTAGTAAATTTTTTTTTAGCAGGTTTAGAATATATCACCCCATATCGCGAATGTACATGTATATCTAATCCGACACACTTAGACACAAAATGGCGTCCAAATTTGAGTTGACACAACTCTCTATATACAGGGACTCTAACCTCTCCCACCCCACCCCCCCCTTCCCATGCCCCCCCCCTTCCCATGCACCCTCCCCCAAAGCCCTCGCCCTCTCTCAGATCTCTCGATGTCTCCATGTATCTCGGTCCCTGCTCTCAAATGTTGTGTTTGTGTCCTTCCCCCTCTCTCCCCATCTTGTCTACCGCTCCCGATGTTATATGTTTTTGTGTCGATTTGTCTTTCTGTGTGATTAATGTTCGCTCTTTCGCGAGCCTCGATCTTGTATACAAAAAAAAAAAAAAAAAAAAATCCTGGTTCTGTCGCCAAAGCTGTTACTAGGCAACAATCCTGGTTCTGTCGTCAAAGCTGTTACTAGGCAACAATCCTAGTTCGGTCGCCAAAGCTGTTACTAAGCAACAATCCTGGTCCGGTCGCCAAAGCTGTTACTAGGCAACAATCCTGGTTCTGTCGCCAAAGCTGTTACTAGGCAACAATCCTGGTTCGGTCGCCAAAGCTGTTACTCGGCAACAATCCTGGTTCTGTAGCCAAAGCTGTTACTAGGCAACAATCCTAGTTCGGTCGCCAAAGCTGTTACTCGGCAACAATACTGGTCCGGTCGCCAAAGCTGTTACTAGGCAACAATCCTGGTTCTGTCGCCAAAGCTGTTACTCGGCAACAATCCTGGTTCGGTCGCCAAAGCTGTTACTCGGCAACAATCCTGGTTCGGTCGCCAAAGCTGTTACTAGGCAACAATCCTGGTTCTGTCACCAAAGCTGTTACTAGGCAACAATCCTGGTTCTGTCACCAAAGCTGTTACTAGGCAACAATCCTGGTTCTGTCACCAAAGCTGTTACTAGGCAACAATCCTGGTTCTGTCGTCAAAGCTGTTACTAGGCAACAATCCTGGTTCTGTCGTCAAAGCTGTTACTAGGCAACAATCCTGGTTCTGTCACCAAAGCTGTTACTAGGCAACAATCCTGGTTCTGTCACCAAAGCTGTTACTAGGCAACAATCCTGGTTCTGTCGTCAAAGCTGTTACTAGGCAACAATCCTGGTTCTGTCGCCAAAGCTGTTACTAGGCAACAATCCTGGTTCTGTCGCCAAAGCTGTTACTAGGCAACAATCCTGGTTCTGTCGCCAAAGCTGTTACAAGGCAACAATCCTGGTTCTGTCGCCAAAGCTGTTACTAGGCAACAATCCTGGTGCTGTCGCCAAAGCTGTTACAAGGCAACAATCCTGGTTCTGTCGCCAAAGCTGTTACTAGGCAACAATCCTGGTTCTGTCACCAAAGCTGTTACTAGGCAACAATCCTGGTTCTGTCGTCAAAGCTGTTACTAGGCAACAATCCTGGTTCGGTCGCCAAAGCTGTTACTAGGCAACAATCCTGGTTCGGTCGCCAAAGCTGTTACTAGGCAACAATCCTGGTTCGGTTGCCAAAGCTGTTACTAGGCAACAATCCTGGTTCGGTCGCCAAAGGTGTTACTCGGCAACAATCCTGGTTCGGTCGCCAAAGGTGTTACTCGGCAACAATCCTGGTTCGGTCGCCAAAGCTGTTACTAGGCAACAATCCTGGTTCTGCCGCCAAAGCTGTTACTCGGCAACAATCCTGGTTCTGTCACCAAAGCTGTTACTAAGCAACAATCCTGGTTCGGTCGCCAAAGCTGTTACTAGGCAACAATATTGGTCCGGTCGCCAAAGCTGTTACTAGGCAACAATCCTGGTTCTGTCGCCAAAGCTGTTACTAGGCAACAATCCTGGTTCTGTCGCCAAAGCTGTTACTAGGCAACAATCCTGGTTTTGTCACCAAAGCTGTTACTAGGCAACAATCCTGGTTCTGGCGTCAAAGCTGTTACTAGGCAACAATCCTGGTTCTGTCGCCAAAGCTGTTACTCGGCAACAATCCTGGTTCTGCCGCTAAAGCTGTTACTCGGCAACAATCCTGGTTCTGTCACCAAAGCTGTTACTAAGCAACAATCCTGGTTCGGTCGCCAAAGCTGTTACTAGGCAACAAACCTGGTTCTGCCACCAAAGCTGTTACTAGGCAACAATCCTGGTTCTGTCACCAAAGCTGTTACTAAGCAACAATCCTGGTTCGGTCGCCAAAGCTGTTACTAGGCAACAATACTGGTCCGGTCGCCAAAGCTGTTACTAGGCAACAATCCTGGTTCTGTCGCCAAAGCTGTTACTAAGCAACAATCCTGGTTCGGTCGCCAAAGCTGTTACTAGGCAACAATCCTGGTTCTGTCGCCAAAGCTGTTACTAAGCAACAATCCTGGTTCGGTCGCCAAAGCTGTTACTCGGCAACAATCCTGGTTCTGTCACCAAAGCTGTTACTCGGCAACAATCCTGGTTCTGTCACGAAAGCTGTTACTCGGCAACAATCCTGGTTCTGTCGCCAAAGCTGTTACTAAGCAACAATCCTGGTTCGGTCGCCAAAGCTGTTACTTGGCAACAATCCTGGTTCTGTCGCCAAAGCTGTTACTAGGCAACAATCCTGGTTCTGTCGTCAAAGCTGTTACTAGGCAACAATCCTGGTTCTGTCACCAAAGCTGTTACTAGGCAACAATCCTGGCTCTGTCGTCAAAGCTGTTACTAGGCAACAATCCTGGTTCTGTCGCCAAAGCTGTTACTAGGCAACAATCCTGGTCTGGTCACCAAAGCTGTTACTAGGCAACAATCCTGGTCTGGGTGCCAAAGCTGTTACTTGGCAACAATCCTTGTCCGGTCACCAAAGCTGTTACTAGGCAACAATCCTGGCTCTGTCGTCAAAGCTGTTACTAGGCAACAATCCTGGTTCTGTCGCCAAAGCTGTTACTAGGCAACAATCCTGGTCTGATCGCCAAAGCTGTTACTAGGCAACAATACTGGTTCGGTCACCAAAGCTGTTACTTGGCAACAATCCTGGTCTGGTCACCAAAGCCGTAACTAGGCAACAATCCTGGTCTGGTCACCAAAGCCGTAACTAGGCAACAATCCTGGTCTGGTCACCAAAGCTGTTACTAGGCAACAATCCTGGTCCGGTCGCCAAAGCTGTTACTAGGCAACAATCCTGGTCTGGTCACCAAAGCTGTTACTAGGCAACAATCCTGGTCTGGTCACCAAAGCTGTTACTAAGCAACAATCCTGGTCTGGTCACCAAAGCTGTTACTAAGCAACAATCCTGGTCTGGTCACCAAAGCTGTTACTAAGCAACAATCCTGGTCTGGTCACCAAAGCTGTTACGAGGCAACAATCCTGGTTCTGTCGTCAAAGCTGTTACTAGGCAACAATCCTGGTTCTGTCGTCAAAGCTGTTACTAAGCAACAATCCTGGTTCTGTCGCCAAAGCTGTTACTTGGCAACAATCCTGGTCTGGTCACCAAAGCTGTTACTAGGCAACAATCCTGGTTCTGTCGTCAAAGCTGTTACTAGGCAACAATCCTGGTTCTGTCGTCAAAGCTGTTACTAAGCAACAAGCCTGGTTCTGTCGCCAAAGCTGTTACTAAACAACAATCCTGGTTCTGTCGTCAAAGCTGTTACTAGGCAACAATCCTGGTCTGGTCACCAAAGCTGTTACTAGGCAACAATCCTGGTCCAGTCGCCATCCATTTCAGGAAGTCAGGGCTGGAATTTGTCCACGGTTCCGGCGATAGCTCACCTACTCTTTGTGAAGGATCCACCAACTAATGCCGGCAGACAGTTAAAGTCCATCCGAGGGATGGCGCACACATTGATCAATCGCCCTGCCTGTGAATCACAGGAATGGCTGTTTTTATAGCTGGGTCGGCATTAACATCCAAACTAAGATGGCATGGAGGCGAATGTGCACATCTCTCGGCCATCCTGCCAGTCAAGCGCTGCGTTCCTTTTTCCAATTGACTTTGCGTCTCCTTTTGCTTGAACTTCGCGAATGTTTTTGAGAAGATATACATCCATCGAGTCCGCTTTGCATAGTATTCATGGTGTTCACATTAGTATTCACCACACAACAGGATCACCATCTGCAATAGTAGTCCTTCTGCAGGTGAGGGACTTCCTTATTGCTCGCATGACAAGTAATAACTGCACTAAATCATAACATGATGTAACAATAAAGAGCAATCAGAGATTGCAGACCATCGCCAGGACATGTTTGTGTGGTGTATGTTTTGTGTTGCTTCGGATGAGGCTCGGTTTTGGATCCAAGATGGCTGCCAAACCACATACCGAATATGTCATCTTACTATAATTCACCAAATGTCCTTCCGTCTGTCTGTCTGTTCGAAGGTACCGTAAAAACTGCTGAACCGATCTCATCGATATTTTGGGTGGATAATCCTGGGATCTCCAGGAGTAAAATAGGCTGGTTAGTTTTCCCAATTTCAGCTTTCGTCTCCAGCATTCTCAGGTTTGGACTCCCGCATGACATTTGCGTTCGCATAACGTTCATTGTTCTCATTGTGATGCTATTGTTTTCCCGGGTGCCACACAAACGGCTGCACCGATCGAACTCGGTGACCTCGGACAAAGACCTTTTATAAGGACACGGGTTGAATCCCAGCTTGAGAAAATTCTAACCCATTTCAACTGAAGGAAACACGTATCGGGAGTACATAAGACGCAGCGATTGTGAACACGATTAGTTCAATGTCCACATGAGAGAATTCCACATAGCTATTTGGGCGGTGAATACGCTAACAGATCGCTGTCTCCATCGATCTTGCCAAGGCCACAACAGTGATCGGCTCAAAATCCTTTTAACTGTTGATTTGGAAGTTTTTACAGTGAAGGAAACACATACCGGGAGTACATATGACATCGGGAGGACCAACTGCACGCGTCTTCAGTATCAAGCTTAAATCTGTCATGGCGGATCTGAAGAGCGGAATGCTTGGAGAAGTGGTGGGCTACTTCGGCATGAAGGAGGATCAGAAACGTGGACTCCCACACTGCCACATCCTGCTGATACTTGCTCCCGCATGACGTTATTTTCCCGGGTGCCGCACAAATGGCTGCACCGATCGAGATTTAACGGATGTTTATATAAATCGTTTAACAGCAAAAAAGCCTTCAATTTCTGATATTTAGCCTTTTCATTTGGGCCTCCATATTGAAGCCCCGCCCATAGGGTGGGTAACGTTGCTAGTCAATTTAATTCACATACAATTTTTGTGTAGGTCACGCTCAATAAATTTGAAACTGATCGGATCAAGCATTCTACATTGTCTAATTATTACGTCATAATGAAGGCACCGATGACAACTTCATGAATATTTGTTGTTCCCCATGTGGAGTACCTGACAATGAGCCATGTTTCCATTTTTTTCCATGGAGTGGTTTTGGAGATATGGAGGTGCAGTCTTTCAGTTTTTCCAAGATGTTGCCCATGCCACGTGACCTATGACGTCATAATTATCATTATAAAATTATGCAGGATGAACATACTCAGAAAGAACATACACACGTTCTGTGCAGACAGATAAACACACAGACAGCCAGACAGACAGACAAACGGACCCAAATGCAATACCCTCTCCTCTGGCGAGGGTAAATATGGAACATTTCATGTTTAAACATAAGATGTGATTCCATCATGTGTTATTTGCATTTTATACCTGCAGGTTTTCTCAATTTCCAAATTAGTTCCAACACTATACTATAACTACGACTATTACCAAACACACACACACACACACACACACACACACACACACACACACACACACACACACACACACACACACACACACACACACGTCTAATTATCTTGGTTGCAAGCCAATAAAACATCCGATTATAAAGGGGAAAAAACAGACATCGAAAAAGAAAAATACATATCCGTGGCACAAATGTATTTTAAAATGTATCTGCATTTACAGAGTATGTTAATTGTCAGCACAAATGTGTAAATTATAGGATAAACTGGAAAGCGTGAATATTTTTCACACTAATTTTGAAGTGCTGTACTGCTGTTAATTGAACATGCTAATTAGGAGCAAAATGTGTAAATTATGGAAAAAAAATTGCTCCATCAGGGATCCCTTAATCTATGATGCTTGATCATTCCAGATATGAGATAATAAGCCCGATACAAATATACATTCTTCGGTATTGCAACTTACAGTATTACACCGCACAATAGTAACTTGCAGTTGTGTGAGGGAGAGGGAAAGAGAGAGAGAGGGGAAAGAGAGGGAAAGAGAGAGAGAGAGAGGGAAAGAGAGAGAGGGAAAGAGAGAGAGCGATAGAGAGAAAGAGAGAGAGAGCGAACAAGAGAGAGAGAGAGAGAGAGGGAAAGAGAGAGAGGGAAAAAGAGAGAGAGAAAGAGAGAGATGGAAAGAGAGAGAGGGAAAGAGAGAGAGGGAAAGAGAGAGAGGGAAAGATAGAGAGGGAAAGAGAGAGGGAAAGATAGAGAGGGAAAGATAAAGAGGGAAAGAGAGAGAGGGAAAGAGAGAGAGGGAAAGAGAGAGAGGGAAAGAGAGAGGGAAAGAGAGAGAGGGAAAGAGAGAGAGAGGGAAAGATAGAGAGGGAAAGAGAGAGAGGGAAAGAGAAAGAGGGAAAGAGAGAGAGGGGGAAAGAGAGAGAGGGAAAGAGAGAGACGGAAAGAGAGAGAGGGAAAGAGAGAGAGAGGGAAAGATAGAGAGGGAAAGAGAGAGAGGGAAAGAGAGAGGGGGAAAGAGAGAGGGGGAAAGAGAGAGGGGGAAAGAGAGAGGGGGAAAGAGAGAGGGGGAAAGATAGAGAGGGAAAGAGAGAGAGGGAAAGAGAGAGAGGGAAAGAGAGAGAGGGAAAGAGAGAGAGGGAAAGAGAGGGAGAGGGAGAGGGAGAGAGGGAAAGAGAGAGAGGGAGAGGTGGAGAGAGAGAGAGGGTGGGAAGAGGGAAAAAGGTAAAGAGAGGGAGAAGTAGGATGAGAGGGAGAGAGAGGAAGAGAAAAGACAAGAGGGAAAGGGCCTTCAGGATATTTTGGGTCTTCTGGGTCTTTAAGGGTCTTCAGCATGTTTTGGGTCTTTGGCATATTCGGGGTCTTTTGGGTATTTAAAGTCTTCGTGTTTTTTTTTTGGGTCGGCGTGGTCTTTAATGGGCTTTTGGTTATTTTGGGTCTTCAGGATCTTTAAGGTCTTTGGAGTCTTTTGGGTGTTCCAAGTATTTTGGGTCTATAAAGGTCTTCAGTCATTTTGGTCTTTGGGGTCTTTTGGGTATTTAAGGGTCTTCGGGGTCTCTTGGGGCTTCAGAGTCCTCGGTGTATTTTAGGTCCTTGGGGTATTTTGGGTTCTCAGGGTCTTTTGGGTCCTCTGCATCGTTTTGGTCTTCTGGGTATATAGGGGTCTTTGGGTATTTTGGGTTCGAGTGGTCTTTTGGCGTCTTGGGGGTTTTAAAGGGTCTTCAAAGGTCAAACAGGCCTCTGCAGTCTAAAGGGTCGAAAGGTACATTCCAATAGTCCGTAATTAATAGACGTACACATTAACTAGACAGGATGCAACCGACGATCAAACAATACGGACTTAATAGACATACAATCACATGGCCAAATGGACAGACGGTTCCACAGACGGACAGACAGACAGACAGCTTCATCAACCTTGTTTTTCGGTTTTATAAATTTCTATATATAGTTAGACATAGACAGATTGGCTGAATGATTTTTTTTTTTTACTCCCTGCATATGTGCAAACCAATGACTCAGACCATAAACACCACATGTGCAACAAAAATGAATATGACTCAAGATTGCATGAATAACAAGAAAGAGCAATCAGAGATTGCAAACCCTCGCCAGGATGTATTTTCAGTGTTTTCAAGGCTTTTGTGTTAAAACAAATATGGCGACCGAACGACGTGACCAATGACGTCATCATTATTTTTTTTCTTCACCAATTAATGCCTACATGACACTCAATAAATTTCATCTTGATCGGATGAAGTTTTGTACTTGTCGAATTATGACGTCATAATGGAGGCACCTATGACATCATTAACATATTTTATTTCGCATGGAGAGTTCTTTACAACTAGCCGAAACCCGTGGAACATCCACGGAAGGGAGGATGTGGTGTATGGATAGAGTGTACCATTATGGATGGCAGAGGGGATTTGCTTGTCCGAGTAAGAGTTAGGAAGAAAGATCAATTTTCACTTGTGCAAAAATGCTACTCACAATTACATCGCCTGTGCGTCGGCCTGTGATTGAGCCAGAGAGTTGGCCTGTGAGTCAACTTCCTTTCCAATGTCTGCAAGAATTGAAATACTGATTGTGAATGTGTAAAATTATATGAAAGAAGATCATGCATATCAATAGACGACGCCATCGAAAAGGAGAGCAGCTGTCAATAGAAAAGGATGTCTGACATCAATTTGACATTATTGCACAGGAAATGACAAACAAAGAAACAGTTCATTTCCATCGGGTAATATTACGATGAGAGATCAGCCGATACCTTTATTATGTCCATCAGCATCCATGGCACTTAGAAAAAAAACGCAGCATCAGCCAGCCGCAGCCAACTATCACGTACCGTCTCGAAGTCAATACCATACTTTTATCTCTTCGTATACAAGTACAACTCACTGATCGCAACGTCACTCCATTTAACTTTATTAAAATGACGATAAAGACGTGAAACCCGTGGAACATCCACGGAAGGGATATCGTTCGTCTGTTTTCAGCTCGTTATCTTTAAGCTTCCTTACGTCTCGCCACCTGCTACACCTCTCTGAGTTACGAGGATTTATGCAACGCACCCTGAGTATCGCAACGTCACTCCATTTAACTTTATTAAAATGACGATAAAGACGTTTCCTTATATATCCTAATTTCAAATGTTCAAGGGAATAAAAAAGCTTCTTTACGTCTCGCCACCTGCTACACCTCTCTGAGTTACGAGGATTTATGCAACGCACCCCGAGTATCGCAACGTCACTCCATTTAACTTTATTAAAATGACGATAAAGACGTTTCCTTATATATCCTAATTTAAAATGTTCAAGGGAATAAAAAGACCATTTGGTTCACACCACCCATCACACCACTCGACTGTCCAATCAGCGGACGGCTCACATCGCCTTCGCCCAGCAGACGCCAATACGATGGTGTCATAAGATGGCGTCGTATCGGCCGATAATCGGATGCTTTTGGGTCCCAAAGTCGGCGAATTCAGATTTTTCGAGTATGGCTGTACGTGATAAACAAAGAGCGCGGTTCGTAGATGGAAAATGCATTAGTTCCGTGGGCATCGGGTCACTGGGTGCGGTGTAAAAGGGATAACAAAGTCGAGTCCTTACGGTATTATTATATAGATGAGCCATTTCTCTACTTTTTCTATTCAGCACTTTCAGAGATATAGAGGTGCAAATCTTTTCCGTTTTTCCAATATGACGGCCAAACCACTTGACCTATGACGTCATAATTATCACTAAAAAATTCTACAAGTGGATTTGCACCTAAGGTGAACATTTCCTGTCAATCGGACCAACAGTTGCAGAGAAAATCATATTTATTCTGTGCGGACAAAACAGACAGACAGACAAACGGACTCAAATGCAATACCCTCTCCTCAGGCGAGGGTAACAATAATTCTAAACCTCCTCATGCAGTCTGGACCTAAGAGCTCTTTAATGAGGTATCATTCAGCATTGTACGTGTTGTTATTATGAAGTTTACCCCGATCAGACGCAATCAGGCAACTTGTATGTATGTATGTATGTATGTATGTATGTATGTATGTATGTACAGTCGTAGCCATAAATATTGGCATGCTTGCACTTTTTTCAAACAACGCACTATTTCTTCCAGAAAATTGTTGAAATTAAAAAATATTTTGGAATCCACATATGTATTTATTTGTTTTGGAGTGGAACAAAACAAAAAATCTGAAACAAGTTACTAAATCTTAGGTTATTCCACACAGAAATCCTAAAAATGGCCCAGACAGTATATTATTGGCACCTTTTAGAAGTTGTTAGAAAGAATTAGATTTCAAGCAGGTGATTCTCCTTTATGAAGGCCTTAATTAAGGCTTTAATACCCAAAAGCTCCATAAAGACCACACCGACCCAAGCAGGTGATTCGTTTGCCAAAACCTACCTGATCAAGGAATTGAACTCACTTGTGGTGAGTTGCAGGTGCATGCAATATAAAAATCACTCATTCAACCAGTTTGAATGGATAAAAGGATCCATTCTGCTGTTTTGTGTCACTGTGTGTAGCGCAATGAGCATGGAGAAAATGAAGAAAACCAGAGAATTGTCTGAGGAGGTCAGACACAAGATTGTAGCCAAGTATGGACAATCTCAAGGCTACAAGTCCATCTCCAGAGACATTTATGTTCCTGTGTCCACCGTACACAATTATCAGGAAGTTTAAGGCCCTTGGCACTGCAGCCAACCTCCCTAGACGTGGCCGCAAGAGAAAACTTGATCAATGATTGCAGCAAAGAATTGTGCGAATGGTGGAGAAAGCACCTCAATCAACTGCCAAACAGATTCAAGCTGACCTTCTGACACAAGGTACGACAGTTTCAACTCGCACCATCCGTCGCCAACTCAATGAAAGGGGGTTCTATGGTAGGAGACCCACGAGGACACCACTGCTGAGAGAGAGACATAAGAAAGTCTGACTGAAGTTTTCCAAAACACACCTGAACAAGCCAAACTCCTTCTGGGAGAATGTCCTGTGGACAGATGAGACCAAATTAGAGCTTTTTGGTGAAGCACATCATCTCGATGTTTACAGAAAACAAAATGAAGCCTTCAAAGAAAAGCACACCTTCCCTACAGTTAAACATGGAGCAGGTTCAGTGATGTTTTGGGGTTGCTGTGCTGCCTCTGGCACTGGGTGCCTTGAATGTGTGCATGGCATCATGAAATCACGAGATTACCAAGGCATTTTGGAGCACAATGCTCAACCCAGTGTCAGAAAGCTGGGTCTACGTCGAAGGTCATGGGTCTTGCAGCAGGACAATGATCCCAAACACACTATAAAAAGCACCCAGGGATGGTTCAAGCCAAAACTCTGGACTGTTCTGAAGTGGCCAGGAATGAGTCCAGATCTAAATCCCATTGAACATCTGTGGGGAGATCTGAAAACAGCAGTTGGGAGAAGGCACCCTTCAAATCTGGGAGAACCGGAGCAGTTTGCACAAGAAGAGTGGGCCAAACTGCCAGTAGAGAGGTGGAGGAAGCTCATTCATGACTAAGGGAAGCGCTTGACTGCAGTTATTTTGTCCAAAGTCTGTGCTACCAAATATTAAGTCTCGGGTTTAATAATTTTGTCAATGCCATTTATTTTTCTTTTCTGATTTTAAAAGTATATATTAAGTTCTGAATCAAAAACAAAGGTTCTGTTATATTAACAGTGAAATAAACAATTGTGGAGACAAAATACTTGGGAGTTATTTGAAAAAAGTGCAAGGGTGCCAATATTTTTGGCCACGACTGTACATGTATGTATGTGTATGTATGTGTGTATATATATATATATATATATATATATTGTTACAGACGCGGTTGTGGATGTTGGTTTACCGAGCGGTTTGGTATGACCGCGTCTGCACAGTTTACCCGATTATACTCGAACGTTGGCCGAGTCGCGCTACGCTAAATCAATTGAGGAAAGGACACAGCGGCTGGGTTAAAATGACACGACACCAGGGGTACAGTTCTCAAGACCTCCGGAGGAGGTTATAATATTACGGAACGTTAGATTACAAGGACAAGAGAGACAGCATAGGAAGGTAGGCACTTAATCACGGTCTTATAGTAACCCCGACAGACGACAGATAAACGGGACAAGACTGACTCACACCGGGATTGATGGCAAGGAAGGGCAGGTAGTCGATGGCTCAAGGTGCACTCTTGGCTCAGGGACAGGATCCACACGGTCCGAAAGATGCAGGGAGGTCTCTCAGCACTCGGAGGTGGCGACTGGTTCTTCTCACTTCAAGCTCGGGGCGCATCTCACGTCACGTCCGGTAAGTCGCTGCGTATATCCGGCGGGGAGTGACACGCCCTCGGCTCGTTAGCTCCGCCCCAGATGGAATCGGCCCGTTGCTTCTTATTGGGTGCGGGGGGTTACCGGGCTCCGCCCTTGACGAGGGGCCAACAGGCAGCCCCTTCGTGGTAACCCCGTCGGCGCACATGGGCAATGGCGGCTAACCAAGCCGGAGTGAGGACGCACACTCCCCGCGCGCTGTTGTTGTAGTTGTTGTTGTTGTTGTTTCATGGGGAAGATGGGAGGAGGTATGGGGAGGTCCTAAACTCACTACTGGTGCCATACAATCACATTCTGGTGCAACGAAGAGTCAGAATTAATGGAAACGAGTCCTTAACTGACATAGACTAAGAATAACTAGCAAGATGTCCGAAAGTTGTCTACGTGAGATGCGGTGGACCTGGGCACGACATTTAATGGGGGAAAAAGGGGAAGGTCGGTTCTACAGAGTGTTATTTACAGGCAATGGGACTAGGGAATGGGGGATTGGGGATAGTTGGGGGGTATTGGGGAAATAGGGGAATATTTACAAGCGGATATGGATGGAGGCCAAATCCCATATCCGCAACAATATATATATATACAGTATATAATATATATGCGTGTGTCTGTACTCAGATAGATATATAGCTATATAAAGCTAACCTAAGAAACACATTCGTGATTTACTTGTATTTATCAGCGCTATTTTTTTTTGACTGACAATTCATAGAACAAGGGAAGCTGTGTTGGGGGTACGTCTGCTGTGTAAGGCTGGCTTTTTGAATTTCCATTCTAGTTTTTAATTCATTTGTTTTGACCTTCCCTTCCAGCTCGAAGTGATAATTCAAAATAAAATAATTTGTGTTGAGTTCCTTTTTATTCATATTTAAAATAATCTCCCCCTAACTCCCACAGGAACCGTCCCGTCTTCATCAATGGGACGGCCAGAAGGTTTCAAAATGAGGACAAAAGAAAGGCCGAGAAAGGGGAGAAAAAAAACAACTGAAAAAAGCCTCGCAAAAAAAAATCGGTTGAACAAAGGGCAAGGAGACTTCAACAAATATCCCAAAACCAACAACAACACTTGACAGCAGGATCAAGTGACCAGACAAGAAGCAGGTAATAATGCAAGGCGCAGGGTGAGAGAGCTCGACTTGCTGTTGAACAACCCTCAAGAAAAAGCTCATTTTTGGCCCAGATGGCACAACAGCACAGACAAAGCCAAGGCTGCCATACCCAACGGCAGAAGCAATGTGGCCCTTTTCGACAAAAACCATGTTCTGTCAACAATGTGTGACGGTCAGCATGATGCAGGAAAATTCAAAGATAATATATGCAAGCATTGCACAGCAGATGGGAGAAAGCGCCAAAATCAATGTGCTGTAGTAAAGGTAGGGTTGTTCTGGAACCCTTACCTGCACCTCCACGGCGGATAAACCAATACTTTGACATTACACAAGCCGGAAAGTAACAAATTTTTTTTAGCGCTGATGAATATACAGGTAAATCATGAATTTGTTTATTCTCTTTATCAAGGGAGGCACAAAGCACCCCACCCTTTATATGGGATCGTTTCTATGTATGCAGCTTTAACATGGGGACTGAAAATTCTGTTCTCGGCTTCCCCTGGATAAAAGTGGCTGCAAATTTCAGAAGTAAATGCTTTGTATGCTGAGGTAATATGTTCCAAATTTCAGCAACATCCGTGTACGCGTTCTTGAGTTTATTTAAAAAAAAAAAAAAAAAAAAAACCCTCAAATTCACATTGGTGTCTGTCAGTCCGTCCGTCTGTCCAACCAAAAAGTGTTGGCGCTCATATCTCAAAGGCTATATACTTGTGCACATTGCACATCACATGCAGCAAATTTCATCTCCCTCATTATTGTTATTGATAAAACATATTCGTCTTAAAAGAATGGCCTTTAAAACATACCCTCATGAAGAGGGACAGACATATGTACAAACACACAAACTAACATTGTGTTTTATATGGTAGATATATTTAGTCAGACCACAAAATATATTTGGCCAACCTCCCACACATCACTATCCACCCCATCCCCTCTCCACCATTTCCCCCATGCCCTCTCCACCATCTCCCCCACAAAAACCCACACCAACCATGCCCCCCCCCCCCTCTTCCTTCAATCCTATTGAAGGCAGACATGGTCAAAGATGCCTGTGCCTCTTGTTACGGGTTCCTCACCGATCCCCTGGTCTCGGTAAACCTCCGAACCCCGAGAGGAGCCCCGGCAGAAAAATGTTATTCTCTGTGTTAGAAGTCAATAGGGAAACCACACCAATGATTTATAAATGGACAGATATTGTATTAACAATCACACACAAGAATAACGGTACAACAAATGGCAATTAATAGTGCACTCTATATACGTTATCGCTTAGGATGGTACCATCACTAAAGTCATATAACTCACTGCGCTCCCAGCGAGTGAAGAGTGAAAAGGACACTCCTCAATGTCTCTGTAACCTTTTCCAAGGCGAAGGTGATTCGCCCCAGCGGCCGCTAGAACGATATCCAGTTGAAGCCCGAATCTCGCTCTCCAGTCGAGACCCGAATCGCGTACAGCTGACAATGGCGATCGCCCCGCCGAAACAGCACAAAGGCACCCTCCAGAGGAGCACCTTCACCACTCACTCAGCAAACCGCAACGTAATTGGAGACGAAGCGGTCGCGCACACACACATCCCCGACAGACGGTAGGATGTTGAGGTAAACGCTGGCGAAGCAAAACCTTTGTAGGTGTCCGAAGCGCGAGGTTCAAAATGGCCGACGGCTCTTACTCGAGTCGATGCGACTAGGCGAGGATTCGTCGAAATCTCAGCGCCCAAACCTGGCTACGCAGATTCCTCAATTCCAGCGATAATTCCTATCGCCGGATGTCCTTTCAAGGAACTCAAAATTCCCTCGTGACTTTCGGTAGACCCCGCTCGCTACGGAGCCTCGACGTCACGCGTCTTCTCCGACTTTGCTCACCACGCCTCTCCCTCTTCTCTCCCTCGTCTTCCGGTTCGGTTTCCGGTATCATTTAAAGTTAGCCTTTTTAACTTTGGATAACTGTTCGTGAATAATAAACCTTTTGAGAATAATAATAGTACATAATATCAGAAATATGTCAAGTGGGTGAAAACCACAACGGAAGTTACGAATCCGTAACACTCTGCAGCGACGTGTGGTGTGGTGAGGCATGTGCACTGCGTTGATCCATGCTATTTCGCATAAATTTGATGACCAAAGCTCAAATGGTAAACTAAGCAAGCATTAATACAAGCACTCAAAATAAAGAAAATGAAAGCGATTACAAAACCGGCCGTCTCAAGCTGCCACACAGTGGCTAATTGTACTGACTATGACTTTGCCATTTTTACCCAATAATTAGTCATTAGTCTTCTCCATATTCTCAAAAATGTTTTTTCGAAAATGTGTTGACAAAAGCTCAAATGTTGATATATGCATTTGCAAAACCCCACTTCCCACTGCGTGGCACAAACAAAACCAAAGTTGCTCTCCACAACCACAGGAGCAATGTGGAACTGTTAGACGAAAACCATATTCTGTCCACATTGTGTGACGGTCAGCATGATGCAGGAAAACAAAATTAAGATAATATTTTCATGCATTGCACAGCATACACATGGGAGAAGGTTTCTATTTCCATCATTCCATCTTTTTTGTTTCAATCTACAGCTTTTTCGGATGTCCTTTCAGTTTTCTTCCATCAACCAG
This sequence comes from Myxine glutinosa, assembly GCF_964187855.1. Lineage (NCBI taxonomy): Eukaryota > Metazoa > Chordata > Myxini > Myxiniformes > Myxinidae > Myxine > Myxine glutinosa. The sequence continues at coordinate 129,785,364 of NC_136268.1, forward strand.
AAGCTTTATTGCTTTATTTACAGCTTCGTCGTTTGACCTTCGTTGCAAATTTTCATACAAAGCAGGTCTTCTCTTCACAGGTATTCATTTTTAACATCTTCCTAATTTCTGACCTCAGAAGTCTTTCTTTCAGACACATTACGTTTATCCATCGTATCATTCTCACATCTATTATTCCCATTTTATTTTTTTTGTCGAGGCTCATATGAGAGCTAGCACACAGAACATATACGAAAGGGAACAGGGGAGAAGAGAGGGGGGGGGGGGGGGGGGAGGAGAGAGGGAAGCATAACAACAGTGGTGCACAGGGGCATCAGGAGATTTGTGGGAGAGAGAGGGCTGGGGTGTGGTAAACGAGATAAACAAGATGGACACGACAGGGGTTTTCAGGACCAAAAAAACCAGGGAATTTGAAGGAGGTGAATTTGGTGTATGCATCAACAGGGATAGAAAAGATCAAGGTTTTGGATGGAGGAAGATATGAGATGGTGGTGAACAGCTGTTTTGAAGACCGGGAGGGACGATTTGGATTGAAGATTGGGATTGTTCCAGAGGCAGGATAAAAGAGAAATGAAAGAGTGAAGTTGAGCAGAGAGTCTTGATTTTCGCAGTCTCACCAGAAGAGGGTTGCTGGCAGACTTTGTGCATCCCGTTAGAATATTTGGAGAACAGAGCACAGACTCTTGCAAGGGGTGCAAGACCAGAGAGGGGTAGTAGATTTAAAGACCACCAACCTGCCTGCGGTGAGAGAGGAAAGGCCCTCAGAATCAACTTAATCTCAGGAGATGCCAATGATACCAAGAGCCTTGGTTTCTGCAGCGTGTGGCCAAGCTAGGTGAGGCAGGAGCACCAGCCCAGAGGGGAGAGTAGTACTCCATCAAGCTGCAGATGAAAGTTAAGTAAGTGGTGAGGAGCTCAGGTGTGCCAAGGAAGGACCGCACGACGGAGGATGCCCAGTCAGCGACTGGCTTTGGAGGCCAGCTTGGAAATGTGGTTTTCTCAGCAAAGATCATGGCTGACAGTGAGACCCTAAAGCTTGAGTGACAGAACTTCTTCGAGAGGATTGTTGAGAAAGTAGATGGGAGGGTTGTCCAAGTCATATCTGTGGGTAATATCCTATGTTGAATTTCATTTTCCCAGACTGAGGTCGAATTGTACTATTTCTGGGTGGCTACGACTCTGAAATTAATCAGTATGATGTGAGGAACATTCATGGAATATTTGGCACTTTTGTCCACCAGGTAACAGTATTTCCAAAATATTTAATTAAGCCACCTTACTAGATGGGGTTATTGGGAGAACTTGTGCAGATAGGGCGTGTCAGAACTGAGAGATCACCAAATTCCCTTTGATGTGAGAGCAACAGACTTAGTGCTGCCTCACCATGGGAGAGTGCCAATAATTGAGAACTTCAAGTTCCACTACTTTCTCAGGTGAGGTCAAACAGTCTAGCAGACAGTGGAGTAAGCCATGTACAAACGGGCACAGGTGAGTAGCTCTGATTTTCCAAGGAAAGACTTTGATTGATGGAGAATGCGCAGTCTGTGGCTGGCCTTGGAGGCCAGTTTTGCCTTTTTGACAGCAAATCCATGATTTTCATTACCCCCATTAACCTCTGCTAACCCAACTCTTTTACTTGCTGGTTTCATCGCTGTACACAGCACCTTTTCTATGCCATCTCCAGGAGCTGCATAATGGCATTGCCGGGCACCGAAGGGGGCTCAGCAATGACGCACACTGAAAGCGAGTACTCAGTTTTCACTCTGGTTGTTTGCTTGTTCGGGCAATATCTCAGCCATCCTTTGAGATGGGAAGCTGAAATTTCGGCACAATAGAGAACAAGTTGTCTAGTTAGAGCTGTCTCCCTTGATATATCACGTGCCTTCGATACGGTCTGGCACCCTGCTCTGCTCACCAAACCCTCCTCCTTTGGTATCCATGGAAATCTCCACGCATGGCTGGTGGACTTCCTCTCTAGTCGTAGTCAAAGTGTGGCCCTGAATGGGTTTCTCTCATCTCCTCTTCCTGTTCAGGCTGGAGTTCCCCAAGGCAGTGTTCTGGGCCCTGTGCTTTTTCTGGAATTCATTAATGATCTCTCTCTCTTGAAAATCCTCTCTATCTCTTTGCTGATGACTCTACTCTCTGTCACTCCATTCCTCATCCCTCAGATCGGCAGTCTGCAGCCTCCTCACTCTCTGCAGACCTGGACAAAATCACAGACTGGGCAAACAAGTGGAACATGTCTTTCAATCCTGACAAATCTCACACTCTTACGATGTCTCTCCGAAAAGACCGACTGGACAACCCTCCCATCCACTTTCTGAATAATCCTCTTCAAGTTCTGCCACTCAAGCTTTTGGGTCTCACTATCTGCCATGATCTTTCCTGGGAAAACCACATTTCAAATCTGGCCTCCAAAGCCAGTCGTCAACTGGGCATTCTCCGTCGTGTGAAGTCCTTCCTTGGCACACCTGGGCTCCTCACCACATATAAGGCTTTCATCCGCAGCTCAATGGAATACTGCTCTCCCCTCTGGGCTGGTTCTCCTGCCTCACACCTAGCTCGTCTTCACGCTGTTTAAACCAAAGCGTTCAGAATCATTGGAATCTCCCGCGATGAAGCTAACTCCAAGGGCCTTTCACTCACTCATGGCAGGCAGGTTGGTGGTCTTTCCATCTTCTACCGACTCCTCTCTGGCCTTGCCCCCCTCCCCCCCCCCCCCGCTCTCTCTGGGCTGTCCCCCAAAAAATATTCCTGCAGGTCGAACAAGATCTGCCTGCAACCAACCCTCTTATGCTTAAACTGCCAAAATCAAGACTCTCTGCTCACCTTCACTCCTCTTTTCTCCCGCCTCTGGAACAAACTCTCTCATTCTCTTCAATCCCACTCCACCCTCCAGGTCTTTAAAACAGCTGTTCACCACCATCTCTTATCTTCCCCCATCCAAAACCTTGATCTTTTCTACCCCCGCTAATTTCACCCCAAATCCACTTTTTTGAAATACCAACTTCTGTCCTGGAAGTCCTTGTGTTTTATACTTCTCCCACCACCTCCCCCCCCCCCTCCCCTTCCCTTCCCACGCCTCCTCCCCCCAAGCCCTCTCCCTGCTCTCAAATGTTGTGTTTGTGTGCTTCCCCTTCTCTCCCCATCTTGTCTTCCGCTCCCTGTTTTTATATATTTTGTTTGTCTGTTTGATTTGTTTGTGAAATAAATGTTAGCTCTTTTACGAGCCTCGATTCAGTATTTTTTAAAAAAGAAGAAAAAAAAAGTACTTTGTCAAAAACGGTATTTCTTGTTTTTTGATTAATCAATCAATTGATGTTATTTAATTATTAGCGATTAATTAAGTACTTATACATTTCCTTTACCTTCTGGCCATTATCTCAGGCACCTTTGAAGTAAGGAGGATGATATTTGGACATACCAATGACCTAATGATTTGGCTGTAAAGGCTATTTTTGATTAATCAATTAATAATTAAATATATATATATTTTTAAGTTAGATTCTGATGACATGGTGATGGGTTAGGTGTTCTATTAGCGAATTGATTAATTTTTATTTTATTTTTATGATTATTATTTATTTATTTTCATTATTAATTATTTTATTTCTCATCTGGGCAATATCTCAGGCACCTTTTGAGCGAGGAAGCTATTTGGACATGACAATGACGAAGCAATTTGGCTGTAAAGGGTATTGTTGATTTATTGATTAATTAATCGATTATTTAATTATTCGATGAATGACTAATTTTTTTAGTTACAGATTCGGATTAAATGGTGGTGGTTTATGTATTCTATTAGCCAAATGATTAACTCTTTAATTTTTTTATTATTATTATTTATTTATTTTCATTATTAATTTATTTTTTTTGTATACCGAATCGAGGCTCGTGAAAGAGCTAACATTTACTTAACAAACAAATCAACCAAACAAAATATATAAAAAGAGGGAGCGGAAAACAAGATGGGGAGAGAAGGGGAAGCACACAAACAACATTTGAGAGCAGGGAGATGTGTGGAAGAGAGAGGGCTTGGGGGGAGGAGGCGTGGGAATGGGGGGGGGAGGGAGAAGTATAAAACACAAGGACACCAAGGACTTCCAGGACAGAAGTTGGTATTTCAAAAAAGTGGAATTGGGGTGAAATTAGCGGGGGTAGAAAAGATCAAGGTTTTGGATGGGGGAAGATAAGAGATGGTGGTGAACAGCTGTTTTAAAGACCTGGAGGGTGGAGTGGGATTGAAGAGAGTGAGGGAGTTTGTTCCAGAGGCGGGAGAAAAGAGGAATGAAGGAGTGAAGGTGAGCAGTCTTGATTTTGGCAGTTTGACCATAAGAGGGTTGCAGGCAGATCTTGTGCGACCTGTAGGAATATTTGCGGGACAGAGCCCAGAGAGAGCTGGGGGGGCAAGGCCAGAGAGGAGTCGGTAGAAGACGGAAAGACCACCAACCTGCCTGCGGTGAGTGAGTGAGAGGCCCTTGGAGTTAGCTTCATCGTGGGAGATTCCAATGATTCTGAATGCTTTGGTTTCAACAGCGTGAAGACGAGCTAAGTGTGAGGCAGGAGCACCAGCCCAGAGGGGAGAGCAGTATTCCATTGAGCTGCAGATGAAAGCCTTGTATGTGGTGAGGAGCTCAGGTGTGCCAAGGAAGGACTTCGCACGACGGAGGATGCCCAGTCGGCGACTGGCTTTGGAGGCCAGATTTGAAATGTGGTTTTCCCAGGAAAGATCATGGCAGATAGTGAGACCCAAAAGCTTGAGTGACAGAACTTCTTGGAGAGGATTATTCAGAAAGTGGATGGGAGGGTTGTCCAGTCGGTCTTTTCGGAGAGACATCGTAAGAGTGTGAGATTTGTCAGGATTGAAAGACATGTTCCACTTGTTTGCCCAGTCTGATTTTGTCCAGGTCTGCAGAGAGTGAGGAGGCTGCAGACTGCCGATCTAAAGGATGAAGAATGGAGCGACAGAGAGTAGAGTCATCAGCAAAGAGATACAGAGGATTTTCAAGAGAGTCAGAGAGATCATTGATGAAGACCAGGAAAAGCACAGGGCCCAGAACACTGCCTTGTGGAACTCCAGCCTGAACAGGAAGAGGAGATGAGAGAAACCCATTCAGGGCCACACGTTGACTACGACTAGAGAGGAAGTCCGCCAGCCATGAGTGGATTTCCATGGATACCAAAAGAGGAGAGTTTGGTGAGCAGAGCGGGGTGCCAGACCGTATCGAAGGCACGTGATATGTCAAGGGAGACTGCTCTAATTTCCTGTTTGGCATTGAGGACCTCCATCCATTGTTGAGAAAGCAGAAGCAGCATGTCCAGAGTAGAGTGTCCAGGTCTGAAACCAAATTGATGATCAGAGATCAAGCCATTGGAGAAGAGGAAAGATTTCATATCTGAAGCAATGATGGATTCCTTGACTTTGCTGATAATTGGGAGAAGGCTGATTGGTCTGTAGTTGCTGGGATCTGTTTTTGCACCTTTTTTGTGCAAAGCGGTGATGTTGGCAAATTTCCAAGCAGATGGAAGATGACCTTGAGCAAAAGAGAGGGTGAAGAGAAGAGAGAGGGAGTGAAAGAGCGGAAGAACAGGATTTTAGGACCCGTGGGCTGATGCCGTCAGGTCCAGTTGCAGAATCCGAGTCGAGGGTTGACAGAAACTTTTCCACCTTGTCAGGAGGAAAGGACACAGAGTCCAGGAGCAGCTGGGTACGACTGGGTACGGTGGGTACAGAGAGGGATGGGTTTGGGACACAAGATTTAGAGGCAAACACAGAGTTGAGGCACTCAGCTTTTTCACGTGCGGAGTCAGCCGTGTGGCCATTTGAGGTGAGGGAGGGGATGGAGGGGGAACAAACACCAGAAACAGATTTGACCAGACGCCACCAGGATTTGGAAGAGGGAGACAGATAAGAGAATTCGGTCCTGAGAACGGAGAGATATTGTTTCCTGGCTCTCCTGAGGGTGGACACACACTTGTTTCGGGCTTTGTGAAAGGAAATGAGATTTCCTTCCGTTGGATTTGCTTTCCAGGAGACGAAAGCAAGTTGTTTCTGGGCAATAGCCTCAACACAAGATTCCGTGTACCATGGACGGGAGGAAGGGTATGACAACAGAAGACGAGATGGGATAAATCTGTGCATGAGAGAGAGCAGTTTGCTTTGGAAGAATTCCCAGGAAGAATTTATGTCAGAGGCAGTAGAGATGGGAGACCAGTCCAGATGATTGATGGCTGCTTGAAGACCGTGCCAGTTGGCCTGAGTGAAATGCCAGACTCGTCGCCGCTGAGGAGGCTCTCTGAGAATGGTCAGAGAGATGTCCACTTTAACAAGCACATGATCAGAAGAGCCGATTGGAGCAGAAGAAGAGCAGCAGACATTTTCAGGGAAGTTAGTCATAACCAAGTCCAGAAGAGAAGATGCTCCGTTGACTGAAATCCGGGTCGGGAAATTGACAGATTGTGTCAGTCCCAGTGATTCACAGAAGTCCTTTGCTGAAGAGCCATGGCTGGTGAGAGAGGTATCTGGGCAATATCTCAGGCACCTTTTGAGCTAGGAAGCTGATATTTGGACAAGACAGTGACCAAGTGATGTGGCTATGAAGGACATTTTTGATTTATTGATTCATCATTTAATCGATTATTTATTGATTAATCAATTAATTATTTAGTTTATTTATTAATGACTTTTAAAATTATATTTCTAAAAGATACATCTTTGGATGAAGCACTAGTGGTTTAGTTATGCTATTAGCCAATTGATTAAGAAAATATTTTATGACAATCTTTTATTGATTTTAATTATGCAATTAATCAATCAATTATTGTACAACCAATGCAATCTCTATGAGCTGCATATTTAAGAGCTGCATATAGGATATTTAATTATTTGGCATGGGGCGGTGTACTTTGAATGTATCTGTACTTGTTTCCTCTCTTTCTGTTTGTAATTCCCTTGCCCAGTGCCCAATTGCTTCCCAGCAACACCACTGGCGATTTAAGCTTGGTCTTCCATGAACATCACCTCTCGTTGAGAAAAATCACAGCCTTTGGAGACATTACGTACTCGAACATGACAAAACTTCTGCTCCTCTCCCACAAAACCCTACCTCATATCCTCATGTTTACTTTCTCCCACCTCGTGTTACAATCGTTCCCTTCATCATCCTCGTGAAGTCATCTACCTCCCTAGTGTTCTTATTCCTCTTCAATCAATTTACCCACTTGTGGAGAAGAACCAAGTGTGATCCCTTCCCTCTAAGACTATGTTGGAACATAGTCTTAGAGAACAAAAAGAAAAGATGCAAAGTATTTAAAAACAAACAAACAAAAAAAAAACAGGTCAAGAATCAAAAAAGGACTCCTGCCCACCACCCTCACCTTGTCAATGCTATTCAGTCTGTTTGGAACATCTTTGAAAGCACAATAATGTATATGAACAAATCATTAGATGCAATTTCGATGTTTTCAAACTGTCTACAAAAAAGTTTCCACAACTAAGGCGTGCGTTTATTATTAGCAAGTTTCATTGAAATTCCATGGCACACACAAACATTCGGAAAATAAAAGATGAATAAAGAAGAAATTTCCAAGTGAACTTTGGGGGAGGAGCAGGGGAAGGGCACGGGGTTCTCCTTAACATGTTACAGATGACAATGTCACAGATGACCATGCTACTTGCATGTCACAAACAGCTCTTTTCAACAATTGCTGGACAGCATTGCTAGGAAGTATGGCATACTAAAACGTCCTGAAAACAAGAAAATACACACTTTAAATTTAAAATGAATTTTATTCTTAAGTTCATCAACTGAAATTGCATTTTAAATAAATACACTCTACCCAAACAAAAAACGAATCTCAGAAACTTCAGTGGGCCGACACCAAGTGCATAATGAACATCCACCTGTTTGTTTTTTTCCTGCTATAAAACAGTATTAAATAATACTCGACATCACCTCACACTCCAACATCACAGTTCCATTAAAATGGTACGTAATTACTGGAAAAAAAACAAAAAAACAAAAAAACAACAACAGTACATCAAAATCATATTGCGAACCTGCTTTTTGTTTTTGCCAAACTACTGGAATATCTAAACATTTAATCTCCATGAATACATGCGATTGTTGACAAAATATTTCTTGCAGAATTTATGTGAAAGTACTTCAAGGTTTCCTGCTCAATTCAACCAAATAAGCCAATTACACCAAATCTGCTCTCTTTGTCAACAAGAAACCAAAGGAATTAACACCACACTAGAACAATGCATTGTTGCATCAAATGCAAATATTCACAGCAATTTGTTTTTGTATACAAACTGCTACTTTACAAGTCAACAAAAAAAGTCACGGTGGACACACGCGTGCACGTACGCACGCGCACACACTTTAGGAAAGGGGGGCAGGGGAATGTAAATATGGACAGCAGATTACAGAGTGGAATGCCAAGTTGTTGTTTTTTTCAATGTTCTTCAAGACAGTTCAAAATAACCATTGAATATCAAATGGTGAGCACCACACTGCACATGCTTTTCCACCTCTCTGCCATGCAAACACTGACAGAAACAGGCATCAGTCATTGACATCTGCCTCAAAGACCATCATCACATTGAAGTCTTATGTCCTTAAGTGACATCGCACCAAATAAAATTCATTTGCACATGCCAGGTATTTTGGGTATTGCTTTTCAGATGTGCACCATGTAGCACCGTGGCATGGTGAACGAGTGAACCAAGAGACCGAGTGCATGGGGCCTTTCAGGATGGCTGGCAGTTGATTGTGAACAAAGCAAACCATTGGTCCATGCAAACTGTCACACGAGTTCCAGGACCTAGACAAAACAAAGAGATAAAACATTTTGGGTGGAAGCAAAACAAGAGATAGAATTGCTTTGCAATAAGTGTTCCCAACCAAGTTTCAGCTCAATATCAGAAAACAAATCCCTTTATTTGGGTGGTGTATAATGTCACGGTCAGTGCAGAAAATAATAAAAACTAGAACGCCACGCTTTGACCGATATGCCTTTGCCCACATTATTACATCATCATACATACTTGTACCAAGTTTGATTTAAATCCATTCAGCTGTTCTCAAGTATCACATTTTACTTGATATGACCTCTGACCTTTGATGCCAAAATCTAATCAGTTCATCTTTGCATCATAATGTATACTGTTATGGTCTGTGACCTCTTCTTCTTCATCCCCCCTAACTTCCTTCCCAGAGTTTGACTCACATGGTTTAACCCAAGATTTGAGATCCTGCGATTGGCTGTTGGGCAGAAGGAAAACAGGATGGTGATGTGTGGGATGAGGTTGTTGCTGTTTTGAGGAGTGCTTTTGGACTTTTGACTCAAAGCCTTAATGAGGTGATTTCCCAGGCAAGAGCCTGAATGCCTGATGTTTTGAGAAGTGAAGGATATTTGTGGCACCTCGGCAAAGGTGGGCGGTCCGCTTCGAAAGTCCGCTTATCCGCTTATCCGCTGCAGCGGACTAACGTTTTCGAAGCGGATAAGCGAATCGGAACAACCCCCGGAAACCGAAGCGGATAAGCGTAAGCGGACTACCGAAAAATTAAAGCGCATCGCGATTCGCCAAATCAGCTGTTAGCCTGAGCCGTTACTCTAGAATTGTGAATATTTATTTAAGTGAATAATAAGTGAAAACTGAATATTTTATTGGACGCTAGAGCGGCAATAACGTCAGGATGGAGAGATTTCTGACTCTCCAGCCCAGCGGCAGTGCCAGGGACAGGCACACGAGCGACGCAAACCAGCAGTCCCAGCACAGCGACATCCACAACCCGGCGGTCAACATGATGGGGGACGTGGAGGACAGTCAGGAGATCTGCGCCCTGACCCCTCAGCTCCACCTAAGAGGTCGGCCCTGGCTGCACCGAACTTCGAGGCCCTCGTCTTCATGAAGGGCAACCTCCAAATCCTCAAGAAGGCCCACGAGGTGGAGGAGGAAGACGAGGACTAGTCAACAGACTGTTAGTCTGTTGACTAGTAGACTCTCTTGTCAAAGAAAGGACGGGCAAATTGATTTTTCTTTAATGTAACTTGCATATATTAAAATTATATTTAAATTAACTGTAGAGTAGAGTAGAGTCGAGTGGAAAACTTTATTTCAATAAATTTTGAATAAATTGTATTTAAATAAAAATGTATATTTTTGATCTTAAAAGCTTTGTTTGTCTTTGTAGTAGTTAGAAATGGCTATTTAGGCTTAAAAAGCATTAAATTCCCTTTAGAAACGTCAAAAATCGCTTTAAAAACGTCGAAGCGCTTTAAAAAAATCGAATCGAAGCGGATAAGCGGATAACCGGTAAGCGGACTAAGATTTTCGGCCGCTGAAGCGGATAAGCGAATCGGACTACACGGGCTGGCGGAGCGGATAAGCGGTAAGCGGACTTAAAATTTTCCGAATCGCGCCCACCTTTGCACCTCGGATGGTGGGGGAAAGTTGAAGACAGAATGACTGCTCAGGGAAAACGAGGCAACAATGGGCAGGTGGCACAAGTTATTTATATACCTTAATGTATGCACCCAAGGCAGAAATCCCCCATGGAGATTGTGAGGGGGGATCGTGTGACCCTTAATCCCCCTGCCAGGTTTGGTTGAGATTGGAAAAGTGACGATGGAATGTATCATGGTCAGACAGACAACAAATTGCGTATTTGGTATGACAAGGTGGAGAGTGCAGACCTAATGAATAAAATGCTGCTGTTCACACAAGTGCTCCAAAACCATTTATTTTCAAATATTCTCCAAAGTTTTATACATTTTTCGAATTTAAAAAGATGGAGTAGCAGATTAACTGGAAAGAAATGCTCTTGTTTAAAACGGCACTATACTTTTGCAGCTGCAGCTGAGAGGGGGTGCGCAGCTGTGCCAATGATGCAAAGGTTAGGGCAGGAATTTGCAATTTGTTCAGGGTGCCGGTGATAGCTCCCCTACTCCTCACGAAGGACACTGGGATTTTCATATTTACATCATTCTACATAATTGTACCAAATTTAGTCAGAATCCCATCACTGGTTCACAGGTTTTCGTGGTAACAGGATTTTTACCGATCATGACCTCTGACCTTTGACCTCGTGCCCCTAAAATCTAATCGGTTCAGCTTTACCTCATTGTACATACCTGCACCAAGTTTGACTAAGATCCCTTCATCCGTTCTCAAGTTATCACGGTAACGAAAAGCTATCAGGGACGGACGGGCGGCCAACCTGAAAACATGCCTCCGGCGACTTCGTCGGCACAATAAAATAAATAGCACCGCAAAGCGGGTGTAACCCCTCAGCCCATGCATGGTGGAAACCAATTACAAGATGACTGCCATGGTGGCCATATTGAAAATCGCAGCGCGTCCATTTTCGAAAGGAACCTTCCTCTACTCAACCCCAACACACACAGCAAAAATGGATTTAATCGGACAAGCCGTTCTGCTCAAAATTGACGGAAACCAATTTCAAGATGGCTGCCGTGGCGGCCATATTGAAAATCGCAGCACGCCCATGAACCTTCCTCGACAACCCCAACACACACTGCAAAAATGGATTTAATTGGACAAGCCGTTCTGCTCAAAATTGACGGAAACCAAAAGTTGACGGACGCCCGCCCGGACGACAATACCCCTTAGCCCAATTTGGGCTGAGGGGTGAAAAGCCCCTCAAATCCCCATAAATACAGCATTTTCAAACAAACAGCACAAACGTTGTTTACGGAGCTTTCAGGCCGTCATGTTAGGGGAAAGGGTTACCACACAGCAAAAGCATTGATAATGCTCCCGTTTTGGTCATTTTTACTTGCCTTGATTGTACCTTGGCTATTTGCTGCAACCAGTACATTGGATTCCTGCGGCAAGAATTAAATCAGATTTGAATGCAAATGGTGCCACGATAAAATGGAACATCCACACCAATGGGCGGGATGGAGAGGGGGGGGAGGGGGGGATGGAGGCGAGTGGGTCAATACAGACTGAAGACCTTGAAACAGATATCCAAAAGTGCATAGAATACCGATACAACATAATGGCACATCAGGCCACACCTACGCAGGCCACAGACAATTAACTGAGTTTAAAAATAAATAAATAAAAACATCCCAACAGTAAGTATACTTTGTAAACAAAGCGTGGAAGAATAAAGATCATTCTAAGTTGAAGAAAATTGCACAATTGTAGGAAGAGGAACGAGCCGGGTCACGAAAACTCTCGTGTGACACAGACAGAGATCTACCATTTTTTTTTTTTACTTTCGGGAGAAGCTGGGTAAAACACAGACATGGAGAAGTCCGGTTCAAAGGCATAGCTTCTCCCAATGGGTACAGCTTGGCTGCCAATGTGCCAACACCAAACTTGACTGGTTAAAATGATAACAATCCATCGAAATGTCAACGTCAGTCCGTTCTCAACTTATGCAATAGCTGCGGGATGAATTGTCATGCAAGTGTTGCAGCACAGTATGTACTGAGAAGCATGCAAGAATTGTAAACTATGACAAGTCAAATAAGGAGGTTTGTACAAGAAAATAAAAAGTCACCTGAACATGAGATTTAAAAAAACAAAACAATAATAGAATTAAGTAATGGGACAGATATTTTAAATGGCACGCCAAATACACAAAGGTCGAAGTATTGTGGGGCGTGTATTTAAGAGTTAGGAAAATAACTTTTTGTCACCTCAAATAATCACAGAGAACAAGTTTACAAACCAACAACTCGGGTATAGTCATCAAACAAATTGCAAGTTTATTACCTACGCCACCAGAGGTGGACAGAGGTTATGTTCAACTGCAACTGCACTGCATTCAACATTCAACCCACAGCATTTAACCCCTGACTATCACTTCTCCTTCTCCCTCCTTTTGCTTTAAATATTTCCCTATTGATTCTTGTGTTTTTGCAATTGTTGTTTTCATGTTTTGTTATGCATTGTGTTTTGCACTCTGTCAAAGCGCCTTTGGGCTTCATGAAAAGCGCTATACAAAATAAATGAATTATTATTATTATTATGTTTCCACCTCTGTTTGTGAGCAGGATAACTCAAAAAGTTAAGGACCGATTTGGACGAAACGTGGTGGACAGATTGGGTGCGAGACAAGGCCAAAATTATTCGATTTTGGTTAAATTCCGGATCCACATCCGGCCTATCAGTGGGATACAAAATGTAAACTGTTCAGCCTGATGGAGGTATGGAGCTCCACCGAATTCTCCATAATTGCATGGTTCCACAAAGAGTGGCGCAGAACAGAATGTTGGATTTGGGTAACTCGCAGTGGCCGAAAGACAATCAAATTATGGTTGCTTGAAAGTTCACAACGTTGTGTCACAGTTTGCAGCCACATCATCTTGCACCGAGACCACAGGAAATAAATAAAACCAAAATGCCCATTTCTATATTTTCTATATATGTAGGAGGAATATTTGATCATCTGTCAAACTTCCGTGACTGACTTAGTAAAACTGTACAAACGGCACTATACACAACAGAAGTCTTTAATATGCACTTCCACAACTCCATCTCCAGATCATTATTAAAATATACAACCGCCAGAATTTGTACAACACGTGGCCCGACAGTTTTGCAGTTGGCATGGGAATGCAACTACGGTAATACCGTTTGTAAAGACAAGCAAGCAAGCACCCGGATAACAAATAAGAAATACCAAAATAAGCACGAGCTCAGCAATGGTGAAGTTTTGCGGTTTTCTTGCGTAACTATTAACCAATTTGTGAATTTCAAAAAGAAATTATATAAAAAATAAATATTATAAAAGAAAATTTATATAAATTATAAAAAAACAAATATAAATAAGCATGCCATAGATTATAAAATCTTTTATACATACAGTGCATTCAGAAAGTATTCAGACAGACCCCTTCACTTTTTTCACATTTTGTTATGTTGTAGCCTGATGCTGAAATCGTTTAAATTCATTTTTTCCCTCATCAATCTACACTCAATACCCCATACTGACAAAGAGAAAACAGGATTTTAGAAAGTTTTGCAAATTTATTAAAAAGAAAAAACTTAAATATCACATTCACATAAGTATTCAGACCCTTTGCTATGACACTTGAAATTTAGCTCAGGTGCCTCCCATTTCTCTTGATCATCTTTGAGATGTTTCTACACCTTGATTGGAGCCCACCTGTGGTAAATTCAATTGATTGGACATGATTTGGAAAGGCACACACCTGTCTATATATGGTCTCAGAGATGACAATTGTTGCGGATTCGGCACTTATTATTATTGTTGTTATTATTATTATTGTTGTTGGTTCTAAGTATTATGGTTATTGTTGTTTAAGGGAAATGGTTATTGTGGTTACAAGGTTAAAAGCGCTCATGGAAAAGAGACAGGAAGCCGGAAGACGACGATAGAGAAGAAGAAGAAGGCGTGAGGAGACAGTGAAAGGACGTGTCTTGAAGCTCCGTACCGAGCGTGGTCGAGCGAAGGTCACGAGTGAACTTTGAGTCAGTGAAAGGAATTTCGTACGATTGGTGTTATCGCGGGAGTATTGAAAAACCTGCGTATTCAGGTATAGGCGTTGAGGTTCCGGAGAATCCTCGCCTATAGGTTACGGCTCGAGTAAGAGCCGTCCGCCATTTTGACCCTCGCGCGTCGTTCACTGAACAAGGTTTTTGCCGCGTCAGCTGGCCTCACCCTCCGGTGGTATGCCCGGGATGGGTGTGCACTAAAGCGGTGTGTGAAGATTACACTGCAATTCACGGATTGAACGGTGAATTGACACGTCTGGATCGCGTCTTTGGGATTTCTCTTTCCACCGCCCGTGTGCTGTTGGTTTGGACCACGTGACGGTCCACGCCTTGCCTACACCTCCTTACTCGCCTCATCGCCTCTTCGCCGGGATCCCCTCTGAGTTATAGAGACATTGAGGAGTGTTCTGTTCTGTTCACTGGGAGCGCAGTGAGTTTGAGTTAGGTTACTTGAGAAGATGGTACCATCTTAAGATATTGATTGTATGGTTGATTGCTACCATTGTTGTATTGTTCTTCCTGTGTGCTTTTTAATATATTATTTGTTTGTTGATAACCATTGGTGTGGTTTCATTAATGAGTTTGACACGGAATAACATATTTTTTCTGCCGTGGCTCCTCTCGGGGTTCGGAGGTATACCGAGACCAGGAGGTCGGGGAGGAACATGTAACACAATGCATATCAGAGCAAAAACCAAACCATGAGGTCGAAGGAACTGCCTGCAGAGCTCAGAGACAGGATTGTGTTGAGGCACAGATCTGGGGAAGCCTCCAAAAAAAAATTCTGCTGCATTGAAGGTTCCCAAGAGCACAGTGGCCTCCATCATTCTTAAATGGAAGAAGTTTGGAACAACCAGGACTCTTCCTAGAGCTGGCCGCCTGGCCAAACTAAGCAATCGGGGGAGAAGGGCCTAGGTAAAAGGTGACCAAGAACTCGATGGTCACTCTGGCTGAGCTCCAGAGATCCTGTGTGGAGATGGGAGAAACTTCCAGAAGGACAACCATCACTGCAACAATCCACCGATCTGGGCTTTATGGCAGAGTGGCCAGACGGAATTCTCTCAGTGAAAGACACATGAAAGCCCGCTTGGAGCCAAGATTGAACTGTTTGGCCTCAATTCTAATCATCATGTCTGGAGGAAACCAGGCACCACTCATCACCTGCCCAATACCATCCCAACGGTGAAGCATGGTGGTGGCAGCATCATGCTGTGGGGGTGTTTTTCAGCAGCAGGGACTGGGGGACTGGTCAGGGTTGAGGGAACAATGAACGGAGCAAAATACAGAGATATCCTTGATGAAAACCTGAAACAGAGCGTTCAGGACCTCAGACTGGGCCGAAGGTTCACCTTCCAACAGGACACTGACCCAAAGCACACAGCCAAGACAACGCAGAAGTGGCTTCGGGACAACTCTGTGAAGGTCCTTGAGTGGCCCAGCCAGAGCCCTGACTTGAACCCAATCCAACATCTCTGGAGAGACCTGAAAATGGCTGTCCACTGACGGTCCCCATCCAACCTGACAGAGCTTGAGAGGATCTGCAGAGAAGAATGGCAGAAAATCCCCAAATCCAGGTGTGCAAAGCTTGTCGCGTCATACCCAAGAAGACTTGAGGCTGTAATCGCTGCCAAAGGTGCTTCAACTAAGTACTGAGTTAAGGGTCTGAATACTTATGTCAATGTGATATTTAACTTTTTTCTTTTTAATAAATTTGCAAAACTTTCCAAAATCCTGTTTTCTCTTTGTCATTATGGGGTATTGAGTGTAGATTGATGAGGGAAAAAATGAATTTAAACGATTTCAGCATAAGGCTGCAACATAACACAATGTGAAAAAAGTGAAGGGGTCTGAATGCACTGTGTATATATAATTATATATATATATATATATATAAATATATATATCGATGTTCTGGCGTCAGAATTGGCCGTCGGGCTGGGCGTCTTGCACGGATGCCGTAGACGTCGTCGAACTGTTCTCGCAGATACACCTCTGTTGCCAGGTATGGTACGGGCTGTAAGGGTTGCTGGCTGGAACCTGTGTCGGAGGTGCGTGGATCGAATCCATCGGTCTTGACGTGGGGTCGTTACTGGTGGGCGGCCACGACGGAGACGGTCCATAACTTGATTGTTTTGCTGAAAACGTCGCCATAAGTGCCAAATGGTGTTTCTATGGACGTTGAATCGACGAGCAACATCACGCTGCGAGGTACCAGACTGAAGCATACCTATAGCTCTCCATCAGTCATTTTCCCCGAGGCGTGGCATGTCGAACTTGTTCCAGAACGATGAGTAGAGGTGTTTTTCTGACTTCTGCACTTCTTCAGACTGCATTGAGTGGAAATGATAAGCGTCTGGTTAGTCTGGCCTTTTAAAGTGAACATTGCTGGCCATTTTTCTCGAATATGTCATGCTTCTTGTAAATTTCGTGCAATTCGAACAACTGCTTGGTTGTGTTTCTTCGACCATTTTAACACACTCTTCCTCTGGTTCAAATCCAAAAATCCATTCACAAGATTACCAATGAAAAAATTCCATGTCACAATAACTTTTGCCTCTGAGTATATATATATATAGTATTGCCTCTGAATACATTGCCTCTGAGTATTGAGTATATATATATATATATATATATATATATATATATATATATATATATATATATATATATATATATATATATATATAAAATTATTATTATTATTATTATTTTAACTTTTCACATTATATATATCTATATTCACTTATCACATTTCACAAATTTCACATTTAAACCTTTCCACTTTTCACAACTTCAAACATTTCACATCCACTTCTAGCAGACAGACATGCAATATGTTAGTAAAGTAGAACATGCTCTCTTTGGATTAAATCCATCAGTGAAACGATCGGCGGGGGTTGGAGGGTCTAAAGATGTCAACCTACATGATTGTCTCGGTTATCAAATTGCGATTCATTTTTCACAATATATATTAATTCTGCATGCATATGTATGCCTGTGCCTTTCCCTGACTAATTGTATCTGAATGTTCATTTTGACATTCAAAACCCCCAAAAAGTTATCACAATCTGTAAAAGTGAGACAAAAAAACCCAAAAATAAACAAGAACGGCACTCAGAAGAGTGCATACCTGTGCTCGGTTGAACAGTTTACATTTAGCATCGCAATGATAGACTGGGATCTGCATCCAGACCTGAACTAAAACACAATCTCTTGCTTGTTCTTCTCATCTTCTCAACTCATCCACCATGTTTCATCCGAATCTGTCCATAACTTTTTCATTGTGCCATATGTTGTTTTGGCCATAACTGTCGATGCAAAAGATCACTTTAAAAAAAATTCTACCATAAGGATCTGTATAGTCACCAAAATCAAATGAATTTGTCCGAGTCACACCCAACCTGTCCACTAAATTTCGTCCAAATCCGTCCATAACTTTGAGATATCCTGCATACAGACACACGGATGTGAATACATCACCTCCACCCACCTTTGGTGGTGGAGGAAATAAAACGTCATCGTTTTCATTTTTTGTTAAATGGCTCTTACAGATAAACTTACTCCATCAGGAAGGACACGCCAGCACACAGCACTGACAAACTCACTGCCATCATCTTCCTTCTTGTCCTTCTCCAAAACACTCTTCACAGTGTCAAACTTATAAGTGAGTAGCATTTTGGACAATCCTTTGTAGTACACATACAAAGAATTGTTTTCACTTCCTAAAAAGAAAACGAGATGGATGGGTTAAGCCAACGAAAAAAAAAAACCCAAATAAAATAAACAAGTAGAGACTTCTTACATAATGTGGAAACGTACCACAAGCAATGTAGTCACCATTCGATGCCAGGCCCACAAAGTTCTTCTCATTAATGTGGCCTTTAAATGAACGCAGACAATGGGGCTTGTTTACGTTCCACAACTTGAGCTGGCTGTCCGTCGAGCTGTTAATGTTACACAAATGGTCACATTGCAATCGAAACAAAACCACAAAAAAAAGAAAAAGAAAAAAAAAAAGGAGCGTTTCACAACTTGGCAAAGATGACGTTTGCAGAGTAGACAAGTGGGATGGGTGCGGAATTTGAGACGCACGGTACGGAAATGAGACGGGGGTGATAGAGCTCAAGATGAAGAGAAAGACTCACGCAGATACGATCTCTTCACCGCAGACAAACTTAGCATAGGACACGGCCTTTCGGTGACCCTTGAAAACCATGACGGGCTGCTTCGTATTCCTCAAGTCATAGTAATGTACGCAGTGATCTGGTTAACAAAAGCAAAATAAAAGGTGAAGCTTAGAGGCTCAATATTTTTTTTATCCAGTAGATCTGGTGATGTGCAGCATTTGGCCGACGTTCCGACCAATTATATGAAACGCACAAAGTAAACAAACTGGGTACTCACCTGCACAACCAAATGCCAAATGGTAGCGAGACAGTGGGCTGAACTTCACACAGCACACATTCGCCTTTGCTTCGATGCTACCCACCGAATTGTCGAGGTTGGTGGACCACAATTTAACTGAAGCGAGAAAAAAAAAGAAAAAAGAAGCTGATGCATAAGGCAATGTGTTCTCGTTAAATGATTTGACTTTTTCTTTTCAATTCAAGCAATACCGAAACTCACGTAAACTAAATACATGAGAGGTTGTAAATGTAGGCCCTTGCAGAGTTGTGGAGCACTTTTCAGATGGTTTAGCAGCAGGTCTGAACATTAGGCCGACATCAACAGTTCAAATGAAATCGATTCTAGTCGCAAAACAATTTATTTAATAAAGTGTAAGATACAGGGCTCCCTGCTACAAGTCTTCCCGCTATTCTTCGTTTTGCATGTCAGTCATCAATTTCTTAAACAATTTTTACACGTGATCTTTTTTCTTTTTTCTTCAACCGAGTACGTCTATAAAGTATGTATGGTACAATTAGAATGCAAGTACATCTACAAAATACGTACTATAAAACCACACAAAACATGTCTGGGAGAGGGTGTGCAATCTTCGATTGCTCGTTATAGTCTCCTTTGTTTTGTGCGTTTCATACGGAATTTTTGATTGCTCGGCTTGGTGAGTGGTGTTGTACGACGTAAACCAAGTGTTGGAACACATCCCCCCTAATTACATTCATTCGTATGGGGAAAAATTCCCCGCTATTCGTCGTTTCATTACAAGTCCAACTTTTATGGAATGTATTGTTAGGGTTTTGAGAACCCTGCACTTGTAAATTGTTGTAAATATACCCTTTGTAAATAATTCTTTTTGTAAATACCTCCATTTATTGTAAAGGTCAGAGGTCGTCCCCGAGTTAGTCCACATTGCAACACGTAGCGAACAATAGGCCCTTTTCATAGTTATGATTCGTTATTATGTGTTCCAGGTAAGGCTGTGTTTCCAATAG
This sequence comes from Myxine glutinosa, assembly GCF_964187855.1. NCBI lineage: Eukaryota > Metazoa > Chordata > Myxini > Myxiniformes > Myxinidae > Myxine > Myxine glutinosa. Next base: position 129,805,260 of record NC_136268.1, read on the forward strand.
TTGACTCTACGTTGCATCAATCAAATAAGATAGGCCCCCTTCAACTTCCCCAATCGTCTCTTTAAAGTGCCAGTAAGGCGGCGTTCGCCGCCGTTGCATTGGGCTGTTTCATTGGCATCACACCGCCAAAACTCCATTATGCACGAGGCCAAGAACGGAGAAGAAGGGGGGAGAAGCCGCCGGGTCACGGGCGTGGCACCAACTTAGGGCTGTCAACCGAGCCGAGACCGGGACGAAATCCCGGCGGTTTCGGCTTTCGAGACGGTCTCGGGACGGTCCCGAGATAAATTGATTGACGCAATTTCTCGGTAAAAAAATCCCGGTTAAAATTCCAACTTCTTGCACATATTTTCCATAATAGAGGCATTTATTGAGCCTTGCTTTCATTACTCTGCTTCTGCACAAGCATCATTTTTCGCAAGTGCAGCTGAACTGACACAAACGATGATAGATAAAGTAAACTCACTGTTCCAGGATTTTCCCCTCGTCAACAAACAATGCACTGCAAACGAATCCGAATTCCGAATCCGGATCTTCACCAACATCTAATCATGTCGTCCTTGTCACACACGCTGCATCTCCACAAAATTTCGTCCGAATCCGTCCACAACTTTTTGAGATATTGTGTTCACAAACAAACGGACAAACAGACAGGAGTGAAAACATAACCTCCATCCACCTTTGGTGGCGGAAGTAACGACATCAGGATGAAGGTCACAATGAAAATCCGCCGCATCGCGGCTTCATTTAAACCGTTGAATCCTTCCGCTGTATCACTCCGCCTCGCTCCGCTTTACGCTGCGGTCACGTGTCCGTCCTTGGAGACGAGTTACGGAATGTGGTTGCTATGGTCTTTAGCACATTAATAGAGGGACTCGCTCGAGCCCCGTGATTGGAGGGACGATGTTTATTTAGATTAAAAACACGTTTATAACGGATTATTCTACACACAATGTATTAATACAAGTACAATACATTATGTAGTTTTATGAAATGAGTTTTTGATGAACGTTTATGTTTAATTGCAACGCTAAATCTATAAATTGTAAGAATCCCTCGGGGTTTGGTGTGACGGTTTGAATGTGAAAGTATTTTGGTTATCTTATCTCCACTTTAGGCCTGATAAGTTGATTACGTTTACTTTAGTCACAGAGTCAAAATAAGGAGGGGGGGGGGGGGGGGAGTGATCACTACACCGCCTGCTTTATAAGTTACTAGCAGAAGTACCCGGCATTGCCGGGCGGGGGATGGGAGGGGAACGGGGGGGGGGGGGGGGGGGAGCGAGCCCCTTGGCGATCACAACTCACAAAATGATAATGAAACTCCAACCGGGACTCGAATATGCCTGGGCAGAAACATTTTCTCCCTCTCTCTGACATTCCGAGCAAGAAATTACACGACAATACAAACTGTAATGAGATAACCCGGTCCCATCGGTGGCCGATCATCTGCATGTAGGCGGTGTATTTTATTTCATCCCGGTAAATGGAAACTAAGTCGGAATTTAAGTACTCAACATCAGAAATGAATTTTTTTCATTGTTGTTTATATATTGTAATGAAATTCCATTATTTTTGAAGCCTTATTATTATTATTTATTTTTTATTTTTTTTTATTTTTTTTTACTTTGCCGGGAACCGAGCCGATCCGAGATCCCGTTATGAAAATTGAAAATTTATCGAGACGTTTCCGAGACGGGATTTTGAATCTGGCTAACAGCACTACACCAACTCGTCATCAAAGGTGGAGTCAGAGAGCCCTTACCAACCAACCAGCGCCGAGGTGAGCGACCCGGTAGGCGTGCCCTCATAGCCCGCTGTTTGATTTTGGGGAGGGCAATAAAAGGAGGAGTGAGGGACTGCTTGCGCAGATGAGTGAGGGAGCATGAACCGAGAAGTTGAGTTGGAGTAAGAGAGAGGAGGGAGAGAGGAGGGAGAGAGGAGCGAACATCGAACATTCATTCTTGGCGCGAACATCCTGCGGCGTGTGAGAGTCGGCACGCTCGTGGGCGATACCAACCGCGCTGCCTGCCGGGTTTTCGCCACTGAACCGGAGCGTGGACGTTCAAGCGGGACCTCGACGTCGTGCCGCGGTCCCCGGACCTCCCTGCCCGCCCGCTCTGTGGACCGTCTGCCCCTCTCATCCTTCCAGTCATTCCTGCCTGCAATCCCCATTCGTGTACGTGAGTTTGTGCTGTCTGTATTGCCCTGGGTATAAGTAACTGTTTAAGGATTTGCGCTGTGTCTTCTTCTTCTTCTTCTTCATATTACTTTCGTTCCTTCTCTTCCTTTGGTTTGTGGTAAATAATTAATAAACCCCTGTTCCTCCTTATTCTTTTGGTTTCATTCTCGTCCGATCGTCTTTGTCTTTTCCAAATTGAGTACCTGTGGCGCGATTTTGGCCGAACCGCTTTTAATCGGGTTTAGTCTTTGGTTAACGGCCCGCGTCGCAGCTCGCTTCGCTCGGCGCAATCCATCCATTACGCTGCGGCCCGGGCAAGAGTATTTCCTCGCTTACCGGAAGGCGCTGGTACTTAGGTCATAGGAAGAATTGGCCTACTACCCTATTCAGCGCTGACCGGGAGTGGCGAGATACCCCCAGGACCGGTCGGACGGCCAGCTTAACAGGACAAGGGGATTAACCCCCCCTTGCTAACGGGAGTGCCATCCCCCGGATCCGTAACAGTATCAAACGTACAGTGAGGACCGTGGGCTGTATTTCGCTCATGATACCTAAACATCCCAAGCACAGCTGATAGAGTTGAGGGACGAGTTGGACGAGAAACAGAAATAATCCCATCAAATAATTTCAGCAACACGTGCGTCGTGCGTGTGTAAACTTTAAAATAAAATGAAACAAAACCATAACACGACAACATTTGAAATACAAGTTGGGTTGGCCTATGACATTCAGCCATCCGAGTATATTCCCATTCATTCCTATCCGGGTAAATTACCATGTGGGCAAGGAAGTTTCTATGCCAAGCTGGGAACTGAGTGGCGTGCTGACGAGGAGGGGGGGTGTCATTGAAGCTGAAGAGAAAGGTGTATGCTGCATGTGTGAGAAGTGTTATGATTCATGGCAGCGAGACATGGGTAATGAACTTATAGCAGCAACGAAGGCTGGAAATGCGAATGGTTCGGTGGATGTGCGGAGTATCATTGAGAGAAAAAAAAAAAAAAAAGAGAGAGGAAGACAAATGATGAATTGCAAAAGATGATGGGAAAAGAGCCTGTGATGGATGCTGTGAAGAGAAACAGTTTGAGATGGTTTGGTCATGTGTTGAGGAAGGATGAAAGTGACTGGTTGAGAAGAGTGATGGAAATGAATGTAGAAGGAAGTAGAGGACGGGGAAGACCGAGAAAGACGGTGGAAGAAGAAATGCGGGCAAGGGGGTTAACAAGGAGAGATGCAGAAAATAGGGCAAAATGGAGAAGATTGTCATGGGGACCGCAAGGCGAACCTCCGCTCTTGCAGGGAAAATGGCCTTAAAATGCCTGTTGTTGTTGTTGTTGTAATAGTGTTTTATGAAGAATCATTTAAAACTAGAACGCCACTCAGTAGAGCGCATACTCCCGCCGTGGGTGGCTGCTGCTGAGCCCTATCTTCCAATGGTAAAAAGATCCTTCAAAAAATTCCTGGATCCAGAATAATATCCTGAGCTTCACCAAAATCTAATCAATTCTTCCTCATCCCAAGGGCAATCATCCCACCAACTTTCATCCAAATCAGTTCAGAACTTTTTCCAGATATCTTGTTCACAAACACACGAACACACATACGAAATGCGGGCAAGGGGGTTAACAAGGGGAGATGCAGAAAATAGGGCAAAATGGAGAAGATCGTCATGGGGCCCGTAAGGCTAACCCCCGCTCTAGCAGAGAAAATGGCCTTAAAATGACTGTTGTATATTAGTTTCTGACAACCAGAGCTTTTCAATTCAAATAGATTTCCAGAGGTGCTACAGACAAATGAATAACAGTAAGAATCTGTTCACCTTTAAAAAGATTAATAGTAATTGAATGCAAAAAAATACAATAATATGCAACAACCACACTCTCTTCAATCCCACTCCTCCCTCCAGGTCTTTAAAACAGCTGTTCACCAACATCTCGTATCTTCCCCCATCCAAAATCTTGACCTTTTCCACCCCTGTTAATCCACCCCAAACCCACCTCCTTCAAATTCCCTGTTTTCTTTCCTGAAAGCCCCTGTCGTGTCTATCTTGTTTATCCCATGTATCCCACCCCAGCCCTCTCTCTTCGACAGATTTCCTGATGTCCCTGTTTCCTGCTGTTATTGTGCTTCCCTCTCTCTCTCTCCCCCTCGTCACCCCTCATGTGTTAGTCCTTATACGAGCCTCGACTTATTATACAAAGAAGTAAAAAAGTAAACATGGCGAGGTTACAGCAACGAGCAAGTGAAAGATAGATTCCTTTGCCGTGAATGGTAAGCCTGCCTGAATTCTAAATTCCTGCACTCTAGCTGACTGCTGGGGAGGCAATGACAAACCACCTAGTGTGATCTTTGATGCGATGCTGGTTTTGGCAGCACTGAATCTGCCCTCAGATGCAGAGTTTTGTAGTTAATTATTTGGCCCAACTGTAAAACTCTATTGTGCTTGCTCTCGCTCTCCATCCTCCGTAGCATATACACACCTCTCTCCCTATCACAAACCCCACCCCCCACCTCTTGTTCTTTCTTCCTGCTCCCCCCTTCCTGAAAAGCTGAAAAGGTGTGATACTATTCAAGGGAAGCAGATCATAACTGCAAGCTAGCCTCCAAAATAGGCCACTGCATCAGGATTCTCTGCAGGGCTACGTCCTTTTCCATCCTCAGCTTATAACAGTTTACAAAGTCATTTCAAATCAGGTCAGTGTTTTGGGACTGCCACTGGTAACATGTCATCCAGAGCTACCTGACGCATGGTCGGGTTGTCGGCAACTAAACCGACACCCTCACTGGCTTTGCTAGTGGAGAGGGTGACTGTGACACCCTGCCAGGGACAAAAACACCTGACAAAGGGTCGATGAGCTCCGAGAGAGAGCCAATGGCCATAGAGTAAGGAGATGGTGTCTCTGAAAAATCACCCATCTGGTTTGGACCGTTTCAAATCATACCAAAGACATTGAAAATGGTATGTGCTGCTTCCTTGCTTGACATTCAGGATTTAAAAGAATAGAGCAGAGACAATCCCCATCGGTTGGCATCCATGGGGAGGAGGAAATTCCTCCTGAGGCATGCCTCACCAAGTGCGATGAGAAAGGCAGCACCATTGTTATCATGTCGATGGTACCCAGAGTATCCTGGAAATTGACGGCACTTCCCCCAAGCTCAGTAGCTGTGTTAAGTTTTGTGTGTGTGTGTGTGTGTGTGTGTGTGTGTGTGTGTGTGTGTGTGTGTGTGTGTTAAGTTTTGTGTGTGTGTGTGTGTGTGTTAAGTTTTGTGTGTGTGTGTGTGTGTGTGTTAAGTTTTGTGTGTGTGTGTGTGTGTGTTAAGTTTTGTGTGTTAAGTTTTGTGTGTTAAGTTTTGTGTGTTAAGTTTTGTGTGTTAAGTTTTGTGTGTTAAGTTTTGTGTGTTAAGTTTTGTGTGTTAAGTTTTGTGTGTTAAGTTTTGTGTGTTAAGTTTTGTGTGTTAAGTTTTGTGTGTTAAGTTTTGTGTGTTGTTTTGTGTGTTAAGTTTTGTGTGTTAAGTTTTGTGTGTGTGTGTGTGTGTGTGTGTGTGTGTGTGTGTGTGTGTGTGTGTGTGTGTGTGTGTGTGTCAGCTCCATTACACGCCATAGACCAGGTATATCTATCTATAATTCCAGCAATCTCTGTGTGTCTGTGTGTCTGTGTGTCTGTGTGTGTTTGTCTGTGACCGCTGTTTCTCGACAACCACGGGTCCGATATACTTTAAACTTGCCAGGTATATTGCTGGGGACCCGAGGATGTGCCTTTTCAAGGTTTTAAATTAATCGGACAAGTACTTACCGAGCTATGGCGATTTAGCCGTTCGCCGTTCGCTTTGGCGTTGCGAATGGACCAAACCATTGCATGTAAATAGAGGGGGGGGGGTTCTGTGGTCGTTGCGAATGGACCAAACCATTCATGTAAATAGAGGGGGGGGGGGGTTCTGTGGTCGTTACTGCCACGTGGTTTCAAAGTTTTTTTTTGTTGTTGTTGTTTGCACGCATGTTTTTTTGCACCCACGTACGGGCACGCCCTAGGATGTTTACACACACACACCCCTACACAAATTTTTTTTTTTTTTTTTTTTGGCAAGGAACGGGCACCCACGTACGGGCACGTCCTAGCTTATATATAGTACGGGCATGCCCTAGTCTATCTATAATTCCAGTAATCTCTGTGTGTATGTTTGTATGTTTGTATGTTTGTATGTTTGTATGTCTGTATGTCTGTGACCGCTGTTTCTCGACAACCACGGGTCCGATATACTTTAAACTTGCTAGGTATATTGCTGGGGACCCGAGGATGTGCCTTTTCAAGGTTTCATATTAATCGGAGAAGTAGTTACCGAGCTATGTCCAAAAAACGATTCAACCAATCAGAGAGCAGCGAGCTATCACGTGTGCCGAACGTGGCGAACAGACTCTGCCTCGGACGGCACATTTGAGAGCGTATTCATTTATTTCACGTTGGCAAACTATGTTGCCGTTAAACTATGTTTTAAAACTAATTAAAACTAATTTGCGATTCATCGTAACTGCGATTTGCGACCTTCCGGACAGTGAAGACTGCACTTCCGGCAGCCAATCACAGAACGCGTTGTTGCGTGGGCGTGGCCGATGTGAGAGCGAGCCGAGCCGAGCGCGTGCGCCATTACGGTTCGTAATTCGATTTCTTCCGGAGAAAATAATAATTTCTCGATTTCTTATGCGCATTATTTCTCCCAATTCAGTCAGAGCGAAGGGCGGAAGCGAAGAGCGTTGTTTTTTTTGTTTACGGGCGTACGGGCGTACGGGCGGGGTAGAGCGTACGGGTAGCGTTTTTTTTTTTTTTTGGCAAGGAACGGGCACCCACGTACGGGCATGCCCTAGTATATATAAAGTCTTCATCCGGAGTGTCGTGAATGTGGCTCCCCCCTGTGGATTGTTTCTGCTTCCTTCTGTCTTGCTGTCCTCAAGGCCATGGAATCTAAGGCCCTCAGTGTGATTGGAAGTTTGCATCAGGGAGTTGAATCTCAAGGTACACTTGCTCTCTCTATATACAGTTTGGTAAGTTTGGATTATTTTTATCGACTATTTCTAAGGTCCCGAATTAGAGCCCCTGCTGTACCATAAATAACACCAAGTGGGTCAACCCAGCTTATCATCCTTCTGACGTCGGCAAAATGAGTACAGTACCAGCTTACTGGGAAAGATGAACCAACCCTTGCCCCTCAAAGTTGCACATTCGACCAGCAAGCCTTTCATTATTATCCTCCCCAAGGGCAAACCATGTTCGCCTCCAATCACCCGTCCACCTCTTCCCTTGCCTTTCTGCCCGAGTGCGTTTTGAGCTGTTCCCTCCAGGATTTCACGTCTGCGGCCCACCGACGCCTCCAAGGTTTACCAGTGCCTCCGACACCCTGTTGCACTGATCATCAGCAACTCCCCCCACATCTTCTGATGGGGCAACTAGGTCCTTACCCAACTGTTTTTCTCTTGGCCTACTAATACTTTTTTTTTTTTTTTTTGTATACTGAATTGAGGCTCGTGAAAGAGCTGACAACCGCGAGGGAAAGACAGTACAGGGGGACCACGAGGGAAAGACAGCACAGGGGGACCACGAGGGAAAGACAGTACAGGGGGACCGCGAGGGAAAGACAGCACAGGGGGACCGCGAGGGAAAGACAGCACAGGGGGACCGCGAGGGAAAGACAGTACAGGGGGACCGCGAGGGAAAGACAGCACAGGGGGACCGCGAGGGAAAGACAGCACAGGGGGACCGCGAGGGAAAGACAGCACAGGGGGACCGCGAGGGAAAGACACTACAGGGGGACCGCGAGGAAAAGACAGTACAGGGGGACTGCGAGGGAAAGACAGTACAGGGGGACCGCGAGGGAAAGACAGTACAGGGGGACCATGAGGGAAAGACAGTACAGGGGGACCGCGAGGGAAAGACAATACAGGGGGACCGCGAGGGAAAGACAGTACAGGGGGACCGCGAGGGAAAGACAGTACAGGGGGACCGCGAGGGAAAGACAGTACAGGGGGACCGCGAGGGAAAGACAGTACAGGGGGACCGCGAGGGAAAGACAGTACGGGGGGACCGCGAGGGAAAGACAGTACGGGGGGACCGCGAGGGAAAGACAGTACGGGGGGACCGCGAGGGAAAGACAGTACAGGGGGACGCGGGGGACCGCGAGGGAAAGACAGTACAGGGGGACCGCGAGGGAAAGACAGCACAGGGGGACCGCGAGGGAAAGACAGCACAGGGGGACCGCGAGGGAAAGACAGCACAGGGGGACCGCGAGGGAAAGACAGCACAGGGGGACCGCGAGGGAAAGACAGCACAGGGGGACCGCGAGGGAAAGACAGCACAGGGGGACCGCGAGGGAAAGACAGCACAGGGGGACCGCGAGGGAAAGACAGCACAGGGGGACCGCGAGGGAAAGACAGCGCAGGGGGACCGCTAGGGAAAGACAGCGCAGGGGGACCGCGGGGGAAAGACAGTGCAGGGGGACCGCGAGGGAAAGACAGCGCAGGGGGACCACGAGGGAAAGACAGCACAGGGGGACCACGAGGGAAAGACAGCACAGGGGGACCGCGAGGGAAAGACAGCACAGGGGGACCGCGAGGGAAAGACAGCACAGGGGGAACGCGAGGGAAAGACAGTACAGGGGGACCCGCGAGGGAAAGACAGCACAGTGGGACCCCGATGCTTTGACTCTTAGCCTCCTGATATTCTGCTCTTCCAACCTGCATATACAAGTAAAATTAAAAACACCTTATCCTCATGGATGAAGCTTCAGATACATTTTATAGTCTCAAGCCAAATTTATTTGTACAAGGATATTATTACATTGTCCTTTTCTCATTAAAGTAATGGAACAGACAAAAGTAAAAATGGAACCTTTTGCGTCATCTGATCCCGACGCGAGTAGTTTCGGGTCCATGATGTTGAAATCCACACTCCAACACCTCTTCTCATGCTCCTGTAGCCAAAAAATAACACTTTAAGCTCTCAAGTCACTGTACCTCTTTGGAAGGAATTACACCAACAAGTATGATGAAAGTTTCAAACGAAGCAGAGCTTAAACATGGCAACAGTAGGACGTGATGGAAAATTCACTGAGAAACGGGAGGCCAAACAGCAATTTCATTCAGTACACAATATTGTATTCCAAATATCCATTTCAAAAGTCTTTGATATGAATTATGTTATAATGAAATGTCATATAAATAATACTGTAATAAATGCGGAACAATGTCCAGCTCAATGATAGATTGTCAGAATAACTAACTGTCATTATCTTTCAGGCTAACCCTCAAGTTGGGTAAAAGTAAAAAATAAAAAGGTCAGACACATGGTGAATGTACATCGTCGAGTGGGTGTTGCCGCATATGTGAAAAATTCCATTCTTCACCGTCCATGTCCATGCTACATCTTCTAGGCTCAGCTAGGCCTCTGGAACATCTCTGGCTGTATATAGCTCCCCGCAACCACTTAATGGTCGGTCGTTTGTGCGGCATACTGTGCACTCCATACATCTCTATTTCTGGTGACAGAAATCAACTCGTACCTCTCTGATGGGGCAACTATGTCCTTACCCAAGGCTATGCATCAGCTGTGCAATTGAGCCATGGCATTGCAGCCAACGCCTTCTGTAACGGGTCTGACCCGATTTGTAAATTCCCCAACCCAGATTTCTACAACTGGCATGTTCCTCCCTCCTGTAACTGATAATTCTTACCTTCCTTGAAGTATTTGATCCTCATCTGCCCTTCTTGGCTCCTCTGATCAAAGATAAAAGGCTAACCCGATGGGGGCAACTTTGTCACTCAGTAAGGCTTGTATCAAATGTGTCCATCTGCAGGAAAGCCAGAACACTTGCTAACCTCAAGGCTAACTCACCAACCAGTCTTTTTCCTTCCATAAAGTGCGGGTAAGGGCCTTGCAAAGTCATTTTCTGGTGCATGCCACCCTGCCATTCCCTTGATCACTTCAAACGACCTTCCTCAGACTCCGCTCGAGACGAGGCAGAATGTTTCAACAACGTGCTTGCCTCCAAATTGCGTGTACCATATCCATCCCGCTCTGTCCCACCACATTCTCGACTGTCATTCACACCCGAGAAGGTTTTGTCTATATTTGACTCTTTACCTCTGACTCAGTGATGGGCCCAGATGACAATTCCAGCAAATCTCACAATCTCACCCTGTTGATACAGAAAGATTAATAGAGTAACTTGCCTCCATTTACATGGTGATCCACTCAAAGGGGTCTCTTAAACTTTGAAGACGTCATCATCCATGACCTCTCCTGGGCAGACCATATTGCAGAAATGGCCTCCAAAGCCAGCCAGGGGTTGGTCATCCGTCACTGAACTAAAGACTCAATCTCTGTCATTCCAATTCATTCCTTGAGAAATCAGAACCATTCCCAGCCTGCGTGGCCATTGTAGTTCAATGGAGCACTGCTCTCTTATGGGCTGGCGTCACAGCATCAGATCAATCAATCCTGAAATATGTAGAATCCTATTACTTGCAGTTTTCCCCACCTCTCCTCTTTTTCCCCCGTTCATCAATCCCCCTATGTAGCAGGCCAAATATGGCCATACTGCTGGTTTGTTGCCTTTGTACCCTCTGTCACCTTCCTTTCCCATGAGCATCAATCTCATAAAGAAATAAAGAAAAATTGCCTCCATCAAGAAGCAAAACATTTTGAACAAATTAAACCACAGCTTACAGTTCAACCCAACAAACAAAGCAGTTATTGATGTAGAAAGTGGAACGAGCCAGGTCACGCAATTTTTCAATGCCTGACCAGAAAAACTTTCCATTTTTACTGTTTGGAGGAGATGGAGAAAACCAATGATGGGAAAAATCAAGGGTTTGAAACACTCCTCCAGTTCATGCAACTGCAAATACAGATTTTCTCGGTACATGTAGTATTTTAATGAGGAGCAGGTATAAAATTATTGAAAGTATGCAATTAGTCGACAGACATTTACACGGTAGAGCTTTGCTTGTCGGATAAAAATAGACGACCTCCTGAACAGTTCGTACACGTACCTGAAAGACTTTTGTTCTTTCTCCCGTAACACCGTCCCACAGAATGACCGTTCCCTCATAGTCGCTGCTTGCCAGTAGACCCTTGTGGTAACTGCTCCAGCTGATGCAGCTGTCATGATAATTTTAGAGACAATGTCGGCAAGCATGGAGCGGAACGAGTTTGTATTTTTGTGCTTGTGGGAAGGAGGCAACAGAAAAAGCTTTAGACAGAAATATATCGTCACATCAGGGGGTCCCACCACTAAGGAGGTCCAAGGCCCGGTTGCATAAAATTCCATCATACTTGAGAGATGCCCCTTAAGATACACCGATTCCTTAGCGAATAATTTCCTTGAGGGCTGTTGCATAAACAACCCTGAGGAAATCCTCAAATAAGGATTTTCTGAAGGTTGAGGAAATCCTGAGGAGCCGTTGCTTTGCAAGGCGCCCAATCAGATAAGAGATGGAGACGCCTTCAGACTCTCGCCCTTCAGAAAGACTAACAATTAAGGGGCAGCGGTTAGAAAGCGAATGGTTTTTCGTTCAGGAAAGTTCCCCAGTGAAAGATGCTGTAATATGTTAAATGTGTTCAAAAATTGCTTGCAAGTGATTTGTATTGCCATAATATTTAAAATAAACACAATGTTAAATGACACTTATTATATTGCTACATACACACCTGTTATATGTTGCATGGGGAACACGTGCTTCCGGGTTAAGGAGGAAAAAAAGGATTCTTGCATTAAACTCATTTAATTCTCTGAGCATTTCATTACTGTATTGTTCACCTCAGGTAGACGGAGGTTAGGTTTTCACCCCTGTATGTTTGTTTGTCCGTCTGTCTGTCTGTTTGTTTGTGAATAAAATATCTCAAACACATGTGAACAGATTTGGCCAAAATTTGGTGGAGAGGTTGGTTATGTGACAGGTTTTGGTTCGATTTTGTGTTTGTGTTTTGGTTCGATTTTGGTGAAGTTCCGGATCTAAGAATCTTTAAAGTGATTCTTCACCATTGAGTGATAGGGCTAAAACCAATATGTAGCACGATATCTCAAAATGTTGTGGACTTATTTGGACGAAACTTGGTGAACAGGTTTGGTGTGTGACAAGGACAGATCAGTTCGATTTTGGTGAAGATCAGAATACGGATCCAGATACGAGAATTATTTAATTTTTCAAGTGATTCTTCACCATTGAGTGATAGGGCCAAAAACGACATGTAGCATGATATTTCAAAAAGTAGTGGCAAGTTATGGCAAAACATGGTGGACGAGTTGGGTACAAGAACAAGCCGATTACATTTTGGTTCAGGTCCGGATCCAGATATGACCCATCAGTGGGATACAGAACGTAGTCTGTTCAGCCTGGTGGAGGTATGCTCTCGACTGAGTGCCGTTCTAGTTGTAAATGCGTTAATGTGTACAGTAAATGTTTGGAAACTTTCTGAGAATGTTGAAAGTGTGAAATTATTAAAGTGAAATATGGGTGCAAAATAACAAGCAAAACATTCTGGATGTCATAAAAGTGAAAATATTATCCAAGTCATTGTGCCGCCACTCAGAGCACGTTTGTCAAGGCACAATCATTTTTTAATGGTGGATGTATTGTTCTATCAGCCTCCAGCTTCGCACTGCACAGTTTTGGCCCATCACTTCTCGGTACTCCTCCACTGGTACTTGGAGCTCATCTTATCCCGGGAAGTCTGCTAGCCAGGAACCTCAAAAAATACAAACTTCCAATGCAACCGATTGCGCGAAATTCCTCTAAAAAGGATGGTTGAGATCTTCGTGCAACAGGTCTGTCAGCCAGTTGATCCCTCACCTGTCGAATCAAAATGCTTGGTACAAATATTCATCATCATAGATGTTAAGTGGGTTAAGGCGGTCTCCGAAAACACGTTCGCTGCGTCTTGCGCAGCGATAATCCTTTCCATGACCAATTTCCATGAAGGATGGCAATTTGATGATGAAATGAAATCACATTGTTCTGTGCATTCTGCAGGCAAACTTAACAAGTGATTACATGCATAGATGTGCAGGAAAGATGACATGTTTCCTGTGTGGTTTGTATATGTCAGACGTGATTGTATTCATGGACACACCTGAGGCTGTTACACTTGCGCGAAAATAAGTTTGGTGGGGAAAAGTGAAGTTTGAGGGACTAGTGGGCCCATTTATCCGTTGTACCAAATTTTCATTGGTCTTCACGGCCTTGTAGCATACCTGCCTGTCAGACTCAGGGGGGTCTTTTGGGTCCTCTGGGTCTTTTGGGTCCTTGGAGTCTTTTGGGTCCTGGGAGTCTTTTGGGTCCTGGGAGTCTTTTGGGTCCTGGGAGTCTTTTGGGTTCTCTGTTTAGGGGCCTTCGGGGTCTTTTGGGTCATCTGGGTCCCCGGGGGTATTTTGGGTGTCAAGTGTTAAAGGGTCTTCCGAGGTCTGAGGGGTCTCAGCAGTCTAAAGGGTTAAAAGGTACATTTGAATAGTACGTAATTAATTAATAGTCATTAAAAAGTATGACACTGACACTCACACCGACAATTTATATACATTGATCATGTAGAATTTGGGAGAATCATAGAATTTTGAGGCCTCGCTTGAAGAAGTATTTATCTCGATGATAGCACATGTTTGCCCATTTTGATAAAACTAGATGATACCCGTTCTACGCACGGAGAATTCTGATTATGTGGGGTGAAGGGGGAGGGGTTGGTGTGAGGGAGTCGGGGAGGCAGGTTGTCAGTGAGTGCATGGGATCAAGGGAGAATCTGAAGGGGGTTGGTGAGGGGAGGGGGGAATGGCCCTTGGGTTAGAAAGTGTAGTGGGGGAGATACCTGGTCGCCCAGGTGAACCTGCGTTTGGGAGAGGTGGGGTTGTGAGGGGCACCCTTCCTTTCCCTCAACCTCTTTCCACCTCTCCTGTCCTCCACCCAACTCTTGCCCTCCCCCTTCTGCTCGCATCTCCCCCTCTGCTCCCCTCCTTCTCATCCCCCACCCCCTCCCTTCCCTCCCTCCTCTGCTCCCACCCTTTTCCCCTCCCCTGGCCCCATCCTCTTTCCCTCTTTCCCCCTTCTCCTCTCCTCCCTCCCCCTTCTTCACATTTCCAGCACAAAACGACTCTGCGTTGACAAAACTATTTTTTTAGGAAGTTACATTCCAGGCAATAAAAGTACAACCCGCAACATTCTTTGTGGTGCAATGCAGAAAGTAGCAAAAAAAAAAAAAAAAAAAAACTAAAGTAATAATCATAAATAAAATAATAATTAAAAAAGTACCTGATTTTGGAGTTGCATGTCATTTCATTGACAGGGTAGTGAATATCCACAGCATCTCTGATAACAATTCCATAGTCAAACACCTTGATCTTCTTTGTGACACCAGCAATGGCAAAATAGTCACAATCGCGATCAAACTCGATGCTGCAAAACAATGTCCTCGGGTTAAAATTTGCAGATGATAAAATTAAAATGGTACAAAAAATGAGAATAAATGTTAAGGTCGATGTAAAAATTGTTCATGGGATAAGAAAACAAAAGAGAAATGCTTTGCAATACATGTCTCCCATACTGGTCCCAATGAATGTTCTTGTTCCAAGCAAAAAGGGAATAACTATACAGGTGGGATGGACAGAGAGCAAATATATAGTCCCCTCTATTCACGGGGGATACCTTCCTGGAAAAGCCATGACCTACAAAACTGCGAATGGCGGGGCATTGTTTCAATGGCTTTCAATTTTCTGATTATGTTTTTTCTTTTTTTCAATTTCAAAAAAATTTCAATTTTTTCAATGGCTTAATCCAAAGCTTTCAAAATCATTGGAATCTCCCGCGATGAAGCTATCTCTGAGGGCCTTTCACTCACCACCGCAGGCAGGTAGGTGGCCTTTCTGTCTTCTACCGACTCCTCTCCGGCCTTGCTCCCCCAGCTCTCTCTGTGCTCTGTCCCCCAAATATTCCTACAGGTCGCACAAGATCTGCCAGCAACCCTCTGATGGTTAAACTGCCGAAATCTCGGCTCTCTGCTCACCTTCACTCTTTCATTCCTCTTTTCTCCCGCCTGTGGAACAAACTCCCACACTCCCTTCAATCCCTCTCCTCCCTCCAGGTCTTTAAAACAGCTGTTCACCACCATCTCTTATCTTCCCCCATCCATAACCTTGATCTTTTCTACCCCCACTAATTCACCCCAGATCCACCTTGTTTGAAATTCCAACTTCTTTCCTGGAAATCCTGGCAGTGTCCATATGTTTATACCTCTCCCACCCCCCCCCCCCCCTTCACATGCCTCCCCCCCTTCACATGCCTCCCCCCCAAAGCCCTCTCCCTCCCACAGATCTCTCGATGTCTCCATGCCTCTCGGTCCCTGCTCTCAAACGTTGTGTTTGTGTCCTTCCCCCATCTCCCCTCTCTCCCCATCTTGTCTACCGCTCCCGATGTTATTTGTTTTATGTGTCTGTTTGTCTTTCTGTGTGATTAATGTTCGCTCTTTCACGAGCCTCGATCTTGTATACAAAAAAAAATAAAAAAAATAAATAAATAAATGGAAAAAGGTGGGATTGGTTCCCGAAGAGCAACAATCCACGAATGTTGAGGAAACCCCCCCCCCCCCCCCCCCAAAAAACACAGGAATGCTGAGGCATAATCCGCGAATGTCGACGTAGGTCATGTGGTAGATATGATGGTGTTTTCATTCTGCACAGTAACTCATTGGGGATGCCGTATTGAGCAGCTGATGGGACATCCCGCGAAGCTCGCTTAAAGTGCGGCTCAAATATGTATTTTTATTCCGCCGCGAAAGCTGTGAAAACGAGTAGCACAGCGCCGCGAATGTAGAAGCAGGTCATGGCTCGAAGATGTTTTTTTGCGCACATCCAGCTGCTTTGTGCATGGCTGGTGAAAAATGGGTTATATAACTATGTAATGCTCAGTTCCCATCTAAAACTTTGATCTCTTCTACCCACCGTAAATTCACCCAGATCCACTTTTTTTTTTTAATCCCAACTTCTTACTTTCCTGGAAGTTCTAGCAGAGTCCGTTTGTTTTATACCTTTCCCACCCCCTACCCCCCACCACCTTCCCATGCCTCCTCCCCCCCCCCCCCCCCAAACCCTCTCCCTCCCACAGATCTTCCGTTGTCCCTGTTCTCTGCTGTTGTACTTGTGTGCTTCCGTCTCTCCCCATCCCCATCTTGTCTCCCGCTCCCCTTATTGTACGCTTTGTGTGTCCGTTTGTCTTCTTTGTGATTGATGTTAGCTCTTTCATGAGCCTCGATCTTGTATACAAAAACCAAAAAAAATGCACGCAGCTCTTGAAAAGAAACAAAAAACATTAATGCGCCCATGAAAAACGGCGAATTCACAGGACTCATGCCTGTGAATAGAGAAGCAGGTGGCAATTTATCAACCGCGAATAGAGGGATCTGACAGCGAATACATGTTGTGACATTGTAGGGGTAGAGGATGAAATGCCATAGTACAGGTAGGATTGTATAGCATTAGCATGGACCGTGGATTACTGGATGCGTAGGAGACATCTCGATGTATTTAAGCAGGGAAACTGGAGCTTAAGATTGTTTATGTGTCTTCACACAGGAGGTGGAGCTATGTTAACTAGGTAGGGATTAAAGTTAGTTTTCCCCCCAGTTTGTGATTGCCTTCTGTGGCTTTTCCCTACGTTTTTTTTTTGTTTTTTTTTACAACTACAAGGTCAGCCATAAAACCCTCGTTACAACAACAACTTCCCATTAACCAACAACACCATAACTGACGACAGAAACACAGAACATTTCCGATCGGGCTAAGCCCCGCCCCACCACCGCCGACAGAACCCAAACATGTGCCGATTGGCAAATAAACCCCGCCTTCCAGGGATATAAATACCAAATAAACCCCACCTCCCAGGGATATAAATTCCAAATTAACCACACCTGCCAGGGATATAAATTCCAAATAAACCCCACCTCCCACACCTCGAGCTTCGTCATTGGCCAAGCAAGACCATGGGGTGTTTCGAGAGCTCGTCGATTGGACAGAGTGATGTCAGAGCTAGAAGGTTCGAGCAGGATGGGAAATAATCGCTGACTCTCTCTCTCTCTTGGTCTGGTCTTTGTTCTCAGTTGGTTACTTTTGTGCTGGCTCTTCTGGCTCATGTCTCAGCGCTGAGACAGTCCCCATGTCAACGCTGGTGCTGAGAAAGAGCCGCCATTATTCGGCCGTTTGCGTTTGGAATTAAAGACAGTCTGGCTATCCGTTCAAGGCTGGTGCTCATCGGCTACGGGGTTAACAATATATAAGAGGCACCAATTTGATTCATACATCTGCATGCATGAAGTAGTAAATGTATTTTGGTTTGTGGAAAATGCCAGACAATAGAAAATAAGGGACATTCAAAAAAATATCATGTGCATGCTGTGCTACCCTAAGGGTAGCACAGCATGCACATGATATTTTTTTGAATGTCCCTTATTTTCTATTGTCTGGCATTTTCCACAAACCATGGAATGTCCCTTATTTTCTAGGTTGTCACATGGTACATACCATACAAAGGGGCATTTTTCCCAAGAATGCCCTTCATTTTCTCTGGCTGCAAGTGGCCATAGAAAGTGGCCATGACAATGACCGATGAAAAAATATATGGAGACATCACATACATCAATTAAATTACACGAATTAAAAACCAATCCATTTCCCACGGTCTGTATGGGGGTCCTACCCGATAGTGTAAACCATCTCTCCCATTGCTCGTCATGAAATACGGTATCAATTCAATCCTGGACAAATAATTTTTTTTGTCGCCATTCTGTTTGTGCCGTTTTCATTCTCTCGGCACGCAACTTCATTCCATATTGATTACGACCTGAGTCCACATTTTTCTTTGTCCAACTTTTTGGGGTTTGCCCCATGAGCCAAACAAAACCTATGGCACTTAGGTGGAATTTGTTTTGAAAGCCATTAATTAGACGTATTGGCTGATATATATTCCAAGTTTCAGCTAGTTTCAATGTATAGCCTTTGAGATATGAGCACCAACACATTTTGGACGGATGGACAAACTACTGTCAGCCACCAACGTGGATTTGAGGGTTTTCTTAATACAATTCAAGAATACGGAAACAGACGTTGCTGAAATGTAGAACATATTACCTCGACGTACAAAGCATTTACTTCTGAAATTTGCAGCCGATTTCATCCAGTAGAAGCCGAAAAACAAATTTTCAGTCCCTATCTATGTTAAAGTTGCATTCAGAGAAACCGTTCCATATAAAGGGAGAGGCGCTTTTTGTGTGTGTGTGTATGTGTGTGTATGTATATATATATATATATATATATATATACAGTGGGGAGAACAAGTATTTGATACACTGCCGATGTTGCAGGTTTTCCCACTTACAAAGCACGTAAAGGTCTGTAATGTTTATCATAGGTACACTTCAACTGTGAAAGACGGAATCTAAAACAAAAATCCTGAAAATCACATTGTATGATTTTAAAGTAATTAATTTGCATTTTATTGCATGAAATAAGTATTTGATACATCAGAAAAACAGAACTTAATATTTGGTACAGAAACCATTGTTTGCAATTACAGAGATCAGACGTTTCCTGTAGTTCTTAACCAGGTTTGCACACACTGCAGCAGGGATTTTGGCCCACTCCTCCATACAGATCTTCACCAGATCCTTCAGGTTTCGGGGCTGTCGCTGCGCAACACAGACTTTCAGCTCCCTCCAAAGATTTTCTATTGGGTTCAGGTCTGGAGACTGGCTAGGCCACTCCAGGACCTTGAGATGCTTCTTACGGAGCCACTCCTTAGTTGCCCTGGCTGTGTGTTTCGGGTCGTTGTCATGCTGGAAGACCCAGCCACGCCCCATCTTCAATGCTCTTATTGAGGGCAGGAGATTGTTGGCCAAGATCTCGCGATACATGGCCCCATCCATCCTCCCCTCAATACGGTGCAGTCGTCCTGTCCCCTTTGCAGAAATGCATCCCCAAAGAATGATGTTTCCACCTCCATGCTTCACGGTTGGGATGGTGTTCTTGGGGTTGTACTCATCCTTCTCCTTCCTCCAAACACGGCGAGTGGAGTTTAAACCAAAAAGCTCTATTTTGGTCTCATCAGACCACATGACCTTCTCCCATTCCTCCTCTGGATCATCCAGATGGTCATTGGCAAACTTCAGACGGGCCTGGACATGCGCTGGCTTGAGCAGAGGGACCTTGCGTGCGCTGCAGGATTTTAATCCATGACGGCGTAGTGTGTTACTTATGGTTTTCTTTGATACTGTGGTCCCAGCTCTCTTCAGGTCATTGACCAGGTCCTGCCGTGTAGTGCTGGGCTGATCCCTCACCTTTCTCATGATCATTGAGGCTCCACGAGGTGAGATCTTGCATGGAGCCCCAGACCGAGGGAGATTGACTGTCATCCTGAACTTCTTCCATTTTCTAATAATTGCGCCAACAGTTGTTGCCTTCTCACCAAGCTGCTTGCCTATTGTCCTGTAGCCCATCCCAGCCTTGTGCAAGTCTACAAATTTGTCCCTGATGTCCTTAGACAGCTCTCTGGTCTTGCCCATTGTGGAGAGGTTGGAGTCTGATTGAGTGTGGACAGGTCTGGAGACGGCTTTGCGGTCGGTCTTTGCGGTCTTTGTGGTCGGAGACGGTCTGGAGACGTCTTTTATGCAGATAACGAGTTCAAACAGGTGCAGTTAATACAGGTAATGAGTGGAGAATGGGAGGGCTTCTTAAAGAAAAAACTAACAGGTCTGTGAGAGCCGGAATTCTTACTGGTTGATAGGTGATCAAATACTTATTTCATGCAATAAAATGCAAATTAATTACTTAAAAATCATACAATGTGATTTTCAGGATTTTTGTTTTAGATTCCGTCTTTCACAGTTGAAGTGTACCTATGATAAAAATTACAGACCTTTACGTGCTTTGTAAGTGGGAAAACCTGCAACATCGGCAGTGTATCAAATACTTGTTCTCCCCACTGTATATATATAGGGACCAATATAAACCTGAAGTAAACTAAACCTATAGTATATTATTGGGGAAAATGCCAGGGGCATAGAAAAGGCCCCTTTATTTCTGGTATTTGCCATGTGGCAAAGTATAGAAAAGAAGGGACATTGAAAAAAAAATCTCATGTGCATGCTGGACTACCCTTGTGTTCTGAGGAGGAACGAAGTAATGCTCGAGAAAAGTTCATATAAAGGGGTGCCCTACATATATAGGCTAAAACTCATCAGTACGTAAAGTTTTCTGTGTACCTTGAAAACAGAAAAATTAATTCCTTGAAAACACAGAAAAAAAAAAAATAATAATAATAATAAAAATAAACAGAACAACACCCCAAAAAAATAATTCTCATTTGCGAATCTGCATATGGCGATCCGTGAAGTTCACGTGTAGAAAGTCAAATTAGTCTCCATTTTTCTGTAAAATATTAAAATGCCATACCTAATATTAGTTTTCTATTCTATTGCAGAAGTAGGTGTACATATACAATTCATTCATAATCTCTAATTATCATCAGTGTTCATTCATCATGTACATATGTTTGTCCAATATGTCTGCAATGTCAACACTTCCAAGTTTATGTAATGTGCAATTATGGTCCAATGGGGATTGGTAAAATAGGCTGCACTGCACATGTGTACAAATAAAATAAAAACAAAAAGCAAAGCAGCCTTAGAATTTGGCCATCCGCACCCTTCGTGTACCTCATTTTATCAGATATCTCTGCAATATTATACTTCATCAAATGATTTAAATAATCGATATCCCACTTCAAAATAAGACGTGACAGGAGCCAAAATAAAATAAATAAATAAAACACGACATCATGTAAAATGGCTGCAAAAAGTGCATTCTATACAAAAACGAAACTACAATCATGTTCACAAACTTAACTACCTGGAAACAATGCTGGAGCCATTGTAGATATCACTGGCATATGAAAGTGTAGCCAAGGGGTGCACAGAGCTATAGCGTGTAAACTTTGCAAGGCACTCTTGGAATTCATCAAGTTGAGCTGTTGACTTTTTGTCATCTGTGCACAAAACAACACCCCAAAAAAATAAATACGGCAGTGCAAAAAAAAGAAGAAGGTAATAAGAAGGAGTAATATGGTTCATAAAACAGGTAATTTTAATATAAAGCAATAACTGTCAGTATGTGGTAAAAGCTCCCATCCCTGCCTCGACACCACAGACATTTCATCGTTTCATTACATGGTTAGTCACATGCCTCGGGTTTTGCACAAGTATCTGGAGCTGGCCTGTGAATGTTCCCATGTGCACCACAAATTAATGATACAGTGAACCCAGGTCCAAATGCCAATATATGTCTGATTATGTCTCTCCTGGTGTATTGTCATTTGCTAGTGAGATACCTGTGCTACGCATGGGTGGGAGGCCAGAAGCAAACAGGCAATGCAGATACAGCGACTGCTAAAGCATGAAACCAATAAATTCCACATTCCTGTAGCACCCTCAGTCGCACGTCAGACATTGACAGCACGTTCGTGAAGGACTTCCATGAAAAACGTACCCGTTCACAAACAAACGGGTACGTTCACGTATAGAAACATCGATCGTGGGTCCGTGGCGAATCTGCATATGGCGATCCGCGAAGTTCACGTGTAGAAAGTAGAAACCATCACGGCATGTCATCATTCACTTGAACTCGATATCTCTTTTTTCATTCCAAACAACATAACTCCAATCACAAAATAATCACAAAATAAACTTTTAGCAACATTGTTAATGTTTCCTTCATTGTAAAAACTACCAAGTCAACAGTTAAAAGGATTTTGAGCCGATAGGTGTTACGGCCTTGGCAAGATCGATGGAGACAGCGATCTGTTAGCAGTTAGCGTATACACCGCCCAAATAGCTATGTGGAATTCTCTCATGCAGAGATTAAACTCACGTCGTTTGAACTTTGGCCAAGGTCATTATTTACTTTTAATGATGTTTATATACGAATCAAAAAGAAGATAATTGGTTTTGGGTCGTCCTTTCCGCATATCTCGTGGGGTTGTGAGTTGGAGAGACGGCCGTGATGGCGGGGAGGGGGTTTGCATTCTCTCAAGCAGGGATTCAACCCACGTCCTTACAAAAGGTCTTTGTCAGAGGTCACCCAGTCCGATCGGTGCAGCCGTTTGTGTGGCACCCGGGAAAATAACGTTATGCAGGAGACCAAACCTGAAAATGCTGGAGGCCAAAGCTGAAATTGGAAAAACAATATGCCCTATTTTACTCCAGGAGATCCCAGGATTACCCACCCAAAATATTGTTGCGATCGTTTCAGCCGTTTTTGCGGTACCTTCGAACAGACGGACAGACCGACGGATGGACGGACATTTGGTGAATTATAGTAAGATGTAAATATACACTTTCCCGTAGACTTTCTTATAAAGATAAATTACACATTTTCTTAGGTAGTGAGCGTTCCCAGAATTGTGCTGCACCTCTTACAGCTGTCATTACAACTTGAGTTTTTGCTACAATACTTTTTGGGAGATATGCAGTGAGATCCAATGGACCGCGATGGACATGATCAATCATATAATCTTTAATGTGCCTGTTGGTGGGCGGGGGGGGGGGGGGGGGATTGGGGAAGGGTGGGGGTGCAGAGCTTGCATTGAGCTAATCATCAAGTATTGAAGTTGCAAAAACTGCACATTCAGCCAAGTTTGTTATGGAAAATAAAGCCTGCTACAAAAATTAAAACATCCTTTCTCTAATAGACAATTTATAAGAACTGAGAATTTTACTATTTTCTATTTTCATTCGTCGTTTTGACTTTTGGAAGTGTACAGGATATAAAGCAAACATTTTTGGACTTCACTGTATAATCTCTATGCTTCAGAGAAAATTAAAACACTTTGCAGATTAATCCATCATGGGACAGACAACAATACCTCATTCCCACGGCAGACAAGCTACATCCGCTTCTTTTTCACCTGCCGATCTCACATGAAGGAAAATGACCAACCATCAAGAATACTTACTGCAAGTCCTCACTAAACGTTGTAGTTTTACGTTGTTGAAAAGTGTGACTTTAACTAAAATGACTTAAGGCTTATCAAACTTCCCCATAATAGTTAATGTAAATATGGAAGGAGGGCAGGAGGTATTTTCCAGGTAAAAAAAATTAAAATAATTTAATCACGCTGTGGAGTACAAGTACAACTTTTAAATAATTTTAAGCAAACAATTTACTCTCTATGGGTCACTCTAATTTACTCTAACTGGGTTACTCTCTATGTTGCCATCCCATTCATTCTCTGCATTCAACAGCATTTCCATACATCTCTTCCATATTCCTTTAATTCCATCTGGATCCACAACGATTTGTCCTACTTCATCCGTCAAGCAACTCACCCCCATCACATCACACCTCTCTTTCGCTATCTGCTTTGCAATCCTGAATACCACTCTCTGATCCTTGTCCGAATCCAAGAGTTCGCCGAAGATTTTCCTGTATCCCTCCTGCGCCTTTGCCTCCGCTTTCTTTGCAGCCTTCTAACTTTCATGGTCTGCCTCTTCTGCCCCCGTACCCTTCGCCTTCTGCCACTCCTTGAACTTCTTCCTCTTCTCGTCAATCCTCTTTCCAACTTCATCATCCCACCACCATGTTTCCGAGTGCCTCGGTGGTCCTTTTATCCATCCACATACCTCACCAACGGCTCCTAACAGACTATCTTTCATTGACATCCAACCACTTTCAAGCTCAACCACATCATCCTCTACCCTATTCAGCCTCTCTTTTAATGCCTCCCTTACTGTCACCTCTTTCAACCTCCACACCTTCATTCTCAGTTGGTACTTCACCCGCCGAGCTCTCCTCGCACCTTTCACCCTTATGTCGCAGACAACCAAGTGGTGCTGTGAAACAGCCTCCTCCCCCGAGATCACCTTTGTGTCCCGGAGGTGCCCCTATCTCGCCTATGCACCATCAGGTAGTCAACAACGGTTGTCGTCGACCAACCTGACGTGTATGTAACAAGATTATTATCCTCTTTCTGGAACTGAGCATTACAAATCAACAAACCAGCTCCATCAGCAAACTCCAAAATCCTTTCACCTTCTCCATTTCTCACACCATATCCGTATCATCCATGAACTCCCTCAAAACCGTCCATACTCCTTCCCACATGTCCATTTAGGTCTCCTCCTACCACAACAACTTCCTCATCTTTCACGTTTTCCATCAGCTTCTCTATTGCACACCAGAACTTGTCCTTCTCTTCATCGCTCCGACCAACCTGCGGAGCATATCCCGAGATGACGTTCACCAAGAGCTTTCCAATCATCATTTTCACCATCATCAACCCTTCACACACTCTAGTCACACTCACCACACTGTCTACAAACTCCTCAGAAAACAGGACACCAACACCATGCATGCCTTCCGGGCACCCTTGCCACACAAACTTGTATTTCTGTCCCTGCCTAACCTTCACCATTCTCACACCACTTCCCTTCCATCTCATCTCCTGCACACAATATATGTAGCCATAGTGAAAACAAAATCTTATATTCTTATTCAGCATCTACTCTAGTTTTGCTATGCTAGTTTTGCATGTCTCACCCTTCAATCCACTTGGGTGGTGTCTCCTCTATGGGCTGGTGCTACGGTATCTCATCTTGCACTCTTGGAAGCAATGGAATGTAAGGCTCTAAGGATAATTTAATCTCAGCAGGAAGCTAAAGTGCAGGGATTGCTCCTCGCTCAGCATTGAAAAAGTTTGTAGATTTGTCCTGCTGTACAGTTAAATCTGATCCTGCTGAACAGTTTTGCATGGGCGTTTGGTTTTCCATATTGCCCGTATGAGGTCAAATATTACAACCTCCGCTACCGAAGGTGGACGGACATAATGTTTTCACACGTTTGTCCATCTGTTTGTGAGCAGGATAGCTCACAAAATTATGGACGGATTTGGACAAAACCCGTGGGACAGGTTTGGTGTGTGACAAGGATGATTTGATTCAGTCTTGGTGAAGATCTGGATCGACATACAAGAGCTTTTTCATTTTGTAAAATGATTCTTCACCATTGAGAGATGGGTCCAAAAAAGACATCGTATAACATATTTCAAAACGTTGTGGGCGGATTATGACCAAATTGGGTGGATGAGTTGGTTAGGTGACAAGAACAAGCCGATTAGATCTTGGTTCAGGTTCGGATGCAGATCCGGCCTATCAGTGGGATACAAAACGTAAACTGTTCAGCCTGGCGAAGGTATGTGCTCTACGGAGTGCTGTTCTAGTTTCTCAAGAAATACAAAGCGAAGATGTTAAGGATCACGTTCCAATTCTGCATGCTTATTGATGTCCCTTATATTTGATAACTTGAAACATTATCACTTGCTTGAACTACATATGGTCTAATTTGCACCGCTTCATTTTACTTTTACAGCTTTGAATGTGCCAGTTTACCAACAGTTAATAAATATTTGGTGCTTCGTTACATATCTCATTGAATGCTTGCTTAAATATCCCATTGGATTCTACAATAAACTTCTTCCGTAAGTAGAGTTTATGAAACATTGTAATCAGGGTCATGTTCATCCATCCAATTCAGATGATCATGGCATTTGTACAAACTGCAATCAAGTATGGTCAGTGCTCTTGTATCCATCAAAATTACCAGATTATTAAGCTATGGCATCTTTAGCATTTCATGGCAGAAAATTCAAAGTTCAGGCTTTACAAGTTAGCAGCTTCTCGGTCTTCAACAACAATCTTCCTCGTAACACCTTGTCCTTTCTTTGACAAACACTCTCCAACACTAGTTGCCCTTAAGCATTGGTCAAACAATTTGCTGCTTGTCTGCCTTCCTAAGACGAAATTGTCTCCTTGCACCCATTCGATCTTTTATCTTTAGAGCCACTCAACCACTTATTCAGACCAGGTCATTCTACTCTGGACATGCTGCTTCTGCTGTCTAAACAATGGATGGAGGTCCTCAATGCCAAATAGGAAATCAGAGCTGTCTACCTTGACATATCACGTGCCTTCGATACGGTCTGGCACCCCGCTCTGCTCACCAAACAATCCTCCTATGGTATCCATGGAAATCGCCACACATGGCTTGTGGATGTCCACTCTGGTCGTAGTCATCTCTCTCATCGAATTCACGAATTTCTCTCATTACCCCTGCCTGTTCAGGCTGGAGTTCCCCAAGGCAGTGTTCTGGGCCCTGTGCTTTTTCAGATCTTCATCAACGATCTCTGACTCTGGAAAATCCTCTCTATCTCTTTGCTGATGACTCCACTTTCTGCAGCTCCATACCTCATCCCTCAGATTGGCAGTCTGCAGCCTCCTCACTCTCTGCAGACCTTGACAAAATCATAGACTGGTCAACAAGTGGAACATGTCTTTCAATCCTGACAAATCTCACAAGCTCACTATGTCTCTCCAAAAAGACCGACTGGACAACCCTCTCATCTACTTTCTCAACAATCCTCTCCAAGAAGTTCTGTCACTCAAGCTTTTGGGTCTCACTATCTGCCATGATCTTTCCTGGGAAAACCACATTTCCAGCTGGCCTCCAAAGCCAGTTACCGACTGGGCATCCTCCATTGTGGGAAGTCCTTCCTTGACACACCTGAGCTCCTTACCACATACAAGGCTTTCATCCACAGCTCAATGGAATACTGCTCTCGCCTCTGGGCTGGCGCTCCTGCCTCACACCTAGCTCGGCTTCACGCTGTTGAAACCAAAGCTTTCAGAATCATTGGAATCTCCCGCGATGAAGCCAACTCTGAGGGCCTTTCACTCACTCACCGCAGACAGGTTGGTGGGCTTCTGTCTTCTACCGACTCCTCTCCAGCCTTGCTCCCCCAGATCTGTCTGTGCTCTGTCCCCCAAATACTCCTACAGGTCGCACAAGATCTGCCAGCAACCCTCTTCTGGTGAAACTGCCAAAATCAAGACTTCAAGACAACTCTTTCATTCCTCTTTACTCCCGCCTCTGGAACAAACTTCAATCCCACCCCTCCCGGTCTTTAAAACAGCTGTTAACTACCATGTCATATCTTCCCCCATCCAAAACCTTCATCTTTTCTACCCCCGTTAATTTCACCCCAGATCCACTTTTTCGAAATACCGACTTCTTTCCTTGAACTCCTAGCAGTGTCCATGTGTTTTATACCTCTCCCAACCACCCCCCCCCCACCCCCTTTCCCATGCCTCCTCACCCCAAGCCCTCTCCCTCCCACAGATCTCCTGATGTCCCTGTTCTCTAATGTTGGACTTGTGTGCTTCACTCTCTCTCCCAATCTCGTCTCCCACTCCTTTTATTATATGTTTTTTATGTGTCCGTTTGTTTTTTTTGTGATCAATGTTCGCTCTTACACGAACCTCAAAACTTGCATACAAAAAACAAAAAACAAAAACAAAAACTAAGTCTACACTCACACACCCATATCAGTACATTATAGCCTTGCATCATCGATCGACGATCGTACAACTCCTCCATGAGCCTCAATATCCGGAGAAAACATTTTATTCAAGATTTCATCGGTACAAATCCAAGGCTGGCATTCAATTACATTTACCCGATTCAAATACCCAAAAAGATTAAATGCCGTTTATGATTGACTCAACAAAGAAATACTTTCCTGACGAATCGATATTTTTTTTTTTAAGTCGCATTGTAGTACCTGGCAGGCAGGAGAGGCGAAGTGAAAAGTAACACTGCTCGAGATCGTCAAAATGAGCTCCCAGTTTCCGCCTGAGTGACGACATTGTGCTGCTGTTCGTTCCTTGCTTCTTTTCCTACGCAATCCAACACAGGAATCAGCCTCTACAGAAATGCAACAGTTATTTACAGTAACTTTGTTCAGTTCAGTTTTTTTTTAGTTCATGACGATGGTGCAAATCTGAAATGAAGTTCGTTTTTAAAAAGGTGGAGTACCAATGCACGTACATTCACTTTTGAGGGAATTTGGCTTGATTGTTAGGAACTAAAATCCAAAATAACAGGATTCATGCTTTGTAATGCACAAGGTGAAAATGAACCTGAAGAGAAGTGAGCCAGCAGAGAGTGTGGAAGAGCAAACAATTGTGAAATTGTATTCACTGTTCCACCCTTTGTTTTCTCACTTGCCATGATGTTAATTTTCACCACCTGCTTGTTATGACTTTTACTTCTTCCTAGACCTAACAGTCAGGTTCGCTCATCTTTTCCACCGGTGCAGGGGCTGATCCAAGGATCTCACCAAACCGTCCGACCGGTAGTAGCGACAGGCGGTGTGTACAAAAGGCAGGGGCCTATCATGAGCTGATGAATCACGCTTACTGGGAATTCTTCGTTCGTGAGACAATGTCTCAAGTCTCAGTCCCCATCACGGATAGGGGGGGGGGGGGGGCGCTCAGCGGTTAACCAGAGCCTGATGGTGAAGGGCAAAGGACATGCTGGCCCATCCAGGGTAGCGGAACTAATTAATGTGTCGGAATCAACCAGACGGATCGTTCCCCAACTAAAAGCAGCCATGCACCACCATCCACACATAACACTATATGCCGCACCACTCTCTCATAATTTACAAGGTGAGTCACATGACTACTTAGACATTAGTAAACAATCAAGAAAATTGAAGTTTAGAGCTATAGTAAAAAAATATTCTGGGAGTGCACCGATGTTGAGCCAAATGGCCTCATTTCCTTGTTTGAGGTCAGTTTCGTTTCATAGTCGTTCCCCTCACCCCCATGACACCACCATGGAAACAGAGGCCAGACACAAAGAGAGCAACCGAGAAAAGAAAAGGGGCAAATACAGCAATTTATGAGGGGAAATCGAAGCCAAAAGCTAATGAGAAGTCTAAAATAAAAAAATAAAATACAAAATTGGAAATAAAGACCTTGAGGTAAAGGCTGCTAAAAGCAAAGATTAAAAAACAAAACCATGACAAAGTCAACCAACCGGAGAAATCAAATGCTTGAAAATAACCCCAAAAGATTATACTGCAAATTAGGGAAACTTCTGCTGCCCCGATAGATCCTTCTGCCAAAACTGGGGGTTGTTGGTGGATGTTTAAATTATTCCACAGCGTCTTTCACAAAGATTAGGAAGTTAATGGGAGCCTCCTGAACAAATTGCAAACTTCTGACACAGTCAGTTGATCATCATCAGGCCTGGCCAGCCGGTTCGTTAAAGACGTGGGCCAAAAATGTTCCCTGGCCCACTCCACAATAATTGGGAATAATTGGGGCTGATACATTAAATATTAAAAACAATCCAAACACACATGAAAAACATTGCAAAAATAATATTTTTTGTTCATTTGAAATTGGGGTGCTAAAATAAATAACGACATTTCAAAGTGTTGAGAGTTTACGCAAAAGCACCAACCTGGCTGCTTTCGGGAAAAACTGGAAAAGGACCATCAGAAGAATCCAATGGCATACTAAAAACATAAAACGATGTCGATTAAAAACATATCGTGAACACGTGTTCAAAAACAGACTTTTAAAGGGAAGGGTATCAGGATTTTAACACAACTAGATCTTGGTGAGCAAGAAAGAGATAAAGAATGAAAAAAAAAGAAGTTATTCCACATTGTGACAGGGACCAGGACGATGGTTCTTCGACCCAGGCAAAATCAACTCGTCCTAAAACAACACACAAAAGCATGCACCTTTAGAAAGGGGATGCAAATAACTTACGTTATACTGGGAGGCTCTGGGCCTTGAGGAACACATGCCAGATCGGTGACGGAATATTCAGCCATACTGGAAAAGTTCTGTTGCTGTTGCAAAAGATCCTAAAATGAAATAAGAATGAAAAACTCTATAAGCAGTTAGTGGGTATCTACCATATAAAACAAAATACAATGTGTGTTTGTGTGTCTGTCCCCCTTCAAGAGAGTAGGTTTTAAAGGGTTTGATGAGTGCTTTCGGAGGGATTTGAGTGGGGAGTGGCGGGCATGGGGGGGGGGGGAGTTAATGGGCAATCTTTGAAAACGACTGTGTGTCCACCGGTTAAAAGATCTAAAAGACTCTGTGGACCCAAAATACCCCAAAGACCCAATGGACCCCAAGCACCCAAAATACTTGAAGACCCCAAATTACCCTGTAGACAGTTAAAGACACAAAAGACCATGAAGACCCAAAATACCCCAAAGACTGAAAAGACCCTGAAGACCCAATGGACCCCAAAGACCTTGAACACCCAAAAGACTCCGAGGATCCAAAATACCTTGAGGATCAAAAAGACAAAGGCCACCCAAAAGACTCCAAGGACTCAGAAGACCCCCAAGGACTCTGAAGATTCAAAATACTCTGAAGACCCAATGGACCCCAAACACCCTGAAGACTCAAAATAACCTGAAGACTGTCAAAGACCCAAAAGACCATGAAGTCCCATAATACCCCAAAGATCCCGAAGACACAAAATACCCTGAAGACCCAAAAGACTAAAAAGACCCAATGGAACCCAAAAACTCCAAGGATCCAAAAGACTCCAAAGATCCAAAAGACCCTGAAGATAAAAAGAGGACCCAAAGGACCCCCATGACTCTGAAGACCCAAAATATCCCGAGAATACAAAAGACACCAATGACCCAGAAGACCCCCAAGGACTTTGAAGACTCAAAATACACCGAAACACCCAAAAGACCCCAAATACCTTGAGGACCAAAAGACTCCAAAGACCATTAAATACCCTGAATACCCAAAATACCCTGAAGACACAAAAGACCCAGAGGACACAAAAGACCATGAAGACCCAAAAGACCATGAAGACCCAAAAGACAATAAAGACCCAAAAGACAATGAAGACCCAAAAGACAGTGAAGACCCAATGGGCCCCAATCACCTAAAATACCCTGAAGATCCAAAAATACCCCAAATACCTTGAGGACCAAAAGACTCCAAAGACTATTAAATACCTTGAATACCCAAAATACCCTGAAGACACAAAAGACCCAGAGGACACAAAAGACCCAGAGGACACAAAAGACCTCAAAGATTCTGAAGACCCCAAAAAAAGAGTAATTATGCCTCTTACATTGGAATTGTACACGGTGGCTTGCAAACTGAGCCTCAAGGTTGGTGTACAGAAGTGGTGTTTTTTTAAAATCACAATAAAAGCAAGGCACAGGGAGGTGAAATTTGCTGCACGTGATGTCCAATGCACGCAGAGTAAATAGAGTGTTCATTTACATCTGAATGATGTCTAATAAATAAAGATGATACAAGCACCGCTGACACTAGGCCCAGACTTCAGACTTTGGCATGCTCTCGCTCGTGGCTGTACCAGCAAAAACTGTTCCAACCCGTCATTTTTGATGGGCTTTATAAAAAATAAAAATAAAACACCTTTAGAGGCCATTTTTCTAGTTAGATAATATGAATGCAAGCAGCTGTGGAAAAACAATTCTTCATCATAAATATTCAAAAAATCATATTTTTGATGAACCAATTTCTCTGTAAAAAATATTTCTGTAAACACATCAAAATAAAAAAAAATAACAAAAAACAAACTCATCTTTAACTTTAAGAGACAGGAGATTTTGCAGACAAGTCTGTCATCAAATCAACATTTCTGGGAAGTTAGGCCTCACTTTGAAAGGACTTTTTTGAAGGCACCTCATGACCTTGAATATCACTGGGATTCTGTGCCAATCTTTTATCAAGGCAAGCATGTAGAATTTTGTCAAGTAACAGAACGCACTTGCCAACTATTCTCTTAGGGTACAACGGGAATGTTTAACATCCACCAGCGAATAGGACCAGATGGGCTTAATGTACCTCCAAAGGATAATCACACTCACCCATACAGATACGTTGCCCCATTGTGAAGCACCAGGATATCAGTTTACAGCCCGAGTCGAGAATAAAATCCAGACTAGACAGCTCAAAGGTGAGAATACCCAAGTTGAGAATACTACCACCACTACCACCACTTTGAAGTGATATGTGGCAGAAATGATATGAATTGGCAAAAATTCCAATTCATGAGAATCACTTGTATTTATGATTTGACAAAAACTCAAACCAATTCCAATTTTAGAGGATGCCTATAGATAGACAGTGGAAGAGGTAAAAGATAAAGAGGAAACACAAAAGAGGAAGCAGGAAAAGCCAAAATATAAAACACAGGATAAGCAACATTAAAATAATAACAATGATGATGAAGCAGCAGGAGGTAAATGGAAGAGAAGTACCTTCACCCTTCTCAAATCGTCATCCAAAACCTCGATTTCTTTGGTCAACTGCTCCAGTTGCTGAAAAAACAAATGGTACATCAAAATCAGTGCCAGGACAAATATTAGCACACATTTTGCAAATTAAATTTGAGGCCATTTTATACCTCACCTCTTTCTTGTGTCTTCGAGCTTGTTCCAGAAACTCCATCAGGATCTTGTACTGGGCTGCCAGACATTCCTGCTCGGAAACAATGTTCAAGTTGTCTTTCGGGCAAATCAAATTGTTTGGAAAACGGTCAAGAGCAATACTTTTCGAAACGTACGAGGACAAGACTTTTATCGTGATAGTTTTGAGACGTCACAAGACTCACTGCTTCTAACTGCTGCTTTCTCTGAGACAACACTTCCAACAAGTGATTGACATCAGACAAATCCAGGCCGTCATGCTCCATCGTGAGCAGGTCATGGATAGTCTGCCAGTGTTTGCTGTTCTGTGGGAGGCAAATTAAAACTCAAAAGTGCATCTTGATGCAAAATTGGATTAAAAGGAGGCTACGACGAATACAATGCCAACACAAATTGTTTTCCATTTAAAGTCAAGGGCCGCGGGACATCAGTTACATTACATCTACATTCACAAGTTACGTTTAGGTATTGCTGGAAAACACATAGACACAGACATGGCATGGGTGTTTCACCCACATGAGCACACTCGTTTCCAAATACAAACGTGTAATTATGGAATTACAGCTCGAACCAAAGTATCAACAGGACTTGCTGATGAAATGTCTAAATATTCTGCTCCTGGATGTGTGAACAGAAAGAGAATGAACCCTACGTTGTCATTCTACTCATTGCCCTGGGCAGAATCGTGCATTCTACTTCATTTAGGTTTATGTACACCTAATGAACAGGACACCAACGACTGTTTTACCTCAAGTTGCAAAATAAAAATATCATACAACTTGAAAAAAAGATCAATTATACATTTTATTATGTGAGAGGGGAGAAGTGGCCGGGGGATGGTTACTAAGCTGATAAGGTGGTCCGTGTATTTTTTTTTGTTGTTCAAAATATTCCCACAATTCTATCAAACTTGTCATTCAATCATGTGAAAACTAGAAAGTTCGTAGAACACCTTACCCTGCTAAGTCTTGAGAAATAAGGACGCATACAGGGTCTGTGAATGGCAATTTTGATTGGTTGAGATGATGTAAAATGCCGTAATGTTTAGTCGAGGTACTGCTAAACAAAGGAGGGGTTTGAAAGTGTCAAAAAGGTGACTTGCGTTCTTTAGTGTTCAAGTATATATTTCAACTGAAATGAAATTAAGAGTTTTTTGGTCGTAGGGGACAAAAAAAAAAAAAAAAAAAAAAAAAAAAACTTTGGCAGTTTAGCGCCGTTAGGGCTGTGTCTTATACACCACCTTATTTAACACATTACATTCGTTATTAATGCCTGTTGTTCGTATCCTTTATGACGTCGCTAAAACCAAGTTTCCTGTTAGAAATTATTTGAAATTTTATTTGACTGCTGGACAGGCAGACGGAGTAAAAATATTACTCCCTCCCCTGCGCATGTGCAATCGGAACACATTCAGAGCCACAGTACTGCTAAACTACAGGTTCGTTTTCAGATGAATGTTCCGATTCATGTTCATAGTAACATTCAATTGAAATAAAGTTTTCCTCGATCATAAACTGACATTTGTAGACAGAACGACAGACAGATAAAGTGAACCAATTGCTCAACCCTGCTTTTCACTTCGCGTGCGTGGGGTAATAAAAACGGGACTCCCCACTGCTGCATTCATGCTCTTGTAATGAGCGGTCCTCCAATTTAGACAACTCTAGCCAATCAGACTGAAGCAAAACTTGGAACTTGCTGCGCACAGCAAACACACCTACTTCAATAACTAAACTCACACCTGCTCTCACAATTATGGGAAAACCCGAAGGATGTGGTCAAGACTTAGATTTATAAGCTGAACCAGGTTCACCAACCTGTGCAAAGTGCAATAATTTGCAAGGGACAACCGAGGTAAGGTTTACGATCTGGATTGAGGGGGAGGAGGTGGGGGAGGGAATGGAAGAGGGAGAGGGCAGTCTCAATATCCTGAGAACGTTTGCACACAGACCCAATATTACACCTAAGGCATCATCAGAAAGTCAGAAGAATATATACAGGGACACACAATGACACAGCTCCAGCAGGAGGCTATTTGTGGAAGCTAAATTTTAAAGTGGATAGCTGAAGAGGTTGAAGGAAAGTTCGAGATGGAGAAATTGACACTGAAGCGAGAGGTGAATTTCGTACAGTCGAGATGTACATTTCAGTGCCAAATCAGAGATTGCAAACCCTCGCCAGGATGTATTTTCAGTGGTTTTTAAGGCTTTTGCGTTAAAACAAATATGGCGGCCGAAACATGTGACCGATGATGTCATCCTTATTTTTTTCTAAAGTAATTTATTCCTAGATTATGCTCAAGAAATGATCTTGATTGGATGAAGTTTTGTACTTGTCAAATTATGACGTTATAATGGAGGCACCTATGACAGTATGATATCATCATTAAGATATTTTATTCCCCATGGAGAGTTCTTTACAATGAGCCATGTCTCAATTTTTTCTATTCAGTGCTTTTGGAGATATAGAGGTGCAAAGTTTTTCGGTTTTTCCAAGATGGCGGCCGAACCACGTGACCTATGACGTCATAATTATAAAAAAAATTATACAGGTGGAGTTGCACCTATGGTGAAAATTTCCTGTCAATCACACCAACGGTTGCAGAGAAAATCATATTTTTTCTGTGCGGTCAAACAAACAAACAAACGGCCAAACAAACGGACGTCAAATGCAAAAACCCTCTCCTCTGGCGAGGGTAATAATATTGATATCAGATGGCAACAAAACATTCTTTTCCAGGAAGTATTTAGAAAACCTCAATACGTATATCTCATTTAAAATAAAATAAAATAAAAATGTTGATATTACATAATCATTTAAATATCCACGAACTAGCATTCTTGTCTGATATTTCACCAGAATCTAAACAAATTGGTGGTTTTTTTTCCGCCGAACTGACAAATGCAATTCCATCTCGGGAAGGTTTGTAGATGCCAAAACAGAATTTTATTCAACAAAACTAGCATTACCAGCAGGATAATGAGGAGCACTTGTCTTGGTGAAGGCTCGCCGTGGACTGTTGCGGAGGAGACGACAACAGCGACTTGTTTCCCCAAAACAGGAGTTGAGGAAGCACGAGTTTACCACCGTGGGAAACCAGATGAGGCTTACGTTATGGGAATTGCTCATCAGAGCAAGAAAGGGAATAACCGCTTAACTTGACGAAGGGTAACACTTCAGAAACATCAGCAACACCTCGTTTCCCATGGCGGCAAACATGCGCCAACTCCCATTGAAGAAATCCATTATGTACATCATTACCAACGCCACTGACGGTAGATGGAGGTTATGTATTCATGCCTGTTTGTTTGTATGTGAGAACGACATCTCAAAAGGTTGTGGATGGATTCAGACGATACTTGGTGAACAGCTTGCATGTGTGACCAGGACAAATTGATTTGATTTTGGTGAAGTTCCGGATTCGTGTACTGGAATTTTTAAGTGATTCTTTGCCATTGAGTGGTAGGGCCAAAAGCGATATAAAACATGTTATCTCAAAAAGTTGCGGACGGATTATGACAACCGTTTGTGGATGAGTTGGTTAAGCGACAAGAACAAGTGGCCCAGGATCAGTTTATACTTGTCACACACTTTCTGAAACCTGCAGTCATGGAATTCACCAAATCTTGTGGTCGCTGGTCATAACATTAACCAGGTTCTGTGATATGGGTCATGTTTAACATCCCATATATCCCATATACCATGTGTATTTGTCCTAAAGTCCTTGTAATTTAAATAACAGTACACTGGTGTTTACCAATACCCTCATCATGCATCGGATAAATGTATAGGCTCCTGTGTGAAACTTATATCACATTAAACAAAAAATAAAGTGAAAAACCTCATTTCCATTGAGGTGAAAGCAGGTGATGCAAAAGGTATGCTCACAGGATGGTCAGACTTCAAACGTTTCTGCTCCATCCTTTGCCGCTGCTTCAAAATCAACTCATTCACTGTAAAACACAAGTTTGTTTAATATGGGGGAAAAAAAAAATGTTTTAATTCGAAATCTTTTTAATGTTTAAAAAAAAAAAACGACATTTGTTGATTGTTCTCAGTATTTCACCTTCTCTACCAGCAATCCTTACTACCCCCATTGACACAACACGATTATCGAGCCTGGGTTCAAATCCCAACCGAGCTATAAACTGTCATCCCGGTGTTTCACAGGCAGGGTGATTCATCAATATGTGTGTGGTCCCTCAGATGGGCGTTAATCAGGCGCCCTGTCTACCAGCATTCATTGGTGAACATTAATTACTACTCGTCAAATGACCATTTTTCCGTATCCAGGGACTGGTCGGTTCCAGGCTAGTCAATGACCAAAGATCCTCTGTCATAGTTTCTCCCCTACCCCACACCTCAATCCCAACTCTCAACTCTCAACTCTCAACTCTCAACTCCACCTCCACCTCCACCTCCTTGCCCCCCTAGTGGTCATCACATGCGTATTCTTAGCTCTAGCAAACAACATTTATCACACTGATTTGTTCACAAGTCATTAAACAGTCAATGCTAGCTGTACCTGATGATTCATATAATTGCTGTTTTATGTCATTTCAATAAACAAAAACTTACACAGGAAGTTTGGGAAGATGTGTGCAGGGTTTTCAATAACATAGTTGCACTTGGGACACCGGTTGTTCTCTTCCAAGCTTTGTCTGATGCACTTGCAACTGTCAAACGAATAAAATAAAATAAAAGATATATATACAGAAGGGTG
Source organism: Myxine glutinosa (assembly GCF_964187855.1). Lineage (NCBI taxonomy): Eukaryota > Metazoa > Chordata > Myxini > Myxiniformes > Myxinidae > Myxine > Myxine glutinosa. Next base: position 129,842,522 of record NC_136268.1, read on the forward strand.
TCGGAGTGAATTCCATTCAATGTACAATGTGCGCTGAGTGGGTTCATATGCAGTGGTTTGAGAGGGTCATTAACCAGTGTGGCAGCTACATTCAAGTGTAAGGTGTGCACAGAGGGAGCTGCAGATGAAGGAAATGTTGAGTTGGATCTTGGAGACGGCGTGAAGCTGGAAGGGGTGAAAACATTTTGTTACCTAGGAGACATGCTGAATGGAGAAGGTAGATCAGACTCGGCAACGGTTGCTGGAGTGAGATGTGCATGGAAGAAGTTTTGGGAACTAAGTGGTGTGCTGACGAGGAGGGGAGTGTCGTTGAAGCTAAAGGGAAAGGTGTATGCTGCATGTGTGAGAAGTGTTATGATTTATGGGAGCGAGACATGGGTAATGAACGTAGAGCAGCAACGAAGGCTGGAAAGGGTGGAAATGTGAATGGCTCGGTGGATGTGTGGAGTATCGTTGAGAGAGAGGAAGACAAATGATGAATTGCGAAAGATGATGGGAATAGAGCCTGTGATGGATGCTGTGAAGAGAAACAGTTTGAGATGGTTTGGTCATGTGTTGAGGAAGGATGAAAGTGACTGGTTGAGAAGAGTGATGGAAATGAATGTGGAAGGAAGTAGAGGACCGGGAAGACCGAGAAAGACTTGGCTAAAGATGGTCGAAGAAGAAATGCGGGCAAGGGGGTTAACAAGGGGCGATGCAGAAAATAGGGCAAAATGGAGAAGATTGTCATGGGGACCGCAAGGCTAACCCCTGCTCTTGCAGGGGAAATGGCCTTAAAATGCCTGTTGTTGTGTGTGTGTGTGTGTGTGTGTGTGTGTGTGTGTGTGTGTGTGTGTGTGTGTGTGTGTGTGTGTGTGTGTGTGTGTGTGTGTGTATTTATATATATATATATATATATATATATATATATATGTGCATTCCAGAAGTTTGGTACGATTTCACAAAAGTTTGAGAAAGTAGTTCAGTGACAACACAGGACAACACAACACAGGACAGGACAGACGCTGCACAGATATATATATACAGGACAGACGCTGCACAGATATATACTGCACAGATAGATAGATAGATATATATATATATATATATATATATATATATATATATATATATATATATATATGTATATATATATATGTATATATATATATATATATATATATATATATCTGTGCAGCGTCTGTCCTGTCCTGTGTTGTGTTGTCCTGTGTTGTCACTGAACTACTTTCTCAAACTTTTGTGAAATCGTACCAAACTTCTGGAATGCACATATCTCTCCCGTCGGTATGTCCTAAGGGTATTTTTTTGGGGGGGGGAATTTTTTGGGGGAATTTTTTTTTTTTTTCCAACTTCAATTGTTTATAAAATGTGATATCACGTATATTACAAATACATTTGTGCAAAATAATTGTTTGAATTATGATTGGTTTAAACCATGACAAAACAGCAACTTGGGTACAGTCATTTATCTATATATCTACACATCTGGGCAATGTCTGTGTTCTCACTTAACGACTCCCTCAAACTTTTGTTTCCGTGGTTGTGAAGTGTTTTCAATAATGTTGTGGTGGTTTTGAATCACGTGGTGGTGAGGTATTTTGAATTATGTTGTGGTGAGGTGTTTTTAAATCACATGGTGGTGAGGTGTTTTTAAATCACATGGTGGTGAGGTGTTTTTAAATCACATGGTGGTGAGGTGTTTTTAAATCACATGGTGGTGAGGTGTTTTTAAATCACATGGTGGTGAGGTGTTTTTAAATCACATGGTGGTGAGGTGTTTTTAAATCACATGGTGGTGAGGTGTTTTGAATTACGTGGTGGTGAGGTGTTTAGAATTATTTGGTGATGAGGTGTTTTGAATTATGTGGTGGTGAGGTGTTTAGAATTAGTTGGTGATGAGGTGTTTTGAATTATGTGGTGGTGAGGTGTTTTGAATTACTTTGTGGTGAGGTGTTTTTAAATGACGTGGTGGTGAGGTGTTTTTAATTTCGTGGCTGTGAGGTGTTTTTATTACGTGTTTTATGGCTGTGAGGTGTTTTTATTACGTGTTTTATGGCTGTGAGGTGTTTTTATTACGTGTTTTATGGCTGTGAGGTGTTTTTAATTTCGTGGTGGTGAGCTGTTTTTATTACGTGTTTTATGGCTGTGAGGTGTTTTTATTACGTGTTTTAAGGCTGTGAGGTGTTTTTAATTTTGTGGTGGTGAGGTGTTTTTATTACGTGTTTTATGGCTGTGAGGTGTTTTTCTTACGTGTTTTATGGCTGTGATGTGTTTTTATTACGTGTTTTATGGCTGTGAGGTGTTTCTAATTTAGTGGTGGTGAGGTGCTTTTATTTCGTGTTTTATGGCTGTGAGGTGTTTTTATTACGTGTTTGATGGCTGTGAGGTGTTTTCAATTTCGTGGTGGTGAGGTGTTTTTAATTTCGTGGTGGTGAGGTGTTTTTATGAAGTGTTTTATGGCTGCGAGGTGTTTTAAATTACTTGGTGGTGAGGTGTTTTGAATTACTTGGTGGTGAGGTATTTTGAATTACGTGGTGGTGAGGTGTTTTGAATTACATGGTGGTGAGGTGTTTTGAATTACTTGGTGGTGAGGTGTTTTGAATTACGTGGTGGTTAGGTGTAATCGTCCCAAACTTCCAGTCTGCACCTACCCCTCCCCTATGTGTAATGCTGAGGGGTTCTTTCTTGAAAAAAAAAACATTCAACCTAAATCTTCAACCTAAATTGCCTATAAAAATGCAATATCACAAACACAACAAATACATTTGTGCCAAGTAATTTTTTGTATTATGATTGGTGAAAATCATGACAACACAGCAACTCAGGTACAGTCATTAGCCTCAGCTAAAATAAGCCCGTTAACGACGCTTGGTGAGGCGAGCGGAGCGAGCCGAGCCAAGCTAGTATATATATACTGTATATATATATACAGTGGTACCTCGGCTTACGAGTTTAATCCGTTCCGTGACGGAGCTCGTAAGCCAAATCGCTCGTAAGTCAAAGCAAATTTTCCCATTCAAATGCATTGAAATGCTATTAATCCGTTCCAGCCTCAAAAAAAAAACACCAATTTTTTTTGTTAGGTGCTTTTAAATAACAAAAATGTACTTTATAAATAACAAATAATGTATAAACAAGCACGACCTCGTATATACTGTACATAATACAAGAGAATGTAAAGAAATAAACTGGTTTTATTAAGCAGAGGAGAAGAGCATGCCAGGTGAGGTGTGCGTGTTGTCGACTTGGCGAGGCAGTACGATCGTACTCCTTCTACGATATGTACGATTTTGAAGCAGAAGGAGTCCATAAAGGCTATAACGCCAGCCAAGGGCGTTACGATTATTTCAAAGATATAAGATTTCAAAGACCTCTATCCATGAAGATATGGAGAAGTTGTTGTTTGTGTGGTTGAAGGAGAAGCAGCTCGCAGGAGATACCGTGACCGAGAGCATCATGTGTTTGAAAAGATTGAAACTCGGATATCGAGCACGGACCACGAGGTGTTTTTTCTTTTTTCTTAATCTCGGTTTCAGTGAACTTTTGCTCTGTGCTCACGTGTACTGTACCTGTACCTGTAATGGTACGTCAGAGGATGGCACCTGTTGTCATCATATTAAGTGCAAGATGTTCTGCATCGTAAGTTGGTACACCGTGGTCTTTCGGCGGTGTTTAAGCCGGCCGTCTTGGCTTCTGTCACCATTGGCATTGAGTCTTTCGATGTAGGTAGGTCGTTGTGTGCCGGTGCCTTGGCCGAATTCCTTCATTGCTGCATTGTTAGCTCACCTGGTTTTTTATACCACATCTTTGGTTATCGGACCAGCGAATGACGTCATCTCCAAAGTATGGCTTATTCTCACTTGTCTTGGACGATCTTCTACTTCTAGCCTTCCACCGTGCATTTGGTGTCCACTGTACTTACTGTACAGTGCCTGGTAAAATTGATGTAATGGGTTTTTGACCGTCAACGCCATGAACCGTCATGAACCGTCATGAACCGTCAACGCCATGAACCGCTAACACTCAAAAGCCCATTTATCGCGCCTTATAAAGCAAAACGCAAACCGAAAGCCATGCCTCTCAAGCGAGGCGTGCTTCCGTGGTCACGTGATCCACAGGTGTAGCTCATTATACCCGCACGCGCGACACGCTTTGGCGGTCACGTGACCAGCCACTCTGGAGGCGGGGATCCCCGCCGATGACGTCACCGGCTGGAGCAAGGAGATTCCTCGCTCATGTATTTCGACGATTGCGTGTTTTATATCCAAGCAGAGATGCTTTCACGGCAAGATAACCACGTGACCGGAACCGGAAGCCACAACCGGAAAATTCAAAAAAATAAATTTTTTGAGCTCGTACATCGGATCTCGGCTCGTATCCCAAAGCAACAAACCGCCCGAGCGACGGCTCGTATCCCGAAAAACTCGTACGTTGGGGCACTCGTAAGCCGAGGTACCACTGTATATATATATATATATACTAGCTGAGGTACCCGGCTTCGCCCGGGTTGAATAAGAATAAGACAAATATATGATGAAAAGAACATGTATATTTTAGAGCAATATCACAGTACATTGCCTACATGACGTTTTGTCAATTTTCAATTTCTCAAAACCTCTTTGTATACATTTCTGGTTAACTTTGGGGTTTCCTGGGAAAGGGGTTCCTGCGACAGAGTTGTTATCGCTGTGACAGATAAACCTGCGTGGCAGGTTTTGCGGTTGATTCCGAAGAGAATCATTAGAGTGCCGTTCCGTCTCGAGAACGGACCGTTGGCCGTTTTGTCTCGCGCCTGATTTCGCATCGCTCCAGGTTCTTCACCTCGCTTCAACCATTTTCACAACCATCCAGACGTTAATCTGGTGTGTGTGTGTAACGTGGATTTTGAGTGGGAATTTGCGGTTCGTCGATTGGGAGCCGTTGAACGTCCATACCCGAAGGTGTGATTTCCCAGCCGCCTCTTGAGGACACTTTTGCTTATCTTTGGCAGTGTGACTGTCAACCGAGCGGGATTCTGGTCTCGATACAACATCGTTCTGACGATCGCTTCAACATTACCCGTCCCACAGTACCCGACCCGTCCCACAGTACCCGAGCCGTCCCACAGTACCCGAGCCGTCCCACAGTACCCGAGCCGTCCCACAGTACCCGACACGTCCCACAGCACCCGACACGTCCCACAGCACCCGACACGTCCCACAGCACCCGACCCGTCCCACAGCACCCGACCCGTCCCACAGCACCCGACCCGTCCCACAGCACCCGACCCGTCCCACAGCACCCGACCCGTCCCACAGCACCCGACCCGTCCCACAGCACCCGACCCGTCCCACAGCACCCGACCCGTCCCACAGCACCCGACCCGTCCCACAGCACCCGTCCCGCCCCACAGCACCCGTCCCGCCCCACAGCACCCGACCCGCCCCACAGCACCCGACCCGCCCCACAGCACCCGACCCGTCCCACAGCACCCGACCCGTCCCACAGCACCCGACCCGCCCCACAGCACCCGACCCGCCCCACAGCACCCGACCCGCCCCACAGCACCCGACCCGCCCCACAGCACCCGACCCGCCCCACAGCACCCGACCCGCCCCACAGCACCCGACCCGTCCCACAGCACCCGACCCGTCCCACAGCACCCGACCCGTCCCACAGCACCCGACCCGTCCCACAGCACCCGACCCGTCCCACAGCACCCGACCCGTCCCACAGCACCCGACCCGTCCCACAGCACCCGACCCGTCCCACAGCACCCGACCCGTCCCACATCGATTGAAATGGCAGACTTTGCAGCACCGAGTCAGCTGACTGGAGCTAAAAAGCTTTGGACTCACAATCGGCAAAGCCAGAGGAGCCCAGGGCCTGGAAGCAGGATGAGGGGAGGTCGGAGGGTACACGTTAGTCATTACCGTGTCTGGGAGAGAAGGACTTGCACGGATATGGGTTTGGGAGATTGTGGCTTGGGTCAGATTCCCAGAAGGAATTCGTAGCAATGCCGTTAACCACGATGCCGTAAACCACGATGCCGTCCATGGGCATTTCCACTGTGAACACCAACGTGCATTTCCTGGGTTTCACCTGCGCTCCTGCAGCGCCGCACTCTTCCGCATTTGGGGAAGGTCGAGATTAAATCGACCGTCGTTGGTTAACCAAAAAAATATTTCCAACAGTTGAAATAATTATTGTTTCCAACAGTTGGAATTTAATGAAATTTGAATTCGAATAAAATCTCAACTAAAAAAAAAACTGTTTATTCGTTCTTGGCGCGAAAAAATGGCGCGCATTTTGTCATTATGTGCGACTTTACGTCACTCCTACGGACGTGAAAACATTTGTTTTCCTTAAAAATATATTTAAAATAAATAAAATAGTACATAAAATAACAAAAAAGAAGCTAAAAAACAATTTAAAATACAATAAAAAGCACATTAAAAATATATAAATATGTACGTACAGTATACTGTACGTACGCACAACTGCTGCTTCGCATTCACAACAGAGGCGACGTACAGTATTCCTTTACTCTGTCTGTGTTAGCCATGGGTCCGAAGAAGGATAATGCTAGTGTTTCCAAGCGTAATGTGGTTACGATGGACGATAAGGTAAATCTGATTAAAAGGTATGGAAAAGGTGGAAAAGTGTCGGTGATAGCGCATAGACTTTTTTTTTTTTTTTTGGTATACAAGATCGAGGCTCGTGAAAGAGCGAAAAGACCTCATCGCGAATCGGAACCGCAATGCATCATGGGATCGGAAAGGGGCAATAGCGCCGCCACAAACTACACCACGGAATTGCAGCTGGCGCGGTTTTTTAAACCATTGATATTAAAATAAAAAGTCGCCTATAACCACCGGGATTTTATGCTGATTCCGAATCTGTGTCTAAAACCTTTCTCCGATGTGTAGTTCTTGAGTTATAAGCGGACATCAAGACAGACAGACAGACACTCCTCCTTTATATATATATAGAGATATATATATATATAGAGATATATATATATATATATAGAGATATAGAGATATATATATATATATATAGAGATATAGAGATATATATATATATTGTTGCGAATATGGAATTTGGCCTCCATATCCGCTTGTAAATATTCCCCTATTTTCTCCAATACTCCCCAACTTTCCCCAATCCCCCATTCCCTAGTCCCATTGCATGTAAATAACAATCAGTAGAGCCGACCTTCCCCTTATTCCCCCATTAAATGTCGTGCCCAGGTCCACCGCACCACACGTAGCCAACTTTCGGACATCTTCCTAGTTATTCTTAATCTATGTCAGTTAAGGCCTCGTTTCCATTAATTATGACTCTTCGTTGCACCAGAATGTGATTATATGGCATCAGTAGTGAGTTTAGGACCTTTCCCATACCTCCTCCCATCTTCTTCCCCAAACAACAACAATAACAACAACTACAACAACAATTACAACAACAACAGAGGGGATGGCGGCGGAGCGGGGGAGGATGCGTCCTCACACCGGCTCGATTAGCTCCAGACCATGCGCTCCACGGGGTTACCCCGAAGGGGCTGGCTGTCAGCTCCTCGTCGGGGGCGGAGCCAGTAACCCCCCCCGCACGCACCCAATGAGAAGCAACGTGCCGATTCCACGAGGCGGAGCTAACGAGCCGAGGGCGTGTCACTCCCCGCCGGATATACGCGGCCACGCGCCGGATGTGACGTCAGATTCGCCCCCAGCTGGAGAAAGACGGACCTGCGAGCGCTGAAACAGATGCGCCTGAGTTTGGAGAGGCCTGAGAAAGAACGCCACCTCGAGCGCTGAGAGACCTCCTGCATCTGTTGGGCCGCGCCATCCTGTCCCTGAGCACAAGGTGCACCTTGTGCTGGCCATCGAATACCCGCTTTCCTTGTCATCAATCCCCGTGTGAGTCAGTTTTTGTCCTGTCTCTCTGTGGTCTGTCGGGAATAATATAAGGTTGTGTCTAAGTGCCTGTCTTCCTATGATGTACCTCTCGTCCCTGTAATCTGACCTTCCGCACGAATATAACCTCCTCCGGAGGTCTTGAGAACTGAACCCCTGGTGTCGTATTGTGTCATTATAACCCAGCCGGGTGTCTTCTTTTTCTTATTGAGCCAGCGTGGCGCGGCTTCGTCAACGTCGAGTATAGTCGGGTAATTTGTGCGGACACGACGGCCATTCCGCTCGGCCCACTTTAACATCAAAGTCGTGTCTGTAACAATTGGTGTCAAGAGTGGGATTCGAGGCCCGACCAAATTTTGAAGAAAAAAAAAAAAACGAATAGAGGAAAAAAAAAAAAAATTTGGTCAAAATTTGGAGCGGCCGAAATTTGTTTTGTTTTACGAAACTCGAATTTTGCAAGTCGCGCTATGGCGGATCAAGACGGCTGGGGTCCGGTAGGGGAGAGTGAAGCAGGGTCGGTCCAGGACCAAATTGAGGGACATGAGGGACATGAGGAGAGCGAAGCAGCGAGGGTAGCAAACGCACAAAATGGCGCCTCGCTGGTCACCGCGCCCGCGACCGTAGCAGCGCCGCCGATGGATTGGGGCCTATTTATGGAACAAATAAAGGCGCTCATGGTCCAGACAAGTGAAGACCTGAGGAATGACTTGGGAAACCAAATGGGGGTAATGGGAAACCAAATGGGGGTAATGAGGGACGAAGCGAGGGCTCAGAGTGAGCAAATGGGGGTAATGAGGGACGAAGCGAGGGGTACCAGTGAGGGGTTAGACAATAATTTTGAGGAGTTAGACAAGAAATTTGGGAAGATAGACAATAATTTTGAGGGGTTAGACAACGGGATAAAAGAAGTGAAAAATGGGTTAATGGGGGTAGAAAATAGAATGGCTGCCCAGGAGAATCAGATAGAGGGAGTGAAAAATGGGTTAGAGGGGTTAGAAAACAGTATGGAAGGCAAATTGAGGGACATGAGGGACCAAGCGGAAAGGGAAGTTAAACAAATGGAGCAGCAGATAGAGGGGGTCAGAATGGGGGTAGAAACCAAACTGGATGCTCACAGGGAGGAAATGGAGCAGATGAGGGTGGCATCTGGGCAGGAGATGCAAGTGATGGGAGAGGAGATCAGAAGAGGAGTGAGTGAGGAGGTCGGAGGAGTGCGCGAGGAGGTGAGGCACTGTGAGGAGCACATGGAAAAGGAGGTGAGAAAGGCGACTGTAAAGTTACAAGGGGGCATAGAGGACCTGACGCAGGAGGTGGAGCAGCTGACGGTGGGACAGACGGAGTTAGTGGAGCAGGTTCAAAGGAACACTGCGGTATTAGGAGGTTTAAAGGCGACACAGAAAGAACTAAAAGATGACTTGGTAGCGACGAAGAGGGAATGTCAGATGGTACGTGAGGGACTGACAACGAGGTTGGACGAGGTCATAGAGGTAATGGAGACGAAGGACCGGCAGGTGAGGACGCACCTGGAAACGGTCAAGGTAGCCTTGGAGGACGAGCTTGAGGAGACGTACCGGGGAATAAAAGAGGTGAAGCACAAATTAGAAGAAGTGGAAGAAGGGATGAGCGAAATTAAGAAGCGACGGAGAGGGGATAAGAAAGAGATAAAAGAGGAGATAAAAGAATTGGTCCAAAGTCTGTGTTTGGATCGTGATGATGTGCTCATTAACCGGATGAGGGATTCGCAGGTGATGGAGGAGAAGCGAAGAGGAAGAGGACCCGGTGTAAGTGGTGACCAATATGGTCGTGCGTATGATGCGCCAGGTGATTTAAGAGGCTTGGGGGTCGAGATAGACCCGGGTGTTCGTGAGAGGCCGTTGGTGAAGTGTGCGACAGGTCTGGTGTGCGAAAAAGGAGGTGTGCGAGAAAGTCCGACTCTGGGGTGTGTGAGGAAAAAGTGCGTGCCAAGGAGTGAGGGTGCTGGCGAGAGTGAGTCGGTCGTAGCGCGTGTGCGAGGGGGCACATGGAAGCGCGGTGTGGTGAGTGTTACAGAGGATGTGACGGGAGAGTGTGCGCGAGGAAGGTGTGTGACGGACAGGTGCATGGGGAAAGAGTGCGCTGTCAAAGGCAAGGAAGAATGCACAGCTGTGGTGAGTGTTACAGATGGTGTAACGGGAGAGTGTGCGCGAGAAAGGGGTGTGACGGACAGGTGCATGAGGAAAGAGTGTGCTGTCAAGAGTAAGGGTGAGTGCGCTGTCAGGAATGGAGGTGAAAGTAGTGAGAGTGACATGGAGCGTGAGTTAGTTGTGACAGGTGAGCGAGGATGTACACCTGGGATGGAAGGATGCACACCTGGAATGGTAGAGCGTGAGTGGGAATGCACGCTGGAGTTGGTGGTGAGGCACGTGGTTGGGTGTGCGAATGAGAGCACACCTGTGATTGTCACAGAGGAGGTGACTGAGGAGGGGGCGCGAAGCGGTGTATTGGTGAGGTGTGCGAGCAACGAATGTGTGCCAAAGTGTTCGGTGGTCAGGTGTGTGACCAAGGCTGTGAGTGGAATGGGTGTACCTGGGTGTGTAAGGAAGGGTACGAGGAGCATGGGCACAGCTGGATGTGTGAGCAAGGAACGGGCTGCGGGGTGTAAGCGTCCAGGTGAAGCATCGACGTTACACGGGTTAGAGGTTAGAGCGACTTTTAGCCGAAGCAGGCCCTCGGTGCGTGCCGGGCCTCGCTTTGAACGGCCGCGTCCAGGCTCCACTAGGCGGAGCTGGCAGCCCGATAGGAAGGGTCGTTATGGCGACCACGTTTTGTTGAGACGTGCCGGCAGGTCGAGATCGGGACATTGGATGGCTCCACGCCGAGGTGGTGTGTGGGATCTCGGCACGGGTAAGCCCCCGTCCCTGCACCGAGTGCCGGACGCATCCAGCCGCTGGCACAAAACAACCAGCATCCATTGCTTGGCTTTACGAAGCCGGGCTTTGGACAGGAATTGGCGCACCGAGAGGCAGTAGTGAGTAGACTGGGTGATGAGGTTAGTGTTTTGGCCCCAAAATTAGAGAAAAACAAAATTTGATGATTGGCAAGGGATTGGCAGTAGTGATTGGCAGATGATGAGTAGTGATTGGCAAATTTTTGATTTGTTGAAATTTGATGTGCAAAATTGGTAGTGAGAGACCCCCGACGTGGTGGGATGGCATCCCTGCCACCCTTTCCCATGTGGGGGCAAAGGAGCAATAGCTTATGGGGTGTATGGCAGTGAAAACTAGCCCGGGAGGGTTAGGATATGGTGTGTAGGGATCTAGAGAAGATGACCTTAGGTAACGTTAAGGTTAGTTAGTGACTGATACCTGTAGTGGGGACGCAGGTAGATTAGTGTGGATTATAATGACGAGGGAGCGCAATAGTTAAAGGGACGACTGGGAAGCGCAAGTTTCAGAAGGGAGTAGTTAGCTGAGATGATGCCGTGTGTGTGAGAATTGAACAGGTGTGATTGCACTGTGAGAATTGAACAGGTGTGATTGCACAGGTGTGCAACTGGACAGGTGTGTGGAGCCGTGTATGAGTAGTGAGTGTGTGGATCAGCGCGAATGCGCTTGGGGAGAGAAGGGTGCAGGTGGCACCAGGTGTGAGAGCACAGGTGTGCAGGTACAGGTGTGTGGAGAGAGTTGGAGTGAGTGGTATGGAGTGGTGTGCGTGGTGCGAAGGTGTGGATGGGGGAAGAGTGGACCCCTTTCACGAGTACCCGGGGCGGGGTAGTGTAAGTGTTAGGTAGAGGGTACAGGTAAATTGTGGTTGGATATTGGCATTTGTGGTGCGGTTGCAGAATGGTGTTGTGGATGGGTGCATTAGTGTTGTGGAAATGGCTGGGCGTGTAGCCTGTTAGTGTGTGTAGTTGGTTGGGCACTCCACCACTGTGAGGATGTCGGCCAGGTGAGGCCGCAGGTGGGCTCTGGGAGCCGGTAGAGTTGTGGATGGGGCCCGAGGATCCGGAGGATGGACCCGGGTAGCCCAGTGCCAGAGAGGGCACCGAGTGGGGAGAGTGCCAGAGGGCCTTCCCCAGGTAGTTAGGTTAGGGCAAGGAGCAGGTAAGCTCGGAGGCAACTGCAGTGGTGGAGGTGTGCAGGTGGGTAGACCCACTGGGAGAGGTACACGCCGCAGCCCAGAAATTGTGCGAGGGCACCGGGAGATGAATCGGGGGAGTGAGACCCCAAATTGAAGAGCACCACAGTTTGGCCAATGGGAATTGGTTTTTAGAACCCATAGTGTAAGAGGGCCAATGGGTTGGCCGGAGGAAGACCCCGGGTAGTGTAAAGTTGTTAAAGTCATTTAGGAAATAGTTAGGATTGATGAACCTGTCGCACCATACGCAGCCACTTACCTGTGGTGATGATGATGACTCCACACCTGTGTTTTCTTTGGTTGTGTTGCAGAAATGAGAATTGCTGTGAGGATTTGTGAGACGCATCACGACGTGGATGAGACATTGGGGTGATTCCATCTCTCCCTCCCTAGGAGGGACTGATGATGAATTGGTAATGGCAAATTTTGATGTTGAGTTGAAAATGGCAAATTTTGATGAGAGTTGAAAATGGCAAATTTGATTGGTTAGGAGGGAGAGAAGACGAATTTGGTATATGGGAGGAACGGGGAAGACAGTAGGGATGTTTGTTGATTTGTAAAGTAGATGTTTATGGGTAGTGTTGTGTTTTGTGGATACAGTAAGGGGTAAGGGAGGGGCCATGTAGGTTACCTGGTGGGGGGGGCGTACGATAGGAACGTACCTGTCTCACCTGGTTCCCATGTGCCCCCAGTGTGCATCACCTTACATTGCGTGCACTTTTGCGCCCTTACCACCTTACTCACTTGTTTCTTCTTTTGTCTCCCACCTCCGAGGATCTGGCTTTGGGGTGGAGAGAGAGGAGAGAGAGGTGCTGGCTACGCAGTTGTGGGCCTGCACTTTCGCTGTTCGCTGCCTGGATCGGTACACCATATGGACCGCAATGTTTGTGGCCACCCACAATGGACCGCAGTTCGTTTGCGGCCAAGCACCACCCGGGGATGGACCTATGGGTCAACGTGGCACCTATGCCATAAAGGTGAACCACTGTTAATTAACACCACCAAGTGCACCACAAGAAGAGCAAGAGACACCTGCAGGGTTAGGGGTTGTCGAATTTATTTTTATTCCAATGAACAATGGTGACTGCACCGATTGGTGGTGGGGTGGTGCTGTTGATGCTCGGGAAGGGTGCTCTGCACGTTATTAAAGGCCGTCGGCCACAGAGCACTCGTGGGTTGGTGTATCGATGTTGGCAAGCGCGCTCTCTCTATGCATAACATCTGCATGTGTTCCTCCAAAGACAGGTCCTGGATCGTAGTGTAGATATCAGCGTAATCTTGTAAATAATGCTCCCTACCGGCTGTATGTGTAGTTTGCGAATTCTTTCCGGATTCGGTTATCCTGTGGGTGTGTTTCTGTGAGGAGAAGGGTGCAACGTCGCAGGGGGACATATTTACTCATTTGTGAATATCTGTAAAACTGTCGCACTCAGGGTAGAGTTAATAGTAGAGGGAACTACATTGCGTGCCACACTAAAGTAGGTAAAAATTTATCGGGTCGGGACGCCCCGAGGGTAGAGAAGGGTGCAATGTTGCGAATATGGAATTTGGCCTCCATATCCGCTTGTAAATATTCCCCTATTTTCTCCAATACTCCCCAACTTTCCCCAATCCCCCATTCCCTAGTCCCATTGCATGTAAATAACAATCAGTAGAGCCGACCTTCCCCTTATTCCCCCATTAAATGTCGTGCCCAGGTCCACCGCACCACACGTAGCCAACTTTCGGACATCTTCCTAGTTATTCTTAATCTATGTCAGTTAAGGCCTCGTTTCCATTAATTATGACTCTTCGTTGCACCAGAATGTGATTATATGGCATCAGTAGTGAGTTTAGGACCTTTCCCATACCTCCTCCCATCTTCTTCCCCAAACAACAACAATAACAACAACTACAACAACAATTACAACAACAACAGAGGGGATGGCGGCGGAGCGGGGGAGGATGCGTCCTCACACCGGCTCGATTAGCTCCAGACCATGCGCTCCACGGGGTTACCCCGAAGGGGCTGGCTGTCAGCTCCTCGTCGGGGGCGGAGCCAGTAACCCCCCCCGCACGCACCCAATGAGAAGCAACGTGCCGATTCCACGAGGCGGAGCTAACGAGCCGAGGGCGTGTCACTCCCCGCCGGATATACGCGGCCACGCGCCGGATGTGACGTCAGATTCGCCCCCAGCTGGAGAAAGACGGACCTGCGAGCGCTGAAACAGATGCGCCTGAGTTTGGAGAGGCCTGAGAAAGAACGCCACCTCGAGCGCTGAGAGACCTCCTGCATCTGTTGGGCCGCGCCATCCTGTCCCTGAGCACAAGGTGCACCTTGTGCTGGCCATCGAATACCCGCTTTCCTTGTCATCAATCCCCGTGTGAGTCAGTTTTTGTCCTGTCTCTCTGTGGTCTGTCGGGAATAATATAAGGTTGTGTCTAAGTGCCTGTCTTCCTATGATGTACCTCTCGTCCCTGTAATCTGACCTTCCGCACGAATATAACCTCCTCCGGAGGTCTTGAGAACTGAACCCCTGGTGTCGTATTGTGTCATTATAACCCAGCCGGGTGTCTTCTTTTTCTTATTGAGCCAGCGTGGCGCGGCTTCGTCAACGTCGAGTATAGTCGGGTAATTTGTGCGGACACGACGGCCATTCCGCTCGGCCCACTTTAACATCAAAGTCGTGTCTGTAACAATATATATAGAGATATATATATATATTTATATATAGAGATATAGAGATATATATATATATATATATATAGAGATATAGAGATATATATATATTTTTATATATTTATATATATATATATATATATATATATATATATATATATATATATATATATATATATATATATATATATATATATATATATATATATATAGATATATATATATATATATATATATATATATATTTATATATATATATATATATAGATATATATATATATATATATATATATATATATATATATATATATATATATATATATATAGAGATATATATATATATATATATATATATATATATATATATATTTATATATACTAGGGCATGCCCGTACTATATCTATATCTAAAATTATATCCCCCCCCTCTATTTACATGAAATGGTTTGGTCCAAAGCGAACGGCTTGCGAGTGGTGACAATCCCCCCCCTCTATTTACATGCAATGGTTTGGTCCAAAGCGAACGGCTTCCGGAGTTTGGTAAAGAAATCGCCATCGCGTGCACAAACGCGGAGGAAAGCGAATGAATCGCAAATTCGTTTTTATTAGTTGTAAAACATAGTTTAACGCCAACATAGTTTGCAAACGTGAAATAAATGAATACGCTCTCAAATGTGCCATCCGAGGCAGAGTGTGCCCGCCACGTTCGGCACACGCGATAGTTCGCTGCTCTCTGATTGGTTGAATCGTTTTTTGGACATAGCTCGGTAAGTAATTGTCCGATTAATATGAAAACTTGAAAAGGCACATCCTCGGGTCCCCAGCAATATACCTGGCAAGTTAAAAGTATATCGGACCCGTGGTTGTCGAGAAACAGCGGTCACAGACAAACGTACAGACAGACAGAGATTACTGGAATTATAGATAGATATATATATATAGAGATATATATATATATATATATATATATATATATATATATATATATATATATATATATATATATATATATATATATATATATATATAGATAGATATATATATATATAGAGAGATATATATATATATATATATATAGATATATATATATATAGAGAGATATATATATATATATATATATATATAGAGATATATATATAGAGATATATATATATATATATATATATATATATATAGAGATATATATATATATATTAAAAAAAAAAAAAAACCACCTTTAGAGGCCATTTTTCCCCGCAAAGCGGGGGTTGGCCTTTTTCGGGAACCATGGTTGTTGTTGTTTTTTGGTCCCCTTTTTGAAGCAATGTTTTACGGCTGGATGCCCTTCCTGACGCCAACCCTTTTTGCCGCCTTTAACGACAAACAGGGAATTACCAGTGAACTGGTACTCAATTAGCCGACCTCAGAAGGATGACAGGCTGAGTCAACCCCCCTGGCGTTAATTCAGCGATCGACCGGGATTCGAACCCAGGATCCTAGGATCCTAAGCCGGCACCCTAGCCGCTAGCCCAACACCAGGGTTTTCTCCGATGGAAAGATACCTGCCTATCTCCCGAACCAAAAGAACCAAAATTACAACCAAATGTCGCCAAATTTGTCGCCTATCTCCTATCCTATCTCCCGATGTCCCTGTTCTCTGCTGTTGTACTTGTGTGCCTCCCTCTCTCTCCCCATCTTGTCTCCCGCTCCCTTTTTTGTATGTTTTGTGTGTCCGTTCGTTGTTGTTTCTTGTGATTTGTTAGCTCTCACACGAGCCTCGATCTTGTATGCAAAAATGTATCTTTCCAAAATCCGATGGAAAGATATATATATATATATATATTGTTGCGAATATGGAATTTGGCCTCCATATCCGCTTGTAAATATTCCCCTATTTTCTCCAATACTCCCCAACTTTCCCCAGTCCCCCATTCCCTAGTCCCATTGCATGTAAATAACAATCAGTAGAGCCGACCTTCCCCTTATTCCCCCATTAAATGTCGTGCCCAGGTCCACCGCACCACACGTAGACAACTTTCGGACATCTTCCTAGTTATTCTTAATCTATGTCAGTTAAGGCCTCGTTTCCATTAATTATGACTCTTCGTTGCACCAGAATGTGATTATATGGCACCAGTAGTGAGTTTAGGACCTTCCCATACCTCCTCCCATCTTCTTCCCCAAACAACAACAACAACAACAACTACAGCTACAACAACAACAACAACAACTACAGCTACAACAACAACAACAACAACTACAGCAACAACAACAACAACTACAGCTACAACAACAACAACAACAACTACAGCTACAACAACAACTACAACAACGGCGCGCGCGGGGAGTGTGCGTCCTCCCTCCGGCTCGGTTAGCCGCCATTATCCATGCGCCCCACGGGGTTACCACGAAGGGGCTGGCTGTCAGCTCCTCGTCAAGGGCGGAGCCTGGTAAACCCCCCCCGCACCCAATAAGAAGGGCGGACCGATTCCATCTGGGCGGAGCTAACGAGCCGAGGGCGTGTCACTCCCCGCCGGATATACGCAGCCGCTTGCCGGACGTGACGTCAGATGCGCCCCCAGCTTGAGACGACAAGACGCCACCTCGAGCGCTGAGAGACCTCCTGCATCTTTTGGGCCGCGCCATCCTGTCCCTGAGCACAAGGTGCACCTTGTGCTGGCCATCGAATACCCGCTTTCCTTGCCATCAATCCCCGTGTGAGTCAGTTTTTGTCCTGTTTCTCTGTGGTCTGTCGGGAATAATATAAGGTTGTGTCTAAGTGCCTGTCTTCCTATGATGTACCTCTTGTAGTTGTAATCTAACCTTCCGCCTTAATATAACCTCCTCCGGAGGTCTTGAGAACTGAACCCCTGGTGTCGTATTGTGTCATTATAACCCAGCCGGGTGTCTTCTCTTTCCTATTGAGCCAGCGTAGCGCGGCTTCGTCGACGTTCGAGTACAATCGGGTAATTTGTGCGGACACGACGGCCATTCCGCTCGGCCCACCTTAACATCAAAGTCGTGTCTGTAACAATTGGTGTCGAGGAGTTGGATTCGGACCCGGGACTAAATTAGTTAGGCCCAAATTTTGGGAGGGAAAATCGATTCGGAGCGCGTACTGCGCTCGACGAAATTATAACGAAAAAAAAAAATTTGTTTTGTTTTACGAAACTCGAATTTTGCAAGTCGCGCTATGGCGGATCAAGACGGCTGGGGTCCGGTAGGGGAGAGTGAAGCAGGGTCGGTCCAGGACCAAATTGAGGGACGCGAGGAGAGCGAAGCAGTGAGGGCGGCAGGGTCGCAAAATAGCGTTGTCACGCACGAGGTGGCCACGGCGTCCACGCCCGCGGCAGCGCCCCTGGTGGATTTGAACCTTTTCCTCCTGCAAATGAGGGCCCTTATGGAACAAATGGTGGGAATGAGGGCTGATAGTGAGCGGTTGGGAAACCAAATGGGGGTAATGAGGGACGAAGCGAGGGGTACCGGTGAGGAGTTAGACAAGAAATTTGGGAAGTTAGACAAAAATTTTGAGGGGTTAGACAACGGGATAAAAGAGGTAAAGAATGGGTTAATGGGGGTAGAAAACAGAATGGCCGCTCAAGAAAATCAAATGGAAGGGATGCAAAAGGGGTTAGAGGGGGTAGAAAATAGAATGGCTGCCCAGGAGAATCAGATAGAGGGAGTGAAAAATGGGTTAGAGGGGTTAGAAAACAGTATGGAAGGCAAATTGAGGGACATGAGGGACCAAGCGGAAAGGGAAGTTAAACAAATGGAGCAGCAGATAGAGGGGGTCAGAATGGGGGTAGAAACCAAACTGGATGCTCACAGGGAGGAAATGGAGCAGATGAGGGTGGCATCTGGGCAGGAGATGCAAGTGATGGGAGAGGAGATCAGAAGAGGAGTGAGTGAGGAGGTCGGAGGAGTGCGCGAGGAGGTGAGGCACTGTAAGGAGCACATGGAGAAGGAGGTGAGAAAGGGGACTGTAAAGTTACAGGGGGGCATAGAGGACCTGACGCAGGAGGTGGAGCAGCTGACGGTGGGACAAACGGAGTTAGTGGAGCAGGTTCAAAGGAACACTGCGGTATTAGGAGGTTTAAAAGCGACACAAAACGACATAAAAAACGACTTGATAGCGACAAAGAGGGAATGTCAGATGGTACGTGAGGGACTGACAACGAGGTTGGACGAGGTGGTAGAGGTAATGGAGACGAAGGACCGGCAGGTGAGGACGCACCTGGAAACGGTCAAGGTAGCCTTAGAGGATGAGCTTGAGGAGACGTACCGGGGAATAAAAGAGGTGAAGCACAAATTAGAAGAAGTGGAAGAAGGGATGAGCGAAATTAAGAAGCGACGGAGAGGGGATAAGAAAGAGATAAAAGAGGAGATAAAAGAATTGGTCCAAAGTCTGTGTTTGGATCGTGATGATGTGCTCATTAACCGGATGAGGGATTCGCAGGTGATGGAGGAGAAGCGAAGAGGAAGAGGACCCGGTGTAAGTGGTGACCAATATGGTCGTGCGTATGATGCGCCAGGTGATTTAAGAAGCTTGGGGGTCGAGATAGACCCGGGTGTTCGTGAGAGGCCACTGGTGAAGTGTGCGACAGGTCTGGTGTGCGAAAAAGGAGGTGTGCAAGAAAGTCCGACTCTGGGGTGTGTGAGGAAAAAGTGCGTGCCAAGGAGTGAGTGTGCTGGCGAGAGTGAGTCGGTCGTAGCGCGTGTGCGAGGGAGCACATGGAAGCGTGGTGTGGTGAGTGTTACAGAGGGTGTGACGGGAGAGTGTGCGCAGGAGTGTGCGCGAGAAAGGTGTGTGACGGACAGGTGCATGAGGAAAGAGTGCGCTGTCAGAAGTAAGGAAGAGTGTCCACCTGTGGGGAGTGTTACAGAGGGTGTGACGGGAGAGTGTGCGCAGGAGTGTGCGCGAGAAAGGTGTGTGACGGACAGGTGCATGGGGAAAGAGTGCGCTGTCAAGAGTAAGGGTGAGTGCTCTGTCAGGAATGGAGGTGAAAGTAGTGAGAGTGACATGGAGCGTGAGTTAGTTGTGACAGGTGAGCGAGGATGTACACCTGGGATGGAAGGATGCACACCTGGAATGGTAGAGCGTGAGTGGGAATGCACGCTGGAATTGGTAGTGAGGCACGTGGTTGGGTGTGCGAATGAGAGCACACCTGTGATTGTCACAGAGGAGGGGGCGCGAAGAG
Source organism: Myxine glutinosa (assembly GCF_964187855.1). Classification (NCBI taxonomy): domain Eukaryota; kingdom Metazoa; phylum Chordata; class Myxini; order Myxiniformes; family Myxinidae; genus Myxine; species Myxine glutinosa. Next base: position 129,862,368 of record NC_136268.1, read on the forward strand.
GTGTTTTGGTGAGGTGTGCTACCAACGAATGTGTGCCAAAGTGTTCGGTGGTCAGGTGTGTGACCAAGGCTGTGAGTGGAATGGGTGTACCTGGGTGTGTAAGGAACGGTACAAGGAGCAAGGAACGGGCTGCGGGGTGTAAGCAAGCAGGTGAAGCATCGACGGTGACCGGGTTAAAGGTTAGGTCGACTTTTAGCCGAAGCGGGCCCTCGGTGCGTGCCGGGTTTCGCGTGCCGCGAGAACCAGCGGGGATCCGAGCCACGGCGGGTTCGAAAGGACCGCCGTGCGCGATCCGTGCTGGGCCTCGCTTTGAACGTCCGTGCTCCACTAGGCGGAGCTGGCAGCCCGATAGAAAGGGTCGTCATGGCGACCACTTTTTGGTGAGACGTGCCGGCAGGTCGAGATCGGGACATTGGATGGCTCCACGCCGAGAAGGTGCGTGGGATCTCGGGCCGGGTAAACCTCCTTCCCTGCACCGAGCGCCGGACGCATCCAGCCGCCAGCACAAAAGAATTCGCATTCATGGCTTGGCTGTACGAAGCCGGGCTGTAGATGTGAATTGGCGCACCGAGAGTACCTAATAAGTAGACGGGTGATGGTGATAGTGATAGTAGTGATTTGATACAAAATTTAGAAAAGTGAATAGAATTGGCAGTAAATAGAAAATTTTTGAATTGTTGGATTTGGACGAGCGAAATTGGTAGTGAGAGACCCCCGATGTGGTGGGATGGCAAATCCACCATCCTTCCCATGTGGGGGGCAAAGGAGCAATAGCTTATGGGGTGTATGGCAGTGAAAACTAGCCCGGGTGGGTTAGGATATTGTGTGTAGGGATCTAGCGAAGATGACAGTAGGTAACGTTAAGGTTAGTTAGTGACTGATACCTGTAGTGGGGACGCAGGTAGTTTAGTATGGATGATAATGACGTGGGAGCGCAATAGTTTAAAGGGACGACTGGGAAGCGCAAGTGTCCGAAGGGAGTAGTTAGCTGAGATGATGCCATGTTTGTGAGAATTGAACAGGTGTGATTGCACAGGTGTGCAACTGGACAGGTGTGTGGAGCAGTGTATGAGTAGTGAGTGTGTGGATCAGCGCGAATGCGCTTGGGGAGAGAAGGGTGCAGGTGGCACCAGGTGTGAGAGCACAGGAGTGCAGGTACAGGTGTGTGGAGAGAGTTGGAGTGAGTGGTACGGAGTGGTGTGCATGGTGCGAAGGTGTGGATGGGGGAAGAGTGGACCCCTTTCACGAGTACCCGGGGCGGGTAGTGTAAGTGTTAGGTAGAGGGTGCAGGTAAATTGTGGTTGGATATTGGCATTTGTGGTGCGGTTGCAGAATGGTGTTGTGAATGGGTGCATTAGTGTTGTGGAAATGGCTGGGCGTGTAGCCTGTTAGTGTGTGTAGTTGGTTGGGCACTCCACCACTGTGAGGATGTCGGCCAGGTGAGGCCGCAGGTGGGCTCTGGGAGCCGGTAGAGTTGTGAGTGGGTGCCTGAGGATCCCGGGTGTGGATCGGGCAGCCCAGTGCCAGAGAGGGCACGGAGTGGGGAGAGAGCCAGAGGGCCTTCCCCAGGTAGTTAGGTTAGGGTGAGGAGCAGGTAAGCTCGGAGGCAACTGCAGTGGTGGAGGTGTGCAGGTGGGTAGACCCACTGGGAGAGGTACACGCCGCAGCCCAGAAATTGTGCGAGGGCACCGGGAGATGAATCGGGGGAGTGAGACCCCAAATTGAAGAGCACCACAGTTTGGCCAATGGGAATTGGTTTTTAGAACCCATAGTGTAAGAGGGCCAATGGTTTGGCCGGAGGAAGACCCCGGGTAGTGTAAAGTTGTTAAAGTCATTTAGGAAATAGTTAGGATTGATGAACCTGTCGCACCATACGCAGCCACTTACCTGTGGTGATGATGATGACTCCACACCTGTGTTTTCTTTGTTTGTGTTGCAGAAATGAGATTGCTGTGGATTTGTGAGACGCATCACGACGTGGATGAGACATTGGGGTGATTCCATCTCTCCCTCCTTAGGAGGGACTGATGATGAATTGGTGATGGCAAATTTTGATGTGCAGTTGGAGATGGCAAATTTTGATGAGAGTTGAAAATGGCAAATTTGATTGGTTAGGAGGGAGAGAAGACGAATTTGGTTTATGGGAGGAACGGGGAAGACAGTAGGGATGTTTGTCGATTTGTAAAGTAGATGTTTATGGGTAGTGTTGTGTTTTGTGGATGCAGTAAGGGGTAAGGGAGGGGCCATGTAGGTTACCTGGTGGGGGGGGGGGCGTACGATAGGAACGTACCTGTCTCACCTGGTTCCCATGTGCCCCCAGTGTGCATCACCTTACATTGCGTGCACTTTTGCGCCCTTACCACCTTACTCACTTGTTTCTTCGTTTGTCTCCCACCTCCGAGGATCTGGCTTTGGGGTAGAGAGAGAGGAGAGAGAGATGCTGGCAAGCGCGCTCTCTCTATGCATAACATCTGCATGTGTTCCTCCAAAAACAGGTCCTGGATCGTAGTGTAAATAGCAGCATAGTCTTGTAAATAATGCTCCCTACCGGCTGTATGTTTAGTTTGAGAATTCTTTCCGGATTCGGTTATCCTGTGGGTGTGTTTCTGTGAGGAGAAGGGTGCAACGTCGCAGGGGGACATATTTACTCATTTGTGAATATCTGTAAAACTGTCGCACTCAGGGTAGAGTTAATAGTAGAGGGAACTACATTGCGTGCCACACTAAAGTAGGTAAAAATTTATCGGGTCGGGACGCCCCGAGGGTAGAGAAGGGTGCAATGTTGCGAATATGGAATTTGGCCTCCATATCCGCTTGTAAATATTCCCCTATTTTCTCCAATACTCCCCAACTTTCCCCAGTCCCCCATTCCCTAGTCCCATTGCATGTAAATAACAATCAGTAGAGCCGACCTTCCCCTTATTCCCCCATTAAATGTCGTGCCCAGGTCCACCGCACCACACGTAGACAACTTTCGGACATCTTCCTAGTTATTCTTAATCTATGTCAGTTAAGGCCTCGTTTCCATTAATTATGACTCTTCGTTGCACCAGAATGTGATTATATGGCACCAGTAGTGAGTTTAGGACCTTCCCATACCTCCTCCCATCTTCTTCCCCAAACAACAACAACAACAACAACTACAGCTACAACAACAACAACAACAACTACAGCTACAACAACAACAACAACAACTACAGCAACAACAACAACAACTACAGCTACAACAACAACAACAACTACAGCTACAACAACAACTACAACAACGGCGCGCGCGGGGAGTGTGCGTCCTCCCTCCGGCTCGGTTAGCCGCCATTATCCATGCGCCCCACGGGGTTACCACGAAGGGGCTGGCTGTCAGCTCCTCGTCAAGGGCGGAGCCTGGTAAACCCCCCCCGCACCCAATAAGAAGGGCGGACCGATTCCATCTGGGCGGAGCTAACGAGCCGAGGGCGTGTCACTCCCCGCCGGATATACGCAGCCGCTTGCCGGACGTGACGTCAGATGCGCCCCCAGCTTGAGACGACAAGACGCCACCTCGAGCGCTGAGAGACCTCCTGCATCTTTTGGGCCGCGCCATCCTGTCCCTGAGCACAAGGTGCACCTTGTGCTGGCCATCGAATACCCGCTTTCCTTGCCATCAATCCCCGTGTGAGTCAGTTTTTGTCCTGTTTCTCTGTGGTCTGTCGGGAATAATATAAGGTTGTGTCTAAGTGCCTGTCTTCCTATGATGTACCTCTTGTAGTTGTAATCTAACCTTCCGCCTTAATATAACCTCCTCCGGAGGTCTTGAGAACTGAACCCCTGGTGTCGTATTGTGTCATTATAACCCAGCCGGGTGTCTTCTCTTTCCTATTGAGCCAGCGTAGCGCGGCTTCGTCGACGTTCGAGTACAATCGGGTAATTTGTGCGGACACGACGGCCATTCCGCTCGGCCCACCTTAACATCAAAGTCGTGTCTGTAACAATATATATATATATATATATATATATATATATATATATATATATATATATATATATATATATATATATATATATAGATTATATATATATATATAGATTATATATATATATATATATATATATTGTTGCGGATATGAGATTGGCCTCCATCCATATCCGCTTGTAAATATTCCCCTATTTCCCCAATACTTCCCAACTATCCCCAATCCCCCATTCCCTAGTCCCATTTTCTGTAAACAACACTCTGTAGACCCGACCTCCCCCTATTTCCCCCATTAAATGTCGCATCCAGGTCCACCGCATCTCACGTAGACAACTATAGGACATCTTGCTAGTTATTCTTAGTCTATGTCAGTTAAGGACTCGTTTCCATTAATTCTGACTCTTCGTTGCACCAGAATGTGATTGTATGGCACCGTTAGAAAGTTTAGGACCTCCCAATACCTCCCCGCAGCTCTTCCTCATGGTACAACAACAACAACAACAACAGCGGCGGCGGCGGCGCGGGGAGTGTGCGTCCTCACTCCGGCTTGGTTAGCCGCCATTGAACATGTGCTCCGACGGGGTTACCACGCAGGGGCTCGCTGTCAGCTCCTCGTCAAGGGCGGAGCCCGGTAACCCCCCGCACCCAATAGAAGCGGCGGACCGATTCCATCTGGGGCGGAGCCAACGAGCCGAGGGCGTGTCACTCCCCGCTGAGCATGCGCAGGAAGAGGGAGGTGACGTCAGATGCGCCCTCAGCTTGGAGAGAGAAGACGCCACCTCCGAGCGCTGCAATACCTCCCCGCATCTCTGGACCGGACCGTGTTTGATTCTGCCCCTGAGCCAAGGTGCACCTTGTGCTATCGACTGCCTGTCCTTCCCTGCCATCAATCCCCGTGTAAGTCAGTCTTGTTCCGTTTGTCTGTGGTCTGTAGGTCTGTGGTCTGCACACCAGCAGGGGATAGATAAGACTGTGTCTAAGTGCCCATCTTTTCTGTGCTTTACCTCTTACCTTGTAATCTACCCCTTTTCTGCATCACCAATTATATCCTCCTCCGGAGGTCTTGAGAACTGTACCCCCTTGTGTCGTTTCATTTATCCCAGCCGTTGTGTCCTTTCCTTCATTGATTTAGCGTAGCGCGATTCGGCCAACGTTCGAGTGGAATCGGGCGGGATCGGGTTCTAATCGGGGAGTAACTGTTCGGACGCGGTAATACACCACCGCTCGGTAAAATAACATCTAAAACCGCGTCTGTAACTATATATATATATATATATATACATATACAGTGAAACCTTGACTTACGAGTGCACCAACTTACGAGTCTTCCGAGATACGAGCCGTCGCTCGGTCGATTTTTTGCTTTGTGATGCGAGCCGAGATCTGAGTTACGAGCGAGCGAGCTTACGCCACCCGCCACTAGGTGGCCCAGCGAGCGTTCAGGTTACGTGGTTATCTTGCCGTGCAAGCATCTCTGCCGTATCGGTTGCTTTGTTTTCGCATTTTGGTTATTTTGGAAAATTTCTTAGTTTTAACCATGGGTCCTAAGAAATTGAGTGCCAAGGGCAGTGCTGAGAAGAAGAAAAGGATGATGTGCTTGGATATAAAACAGGTAATCGTCAAAAAACATGAGCGAGGTGTGCGTGTTGTCGACTTGGCGAGGCAGTACGATCGTAGTACTTCTACGATATGTACGATTTTGAAGCAGGAGGAGTCGATAAAGGCTATAACGCCAGCCAAGGGCGTTAAGATTATTTCAAAGCTCCGGACCTCTGTCCATGAAGAGATGGAGAAGTTGTTGTTTGTGTGGTTGACGGAGAAGCAGCTCGCAGGAGATACCGTGACCGAGAGCATCATCTGTGAGAAGGCACGAGACATTTACGGGGATTTGGTGCAGCAGACGGCAGGAACATCAACGGACGAGGCATCGGAAGAGTCATTCAAAGCCAGTCGGGGATGGTTTGATAATTTTAAGAAGAGGACCGGCATTCACTCCGTTGTCAGGCATGGTGAGGCAGCAAGCTCGGATGTGAAGGCAGCTGAAGATTTTATTATAACTTTTGCCAAACTGATAGAAGCCGAAGGATACATCCCCCAGCAAATCTTCAACTGTGACGAGGCAGGGCTCTTCTGGAAAAAGATGCCGAGGAGGACGTTTATAACGGCAGAGGAGAAGAGCATGCCAGGCCACAAACCCATGAAGGATAGGTTAACCCTTGCACTGTGCGCGAATGCGAGTGCTGACTGCAAGATTAAGCCGCTACTCGTATATCACTCTGAAAACCCCAGAGCCTTTAAGTCTCATAAGATACTTAAAGAAAAACTGCAGGTTATGTGGAGAGCAAACGCAAAGGCGTGGGTCACCAGGCAGTTCTTTGTGGAGTGGGTAAACCTGGTCTTTGGTCCTGCCATCAAGAAGTACCTTTTGGAAAATAACCTACCCCTGCAAGCCCTTCTCGTCCTTGACAATGCTCCCGCACACCCACCAAACCTCGAAGACGACATCCTTGAAGAATTTAAGTTTATTAAGGTCCTCTACCTTCCAACCAACACCACCCCTATCCTGCAGCCCATGGACCAGTAGGTGATTTCAAATTTCAAAAAGCTCTTCACCAAGCACCTGTTCCGGCGCTGCTTTGAGGTTACGGAGAGCACACACCTCACCCTTCGAGAGTTCTGGAAGGATCACTACAATATCGTGACCTGCCTCAGAATTATCGACATGGCCTGGCAGGGTTACAAGGAGGACCTTAAACTCTGCATGGAAGAAGCTGTGGCCTGAGGTTGTGTCCGAAAGGGACTTCGAAGGATTCGAACCTGAAGTGTTAGTTGTGGAGGAGATTGTGTCCCTCGGAAAGTCCATGGGCCTGCAAGTGAATGAAGAAGACGTTAACGACCTCGTCGAGAAGCACAACGAGGAACTGACAACGGAGGAATTAAAGGAGCTACAGCAGCAGCAGAATACGGAGGTTTTGCAGGAAATTAACGCGGAGGAGCCAGAGGTGGAGGTGGTTATCGCTACAAGTGAGATTAAGGAAATGTTGGGAATGTGGGAGAAAATTTCAGAGTTTATTGAAAAGAAACACCCTGAAAAAGTTGCAACAGGTCGTGCGTTGGCGCTGTGTAACGACACTTGCCTCACTCATTTTCGAAACATTTTGAAAGGGAGGAAGAAACAAACCTCCTTGGACAGGTTTTTATTGAAACGCCCTGCAAGTGAAAGCGAGGAAAGTGTGGCGAAAAAGGCAAAAGTTATCTCCTCCACCTCCGCCAGCATCTTCGTCTGATCTTCAAGGTAAATACACTGAATAAAACCAGTTTATTTCTTTACATTCTCTTTTATTATGTACAGTATATACGAGGTCGTGCTTGTTTATACATTATTTGTTATTTATAAAGTACATTTTTCTTATTTAAAAACACGTAACAAAAAAAATTGGTGTGGTTTTTGGGGGGCTGGAACGGATTAATAGCATTTCAATTCATTTTAATGGGGAAATTTAATTTGAGAAACGAGCAAATTGAGTTACGAGCTCGGTCACAGAACGAATTGAACTCGTAAGTCAAGGTTTCACTGTATATATATATATATATATATATATATATATATATATATATATATATATATATATATATATATATATATATACATATATATATATATTGTTGCGGATATGGGATTTGCATCCATCCATATCCGCTTGTAAATATTCCCCTATTTCCTCAATACTTCCCAACTATCCCCAATCCCCCATTCCCTAGTCCCATTTTCTGTAAACAACACTCTGTAGACCCGACCTCCCCCTATTTCCCCCATTAAATGTCGTGCCCAGGTTCACCGCATCTCATGTAAGACAACTATAGGACATCTTGCTAGTTATTCTTAGTCTATGTCAGTTAAGGACTCGTTTCCATTAATTCTGACCCTTCGTTGCACCAGAATGTGATTGTATGGCACCGTTAGGAAGTTTAGGACCTCCCAATACCTCCCCGCAGCTCTTCCTCACGGTTCAGCAACAACAACAACAACAACAACAACAGCAACGGCAGCGGCGGGCGCGGGAAGTGCGCGTCCTCACTCCGGCTTGGTTGGTAGTGGGTGTTGGGAGGGCACCAGGCCTTCCCAACGAGCCGCCATCGAACATGTGCTCGACGGAGTTACCAAATAGGGGCTCCCTGTCAGCTCCTCGTCAAGGGCGGAGCCCAGTAACCCCCGCACCCAATGGAAGCGGCGGACCGGCCCCAGTGGGCGGAGCCAACCAGCCGAGGGCGTGTCACTCCCCGCTGAGCATGCGCAGGAAGAGGGAGGTGACGGCAGATGCGCGCTGAGCTTGGAGCAAGCAAGACCACCTCCGAGCGCTGTGAGGCCTCCCCGCATCTTCTGGACTGGACAGTGCTTTATCCTGTCCCCGAGCCAAGGTGCACCTTGTGCGATCGAACTACCTGTCCCTCCCTGCCATCAATCCCTGTGTAAGTCAGCCTTGTTCCGTTTGTCTGTGGTCTGTCCGGGAATAGATAAGATTGTATTTAAGTGCCCATCTCTTCTGTGTCTTTTACCTCACTCTGCCGTGTAATCTACCCCCTTTTCTCCACCACTGTAATTATACCCTCCTCCGGAGGTCTTGAGAACTGTACCCCTTGCGTCGTTTCCTCTTTCCCAGTCGTCGTGTCCTTTCCATCATTGATTTGGCATAGCGCGATTTGGTCAACGTCTGGGTGAATCGGGTGAGTTGGGGAAGAATCGGGGGAACTGTTAGGTCACGGCAATACCACCGCTCGGTAAATAACATCTAAACCACGTCCGTAACAAAAAATATATATATATATATATATATATATATATATATATATATATATATATACGTAGTGTGTTCAAAAAGTATCCGACCTTTATTTTTCGTGCGTAAAAAAAAGGAAGCTAGGGAGGCGTTGATTGGTGCACGTATGTAGGCGATCCTAATGCACACGCGTGAATTTTTTCCCACCTGCAGAAGCTGTCATTCGACGGCAGACCGCCGATGAGTGAGGACATGTAAGTGAGCGCCGTCGGATTTTCGTTTTTGACAAAATGACGGAAAAACTTGAACGCTACTGCATCAAATTTTGTGTTTTTTGGCCTCGGGGATGTTGGATGCTTCCATTGTGATGACTGCAACTTGGTTTCTGGGTCGTACCCATAAACCCAGGACTCATCGCCAGTGATCACTGTGTTGAGGAAGCTGGGATCGCTGTTCACAGTCTCCAGCATGTCCTGTGCGATCTCCAAACGGAGTTGCTTCTGCTCAATCGTTAGCAGCTTTGGTACGAACTTCGCTGAGATTCTCCTGAAGCCCAAATCCTCCTTCATAATGGAATGAACGGTGTTGAATCTTGCGGATCGTTTCCACTTGGGAATCGCCAAGCTTTACACAAAATTTGATGCAGTAGCGTTGTTCAAGTTTTTCCGTCATTTTGTCAAAAACGAAAATCCGACGGCGCTCACTTACATGTCCTCACTCATCGGCGGTCTGCCGTCGAATGACAGCTTCTGCAGGTGGGAAAAAATTCACGCGTGTGCATTAGGATCGCCTACATACGTGCACCAATCAACACCTCCCTAGCTTCTTTTTTTTTTTACGCACAAAACATAAAGGTCGGATACTTTTTGAACACAGTAGTATATATATATATATATATATATATATATATATATATATATATATATATATATATATATATATATATATACATATATAATATATATATCTATCTATAATTCCAGTAATCTCTGTGTGTATGTGTGTGTGTATGTGTGTGTGTCTGTCTGTGACCGCTGTTTCTCGACAACCACGGGTCCGATATACTTGAAGCTTGCCAGGTATATTGCTGGGGACCCGAGGATGTGCCTTTTCAAGGTTTGAAATTAATCGGACAAGTGGTTCCCAAGGTATGGTCACCGTACTCGCAAGCCGTTCGCTTTGGCTTTGCGAATGGACCAAACCATTTCATGTAAATAGAGGGGGGGGTTCTACCGTACTCGCAAGCCGTTCGCTTTGGCTTTGCGAATGGACCAAACCATTTCATGTAAATAGAGGGGGGGGTTCTGTGGTCGTTACTGCCACGTGGTTTCAAAGTTTTTTTTTGTTGTTGTTGTTTGCACGCATGTTTTTTTGCACCCACGTACGGGCACGCCCTAGTATATATAATATATATATATATATATATGTATATATATATATATATATATATATATATTGTTATGGATATGAGAATTGTGTTTAATTGTTGTAAATATCACCCTCCTTCCTCCATTTGGTGTGTAAAGGTCAAAGGTCGCCCCGTAGTTATTCCATATACAATCACGTAGCAAATCATAGATTTCCTTTTTTTGGTAGTTATCTCCTTATTATGTGTATTAGTTTAAGGCTTTGTCTTCCATTAATTGAGACTCCATTGCACCGAATTCAAATAAGGTAGATTCCCTTCGCATTCCCCTTTTGTCATCAATTGCCAACTGCATTGGACGGTTTTCCGCGTGCGGTTTTCTGCATTCGCCGCTGCTGCTTTGTGGTTTTCGCCGCAAAACCTCCATTGAACACGCGGTCAGATCGGAGAAGAAGGGGGAGGAGCCGCCGAATCCAGGGCGTTGGCCACCGATCGTCATCACAAGGTGGAGCCAGCGAACCCCGACCCGCCAATCAGGACCGGTGGGAAACGAGCTCGGGCGTGGCGCGGGTTGATCTGGAGGCGCGCTATAAAAGCGCACGCGGAAGCCTTTGAGGGGTCGGAGAGAGAGATGCGGCAGATGAAGGGGAGAGAGAGATGCGGCAGATGAAGGGGAGAGAGAGATGCGGCAGATGAGTCCAGAGGAAGGAAGTGACAGAGCCCCACGAGCAGTACCAGGCAGCGTTGACTCCACCAAGCAGCTTTGACTCCACCAGGCAGCTTCGACTCGCTGCTACGCGGGAACCAGTTTGCGGTGGCATCGGTGGCCGTCGAGGTCCAGGCCGACGTCCCGTGCGGGATCAAGCCCCAGCCAGCGTCCAGCTGAACCTTCCTCTCCCTCCAGCCATCCACCTCCTGCCATTCCTGTCATCATCCCCCGTGTAAGTGTGCTTGTAGTCTGTCTTTTGTCTTGTCCCTGGGAATAAGTTAAGCCTGTTTAGATAAGTTAATATTTGCACTGTGTCTCCTTCCATTCTTTCTGTCTTTATTTTATTATCCTTCCTTCTTCCTTGGTTTCTTTGATTGTGTAAATAGTAGTAATAAATTATATTTGTTCTTCCTACTTTTGGCTTCTTCTTCTTCACATCCGTTCGTCTTTGAGTGAGGTTTCCACATTGAATACCTGTGGCACGATTTAGCCAACGTTCAAGGATCGGGTTAGTTCCTTGTTAATAGTTCGTGCCGCGGTTGCTAAAACCGCTCGGCAATTAACATCTGTCCACGGTACGAACGGGGCTGTGCACCTGCCTTTCCGGAGGTAGCTGGGCAGCGTCAGGGACCCCGTCGGTCAGTCAGAGACGAGGGGATTAATCCCCCCTCGGTAAGGGGAACAGAGGCCGACGTTGGGTTCCGTAACAATATATATATATATATATATATATATATATATATATATATATATATATATTCAAAAACAAGACTCGCCTTTCTCTCAAGCCAAGTTAACCCTATTACAGGTCCCAATATATGTTAAATAGTCATAAGAATGTATATGGAGCATGGAAACATCACAAATCTAATGTCTATCGAACACCCCAGATTCACTTTTTTGAAATACCAACTTCCTTCCTGGAAGTCCGAGCAGTGTCCTTGTGTTTTATACTTCTCCCACCCTCCGCCCCCCACCCCCCCTTCCCACGCCTCCTCCCCCCAAACCATCTCCCTCCCACAGATCTCCCGATGTCCCTGCTCTCAAATGTTGTGTTTGTGTGCTTCCCCTTCTCTCCCCATCTTGTCTACCGCTACCCTTATTATATACTTTGTGTGTCTGTTTGATTTTTTGTGTGATAAATGTTAGCTCTTTCATGAGCCTCGATCCTGTATACAAAAAACAAACAAACACAAAAAACAACTATAAACCCATTCTCAACTAGAACGGGCACTCGGTAGAGCACATACCTCCGCTAGGCTGAACAGTTTACGTTTTGTATCCCACTGATAGGCCGGATCTGCAACCAGACCTGAAGCAAAATCTAAACTGCGTGTTCTTGTCACCTACTCAACTCGTCCACCTAGTTTTGTAATAATTCGTCCACAGCTTTTTAAAATACGTATTATGTTACACTGTATATCGTTTTTAGCGCCATCACTCAATGGTGAAGAATCAATAAAAAAATTGAAAAATTCTCATATCCGGATCCGGATTCAGATCTTCACCAAAATCGAATCGATAGAAACGTTCAGAATACGAATGGTCCTCAACTCTGACCGACCCATCTGAAACACTGGCCAGGCAACCATAATAGCTCGGAATAAAATTCCACCTACCCCTAATAACCCAACCTCCATGTACAACCCATTCAGAATATTTATACAACTTCCACGTACATGTCTCCTCTCTGTCTCCTGCTCTTCCTCTACTGCAATTGCTTCATCTGATCACATCCTTATCAGAGTCGACATCACTCTGGCTATTCTCAGAGAGCTGCCTCATTGCTGGCAAGTCTGGCAATTCACTCAAGCAGATTGGCAGGGGCTGGAACCAGCCATCTTCACCTCACCATACCTAACTGCTCCTGGATTCTGTCTTTTATACCTGAGAAAGTGGAGAAGTTTCTGACAACCCTTGGCTCTGACTCTGCAACTAGACTGGACAGCATCAGCTCACGTCCTAAAAAACTGCTCTTGCACTTCCTCTCTCTGTCTTTTCACCCCATCAATTGCCATAGGCCATTTTCCATTTGCTTGGAAATCAGCAAACATCACTGTCGCATAACACCTTGCGGCACTCTTCCACATCACGATGTCGACCGATATGCTTCTGCCCACATTATAAAATTATTATAAATACTTGTACCAAGATTGACACGCAGGAGCGGAGGGTGACGAAGCTTACCTGCACAATTTCCACTGGAGCTCCTTGAACCACGATAATCAAGCAAGACCGACACGGAATTAAAATGCAACAAACAGGTTTAATAAAAGAAATGCTAGGGAACAAGAAATGTGCGGTACCTAAAATTCCTAAATTGGGGCACCCCCCACGGACTCGTATACAACACAAGGGGAAAACATAAATGTGTTTGTGTGGTGTGAACTCAGCTTTGAGCGACCCTCAAACCCCATCGGCCCACAAACGGGTCCCTGAGCCCGTGCGTGGGAAAGCACAACTTGGCGCGCAGTACGTTCATCCACCAGCCGCCGCATGGGTTCCCAAGTCCGTGAGCGGAAAAACAGGCCTTGGCGCGCAGCTGCGTTCACCCCAGCCGCTGAACGTGAAGCGAGCAGGCCATCGTTCCTTCCTTGTCGTCCGCTCCACAAAGCACCACGGTCTCTCCAACACCCACAGCACAGCACACAGCCGTCACGAAGCCACGCACCAAGAGCGTCAGAGTGCACGAGCTGCGACCGCCTGCCACGAACATCGAAACCAAGAGAAAGAAAATGTGCGACTGCACGCCATCAAAGCCAGCCCGGAGTGAGGAAACTGTGACTGCTCGTCGTCAAACCCCGGACCAAGAGGAAGAAAATGATGGTCCTCAGCCATTTTGTTCCCCGGTCTCGATCATCATATGATGATGTCTGCGTGCGCTCCAATCAGAATCCATCGTAGCAGTCCATCACCCTGACCAATCATCACCTCTCGGGGTGGAGCCCCACGGCCCTGCCTGCTTGGTGTTGCGACGACTCGGCTGGCGGCGCCAGTGGCAGCGTTCAAATGTCTGAATCCGGTTGCTTGTTATGGGGTTTATTTAGGTGCGGAGTGCATGGTTGGTGTGGTGTGTGTCATAACGAACAAAGGAAAAACCACAGAGGCCATTTACATACAGGGAATTACCCTTATACCTTACCTAATTCACATAGCTCCAACCCTCTCATGGAGACAATTATACAACCTTACCGGACACACGGAGCTGCTGGATACCCTACTTAGTTACATGGGTGTTTCTTCTTCACAACATTCGGAGCACACTACCCGATACAATCCTATCTGGCCCTAAGGTATTTCATTGGTACCCCCCACAAACGTAATAATATTTTCAGGTTGTCCGTCCATCTGTCTGTCCATCCATCCATCCATGATAGGTTTTCGTTGCCGCAATAACTTGTGAACGGCTAAAGGAATCTTAGTAAAACTTGGCACAGGTAGGTATAATGAGGTAAAGATGAACTGATTTGATTTTGGGGTCACGAGGTCAAAAGGAAAAGGTCAGTCATGTTAGATAAAAAATACTGCTACCGTGATAACTTGTGAAATAGTGATGGGATTCTGACTAAATTTGGTACACTTATGTATAATGATGTAAAGATGAACATATTATATTTTGGGGTCAAGGTCAAAGGTCAAAGTCTGTAATAGGTCCATAATTTGAGAATGGCTGAAGTGATCTAATTCAAACTTAGTACAGGCATGTAGTCCAGCGGAATTGTGAAAAAGCATGTTGTAGGGTCATTATGAAGTTTTTTTTGTCGATTCATTATCTCTGAGCTATCCTGAATTAGAATCAGGCGGGTGCCAAATTGGCACCCTTGAGGATTTTTTTTAGAGGCAAAAAACAAAATGGCCGCCACTGATTTCCGAAGAATTTTGTTTTGTGCAATATCTTCATTTCTAATGTACTTAGAAACACAATTTTAGTGACTATTATTATGTTTTCAAGGTCAAATATTCCGATAATGATATAATTAAAGTTGTATCTATAACACATGTATCATACTTTGAAGATGGCATCCACCGATAACGATAAAATTCAGATAAAGTCATCGATTTTGCCTTTATATATGTTTTTGTATTATGAGTTCTGGGGGACCTTGGGACCCGAAACTCTACCAGCCTCAACCTTAGATGCCTGATCAATTTCTTTCCTTTTTGTTTCAGGTTTCTGTCATTAACTTTGTAAATAATCATTTCAATAGTGATTGCATATGCATAAAGTAACTATTCTTCCTTTTCTTTTTAGGTGATGTGACAACAGCAGACCATGGCTTCTTCTGAAGAGAGTACATCCTGTTTCTTTAACTGCTCTAATGCTTCTAGGACATTACTAACTGCTGGTAGAATGAATGAATGAATGAATGAACTGAATGGTAGAACTAGAATTGAAAAAATCATTAAAAGTAGTATACGTAGAGTAGAGGTAATTTGCTTCATGAAAAACTAACCGATTCTCAGTCTATTCTGTGTAACAAAAGCTGTGTATCCACATATACATCCGAACAGCATATAAAGAGGCATGAAAAATTAGACAAGCAAGAAGCTCCTCCACCAAAGAAAACACGACGTTCTCATCCATGTGAATTTGATTTCAAAAAGCACTGTATCTTCTGTGGCAATCATTGTGACCACCTTGATCCTCGAAATCCACAGCGATGGATAAAAGTGATAAAATGTAGAACAGTCGATCGAGGAAAGAATCAGATGCCATTTAAGCTAAGGATTCTGACTGTTTGTGACCAACGCAATGACATACAAGCTGATGATGTACGCCTCAGAGTCCAGGGGGCATTCTCCGACTTGCATGCTGCTGATGCCCAATATCATCTTGATTGCTATAATTCCTTCATGTCACCAAGAGCTATACAAACTGCCACTAAAAAGAAAAGCACCTCTACAGATGTTGACACAGCCTTCTTGCACGTCGTCGAGGAGATGGAAAAAGATAAGTGTAAACTTTGGAATTCTGTGGAGCTTCAAGACATGTACAATTCATTTGGTGGTGATAAGCAGTCACGGCGTCATCTTGTCGAATGTGTAACAGCACATTTTGGATCAGAACTCATAACGTTGTCAGGAAATGGGTACGCGAGTCTACTAGTCTTCAAGGGACATGCACCAAACATCTTGAGAGCAGTGGAGGACACAGACGAAGGAACTCCAGATGTGAAACACATTGTGAAGTGTATCATTCAGGAAACCAAAAATTTGAAGAAGTCTGACTAAACATACTCGACCCGTATTTCGAATGAGATTGCAGCAGAAGTGGTAAGCCAAACCCTGGCAAATCTCTTAGCAGCAATATCACCAAAATTAGTTGACAGCAACCAAGCCCTTCTCATTGGAAGCATTGTTACAAGTTGTGTCACCAATAAGGCAACAAGTCTTCAGATCGCTCTTGAAGTGTTGCTTAGAGAAAAACAGCTGATAGATGAATGCCACGCCTTTGGCATTTGTGTATCATATGACGAAATACTCCGCTTCAAGGCATCAGCTGCACATGCTTCATCAAACAAAGAAGAGCTGAGAGGATTGTTTAACAGCAAAAGTGGCTTAATCCAAACAGTAGCAGACAATTATGATGCTAATGTGTCTTCCCCAAATGGACTTCGTTCCACTCATGCTCTTGCCCTCCTTTTGACCCAAATGACTGAAAATGTCACGCCAGAAATTGAAGAGCATCCTCCAACAGTTCCAGTTATCAGACGCATCTCTAAAGGTGAGATGAAGGAATAAATTGTATCACCAATAAGTGTTCACCGGTATAATAGTTGCGACTGTTATTGTATTAATATTTGAAGGTTCATCAAATTCAATTTCTAACTAGAAGTTATCAATGGAACTGCAAAATAGCCTTTTTATACAGGGAAATGGTGGCCATCTTGAAAATATGATACAGGATTAATATATACACCTTTAATCTTATCATTAGCGGATTCTTTGACAATGAAAACATAGAAGTAGACACCCAAATTGTGTTTATAAATGTAAATGTATTAGAAGTGAAGATATTGGCAAAAACAGAATTTATCGGAAAGTCGTGGCGGCCATTTTGTTTTTCGCCTCCAAAAAAAATCCTCAAGGGTGCCAATCTGGCACCCGGCTGATTATAATCAAGCATAATTATGGTTCAGGATAGGTCAGAGATGATGAATCAACCAAAAAACTTCATAATGACGCTCAAGCACGCTTTGCCTTGAAATGCCTGTTTGGCATCTGGACTAATGTATAATGATGTAAAGATGAAGTGATTAGATTTTGGGGTCAAAGGTCAAATCTGTAATAGGTCTATAACTTGGGAACGGCTGAAGTGATCCAATTCAAACTTGGTACAGGTATGTATAATGACGCAAAGATTAAATTATTAGATTTTGGGGGTCCTGAGGTCAAAGGCCAAAGGTCATGTCAAGTAAAAATGTGAGGGATTGTGAACAGCTGAAGGGATTTAAAGGAAAACTTGGTACAGGTATGTATAATGATGTAAACATGAACCGATTAAAATTTTGACAATTTTGAGGTCAAAGGTCAGAGGTCGTGTCAGGTAAAAATGTGCTAACTTGGGCACAGCTGAATGGCATTATATCAAGCTAAAGAGTGCCGTTCTAGTTATTGTTCATTATTATTAGTCAAGTAAATCATTTTATTAGTTAACATGTGTTTGGTAAAATTGAATAGCGCTATTGCAATGGAATGGAAGTCAATGAAACAAAATGAGATTCAAAATGCACTTAAACTGTGCAATTTATACTCACCAAAAACTGTGGCCACATTTCGTCACGTAGGCTTCTTCAATCATATCAAAACAGATGGGACTGAGAATACAAACATGGAGACAATTAAAATAATAGAAAAAGTAAATAAAAAAAAAGAAACTTTTCCAGATATGACAGCCACTTGTCACGGCTATAATACTAGGATGATCAAGAACAACATTCATGACATATCAGGAGATCGCTTGGTAGATAAAGCATGACAACAACAAAACAGTTTGTTGCGAGGGTGATGCCACCCCAGGACAGTGATGGAAGATATGCCAATGACAGATTTTTGAGGCTGACAAATTTACGCGGTTGGCTTGGAACGCGTCTTCCCCCCAATACACGCCCAAGCTTGCCCCCCATACACGCACGAGCTTGCCCCCCCCATACACGCCCGAGCTTGCCCCCCCCATACACGCCCGAGCTTGCCCCCCCCCCATACACGCCCGAGCTTGCCCCCCCCCCCATACACGCCCGAGCTTGCCCCCTCCCCCATACACGCCCGAGCTTGCCCCCTCCCCCATACACGCCCGAGCTTGCCCCCTCCCCCATACACGCCCGAGCTTGCCCCCTCCCCCATACACGCCCGAGCTTGCCCTTGCCAACCCCCATGCTTGCCCTTATCCCCCCCCCGCCAGTATACACACCCGAGCTAGCCCTAACCGCCCACCCTCCCATACACGCCCGAGCTTGCCCTTAACTCCCCCCCCCCCATACACGCCCGAGCTTTCCCCACCCCCATACACGCCCGAGCTTGCCCCCCTCCCCATACACGCCCGAGCTTGCCCCCCCCCATACACGCCCGAGCTTGCCCCCTCCCCCATACACGCCCGAGCTTGCCCTTGCCACCCACCAATACACGCCAGAGCTTTCCCTTAACTCCCCCCCCCCCCCTTCTACACGCCCGAGCTTGCCCCCCCCCATACACGCCCAAGCTTGCCCCCTCCCCCATACACGCCCGAGCTTGCCCTTGCCGCCCACCAATACACGCCAGAGCTTGCCTTAACTCCCCCCAACCCCCCCCTTCTACACGCCCGAGCTTTCCCCTCCCCCCCCATACACGCCGAGCTTGCCCCCTCCCCCATATAACGCCGAGCTTGCCCCCTCCCCCATATAACGCCCGAGCTTGCCCCCTCCCACATATAACGCCCGAGCTTGCCCTTGCCCACCCCCATTCTTACCCTTACCCCCCCACCCCCCTCACCAGTATACACGCCCAAACTTGCCCCACCCACCCTCCCCCCCCATCCCCACCATACATGCGCGAGCTTGCCCCACCCACCCTCCTCCTCCTCCCCCATACAGCTTCTCCACCCACCCCCCTCCATCCCTCCCCACTATACACGCCGAGCTTGCCCCTCCCCATACACGCCCGAGCTTGCCACCCACCAATACACGCCAGAGCTTGCCCTTAACTCCCCCCCAACTCCCCCCCCCCTTATACACGCCCGAGCTTGCCCTTGCCCACCCCCATGCTTACCCTTACCCCCCACCCCCCTCGCCAGTATACACGCCAAGCTTGCCCCCTCCCCCATATAACGCCCGAGCTTGCCCTTGCCCACCCCCATGCTTACCCTTACCCCCACCCCCCTCGCTAGTATACACGCCCAAGCTTGCCCCACCCACCCTCCCCACCGTACATGCGCGAGCTTGCCCCACCCACCCTCCTCCACCCCCATACAGCTTCTCCACCACCCCCTTCCATCCCTCCCCACTATGCACGCCCGAGCTTGCCCCCTCCCCCATACACGCCCGAGCTTGCCACCCACCAATACACGCCAGAGCTTGCCCTTAACTCCCCCCCAACCCCCCCCCTTATACACGCCCGAGCTTGCCCCCTCCCCCATATAACGCCCGAGCTTGCCCCCTCCCCCATATAACGCCCGAGCTTGCCCTTGCCCACCCCCATGCTTACACTTATCCCCACCCCCCCACCCCCGCCAGTATACACGCCCAAGCTTGCCCCACCCACCCTCCTCCTCCCCCCATACAGCTTCTCTCCCCCCCCCCTCCCCACCATACATGCACGAGCTTGCCCTTGCCCACCCCCATGCTTACCCTTACCCCCCACCCCCCTCGCCAGTATACACGCCCAAGCTTGCCCCCTCCCCCATATAACGCCCGAGCTTGCCCTTGCCCACCCCCATGCTTACCCTTACCCCCCACGCTAGTATACACGCCCAAGCTTGCCCCACCCACCCTCCCCACCGTACATGCGCGAGCTTGCCCCACCCACCCTCCTCCACCCCCATACAGCTTCTCCACCCACCCCCTTCCATCCCTCCCCACTATACACGCCCGAGCTTGCCACCCACCAATACACGCCAGAGCTTGCCCTTAACTCCCCCCCAACCCCCCCCTTATACACGCCCGAGCTTGCCCCCTCCCCCATATAACGCCCGAGCTTGCCCCCTCCCCCATATAACGCCCGAGCTTGCCCTTGCCCACCCCCATGCTTACACTTATCCCCCACCCCCGCCAGTATACACGCCCAAGCTTGCCCCACCCACCCTCCTCCTCCCCCCATACAGCTTCTCTCCCCCCCCCCCTCCCCACCATACATGCGCGAGCTTGCCCCACCCACCCACCCTCCTCCTCCCCCCATACATACAGCTTCTCTCCCCCCCCCCTCCCCACCATACATGCGCGAGCTTGCCCCACCCACCCACACTCCTCCTCCTCCTCCCCCATACAGCTTCTCCAACCACCCCCCTCCATCCCTCCCCACTAAACACGCCCGAGCTTTCCCCACCCACCCTCCTCCTCCCCCCATACAGCTTATCCACCCACCCCCTTCCTTCCTCTCCACGATTAGTATTACCGCCCGAATTTGCAGAGCAAAATAAGAGGTGGAAGTATAGTCAAATATAATTTTGCTAACCATACAAAATCGTTGTTTTTGTCCTCATACGAGTTAACAAGGCCATTGTAGATTGGAGGAGGAGGCCTTTTGCATCCGCTCTTGGTTCCTGCTGCACCCCCAGAACCAGACGACGATCCATGGCCCTGTCGGCTCGGTGAAGGAGTAGGATTGGGACCAGTCGCCATGGCGCCTCGAGATCCTGTTGAGGAGTTATCTGCCTCTCTTAACTACCTCCTGAATAAACTATCCTCTCACAAAGCCAAGTGCCGAGTTTGGCTCCGTTTTTTTTTATCCTTTTCCTTGATCCTCCTTAGCCCTTTCACCTTCTGCCATTTTAACTTCCTTTCTTGTACTCGATAAATTAATATCCCAAAGGAAAGAAAGGATTATATTATAAGCAAAATATTAATAATACAGACCAATCTTGTTCATTTTGAATTACCAACTGCAGAGGAAAACAAATTACCGGTATATCGGTAAAATTTCTCCAATTATCCGAATCCACTCCCTTTAACTACTCCATCATGCATATAAACACCGGCTTAAAAGACTAACACATTTAACTGGATAAATGAGGAAGGAATTAAGCCAAAACATTATCAGAACTTGTAAGCAAATCATTTATTGAAAATAGAAAGGAAACTGCAGAAATATTCAATAAAATCAGCACAGCTTGAATCAGTTCTTTACGAGACGATGGAGGGCTGTCACAGGATATTACGTCATCATGATTTCAAGCAACCGACCCCCTAGCCACGCCCCCACGATCCCTACACAGTTCTTCATGCCAATCACAACATCTCTCTTTCATTGCATTGGAGATGACTAGGGCATGCCCGTACGTGGGTGCCCGTTCCTTGCCAAAAAAAAAAAAAAACGCTACCCGTACGCTCTACCCCGCCCATACGCCCGTACGCCCGTACGCCCGTAAACAAAAAAAACAACGCTCTTCGCTTCCGCCCTTCGCTCTGACTGAATTGGGAGAAATAATGCGCATAAGAAATCGAGAAATTATTATTTTCTCCGGAAGAAATCGAATTACGAACCGTAATGGCGCAGGCTCTCTGGCTCGCAACAACGCGTTCTGTGATTGGCTGCCGGAGTGAAGTCTTCACTGTCGCAAATGTGAAGCGATGAATACGATGAATCGCAAATTAGTTTTTATTAGTTTTAAAACATAGTTTAACGGCAACATCGTTTTCCAACGTGAAATAAATGAATACGCTCTCAAATGTGCCGTCCGAGGCAGAGTCTGTTCGCCACGTTCGGCACACGTGATAGCTCGCTGCTCTCTGATTGGTTGAATCGTTTTTTGGACATAGCTCGGTAACTACTTGTCCGATTAATATGAAACCTTGAAAAGGCACATCCTCGGGTCCCCAGCAATATACCTGGCAAGTTTAAAGTATATCGGACCCGTGGTTGTCGAGAAACAGCGGTCACAGACATATAAACATACAAACATACAAACATACACACAGAGATTACTGGAATTATAGATAGATGCTCAGTGAAACAAGTGAATCCTCTTGGATTGCGCTGAGGTTCGGGCATGGAATTTCGAGCCTCGATCATGGTTCGAGCCTCGATCTTGTATACAAAAATAATAATAATAATAATAAGAACCTTGGGCCGAATCTCGCGCTTCACCAGTGCGCGTGCGCGAATTTACGTCACGTCGGCAGCGAGAAGGGGTTCCCCAACACGAACCAATCAGGAACTGCCACGTCACACTTATATGATCTCAGAATTCCTGTGACAGGAATTCGCGTTACACTGGCTGGAAGTCATTCGCTAGAGGCGCTTCCTCAGCGCTAATAACCAATTGTTGCTCAGTCATTGCACGCAACACGATCGTCCGTGATGTATCTTCGTAGACAATATATGGCAAGTCGACCGCTTGCATTTCAGTTTTCAGTCGACCAGCGTACATTTCCGACATTTTTATGCCTCCGCCAACAAAGTTTTCGGGTTGTCCGTCCGTCCGGGCTAAACCTCGTTTTTCTCAGCAACCACGTGTCCGATTGAGACGAAACTTTCAGTGTAGGAGTGACACCCATGCAGAGTGTCTTTATGATTAATTGTGACCTCATAGGTCACGTGGTATGGCAGCCATCTTGGATTAAAAGGAAATAATTAAAAATTATTTTTGGGAAACAGCTGAATGGAAAAATTTTAAACTTGGCAAGTCATCATGTACTCCCAATGGGGAACAAAAGCATGATAATGATGACATCAAAGGTCCATCATTTTAAAAAATCCCTTTTCTGAAACTGCTTCACCGATCGATGTGAAACCTGTCATGGCTGTTGAAAAAGTGATACTTGGTCTTGAAAACAGCTGAAGGATTCAAACTAAACTTGTTTGTTTTTAGGACAGTGAACGAGGGCATCTACCGGTTGTGGGAGTATGCGGGGGCATATAGGCGACACAGTCGATTTGCTCTAGTTCTGATATCCGTTTAGACCCAGAAGAACGCCCAACAAAGACCTGTACCCATGCAACAGCAATCTGCTACGCTGTGACGGATGCATCTCACACCATGGTGAAATTTCTGCAGAGGAGATAACGCCATCACTCAAAAATATTGGTTGTCCCTTTGTCATAATGGTTCTGTTTTAAGAAAGGGCTCTCTGTGTAGTGTGGAATGCTTAGATGAGGTCTGGGATCCAAGCAATTTCCTCTTGGGACAGGCGGCCAGCCACGACATCGTCTAATGGCCACGCCATCGTCTAATGGCGAGAGTAAGCTTCAACAGCCGGAGATAACGCGAGCTCGGACTTGGTAAGTGCCAATAAAAGATTGAAGACCGGAGACCTTTTCTGTGGGGGAGGGGGGGGGTGGCACACATGGATAATGTGAAGATGTGATGGGGGTTGGCTCTTATAGTGCCGTAATCCCACACCCACCCTAGGACAGTGATGGAGGATGTGCCAATGACAGTTTTGGAGGCTGACAAATTTACACGGTTGGCTTGGAACGCGTCCAGCAGTCATTTCCAGTTGACTAACAGTCCACTCTACTCTTTCTCCACCGCAATATAGGTCATCAGATAGTTTGGCCACAACACCCTCCTCCACTAGGTATACAAGTACGCGACATGTAAGTTCTTCAAGTGCCGTTTCAGAGCCAGGCATACCCATAGCGGATCGGGCAGACCTCAAGCCAGTGGTGATAATGTGCTTCCATCTCCCGATTTGTCGAAGGGTTGAATCAACACGGGGCATCAAGGAAGGCTGGGGTTTGGTATATCGACCAACATCAGCAAGCGCTGTGACCAGTCGGAACCCACCACTAGACTTCTTAACCAAGAAAGAAGGGTTGAGGTACTCGACGTTGACTCCTGCGTTTTCAGGTTTAAGGAGGACACCCATATCTTCGAGTTCATCAAACTTGCATTGTAGTTCTCTGAGGTTGCTGTGAGAGTCTAAAGTTAGGCAACCCTTACATTGAGGGGACTGGACAGGACCCATGTAAATTACCGATTGGAATTTACCAGATGTTCCATTATACCCTTTCGGCCTGGGGTCGGAGACAGAGACAGCGTCATACTCTTGGAGAAGGGTCTGAAATTCACGTCTAATGTCCAGAGCAAAGTAGTTGCTGGGAAAAGGGTGGATTCAAGTTTCACTGGTGATGTTTTAAGTCATGAAGATGGGACGGATTTGACCAAAATGGTCCTGAGATCTGATGATTTGAGAGTCATCGGTTGAGTTGGCCATACGGATCTTAACAGATATACGCTCGATATGAGATTTGGGGGGCGGGGTGGCATATTTCAGTTGAAGGAGGATGAGCCTGATAGTCATTGCGAGGTTCCAGGGAGTATGTAGAATCAGACAAATTGTCAGGGAGGTCTAGCTCAATGTATTCACCAGGCCATACAATTGTAGTTCATGGAAGGGCATGTATAAAATGGACACGGCAAACAGTATGGTGAGTGGGAGAGAGATCAGATGAACCGTATTGGTATATGGAACCATCATTGAGGATTCAGCTCCATGAAAGGTGTTTCTGACAGGCTATCAACATCCTGGTTTTCAACGACAAGGTCTTTGAAGGTAAACTGTCGATCGTGATGGGTCATGCTAAAACTGACTTTGCCGAGTACTGTGAGGGGGTTGGAGACAACAGCCTGGTGTGCTGACTGAGAACTCTTTCTCATGGGTGGACCGAGACGTTTGACGGTCGATAGGCTCATCATGTTTCCAGTGGCTCCACTGTCAATTACGGCACGGATAGTGTGGTCACCATAAAATGTGTCCAAGTAAGGTGACTGGCGTACTTTCATTCTATACGCAGAGGTGGAGGACTTGTCATCGTCACATGGAGAGTCGATGGATGGATCTTTCACTTCCTCATCATCGTCAGAGACGTCTAAGATGGTATATATTTGTCTCGCATTGGCCATATATTTTCGATCTTGTTCAGGGAGGTAGCTACACTCGCTGAGAAAATCAGTGCCCACACATGCCCCACTTGGTGACACAATGGGCATGCTTTTTGTGAGTGCTGTGGTTTATATATTGGTTTTGGAGTGGATGTTATATTTGGAAATGCAGGTCTCTTCTGACTTTTAGAAAGAAAGGCCCGCATGACTAGCGTTGTATCCGCATGACTAGCAAAGATGGTAGGGCCAGGGAGATTTATGGTTTACTGGAAGCCAATGTAAGAGACCATAGTAAGGCAAGACCTCCCTGACAATCATATTGTCATGTCGGTTGGATAGGGCATATCTAGATCCAGGTAGATCTGCATAGGTTGGTGTCCGGCTGTCGTGATAGGGAACCTCACCTGTAATAAGTTCTGTCTAACCAGAATGTCGGAGTAAGCTGCGTATCCGTGTCCCCACCATTAGGGGGCGTGGCTTGGTAACTAGAATTAAGGAATAAGGATAAGATTCCATTGTGTGTCGTTCCCTCTGTGATCATACCTGTGTCCCATATGGCAACGCACAATAGACATTAGATAGGCCCAATAGTAACACCACACAAACAGTACTTAATTCCCCCCTCCGCCACAATAACCATAAAACCCACAGGAAGCCAGTTTGGGGCACCGCCAATGCAGCTACAGCCAGCCACATCACCAGTTTGCATGGTAACACTCATTGCTCAGGCAGGCTGAGGCCACGCCCACCTTGCGAAGGATTGGTAGGATGAGGGCCACCGATTGGCGGAGTGGGCGACGACTGGTGATTGGTCAGGGCAAAATCAAGAAGCAGCTCGTTGGGATTGGTGAAGCAAGAGCAAAGAAAGCGGCATACTGATTGGTCACTGACGAATGGGATGAGAGAGACGTGACGTGGCCATTGGTGGAGAATTGAGTCTGCTGTAATGTTGGCTAGCAGGGATTGGCAGAGAGAGAGAGAGAGAGAGAGAGAGAGAGAGAGAGAGAGAGAGAGAGAGAGAGAGAGAGAGAGAGAGAGAGAGAGAGAGAGATGACGTCAAGAGAGATTAAAAAGTAAAGCAGACCGACATTTTCTCTCTCTCGTCCCTGCTCGTTGTAGAGACTTTGGTGCTTGGACCTCGTTCGTGCCTGCCCTTACGCTTTGCTTCACTTCGACCTTCTCTCCTTTCTGACCCGAACGTTGGGTGCATCGCAGCTTCGTGCTAAATTCGGGAAGACATTCCATGGCTGGTGAAGCGGGTTGCACGCCCGCTTGCTCGCTTGGTGCGAGAGGTTTTATCGAGGCCTTTCTTCCCGCCGCCCGGAGCTATCCATCCATCACAGAACCATCAGACAGACTGTCCCTGACACCGCCAGACATAGATAAGATGCGCCACAGAACATAACACGACGATTCTTTTATTTAATTCCTTCCCCTGTGCTGTTGTTGAAGTGAGGTGTGCGGGATCCCAATTTAGGACATTTATTTACCGGCGCGTCCATTGTTCTCGGGTTCCGTTCAATGAACGTGTTTCTTTTTGTACATTGAATTCGGTTGTCGTTCGCTTGATTTAATTTCCTGCACGTTCGAGGGCTGCCGTCGGAACCGTGAGGTAAGGTACTTCAGCATCCTCCTCCTCCCTCCCCGCATGTATGAACTCTGCCATATTTGAACTGAATGCCTTCGGACTTAAAGCTTTCTCGGTTAATCTGTTCCCTTGGTCGGTTTTTAAATCGCGAGGAACACGACAATATCTACGAGAACGACGTAACCACCCTTGGTATCCTTCACAACTCACTGGAATATACTTGCTCTGTACCTTTGCTCCATGAAGGTTTCCCATTTCTCTGATGCCGATTGTCCTCCTGTTCTATTGTCCCAAAACTCTCTCCTTATAAAGTCTCATCAGTACATATACAATCTCCCAGCAACTATAAAACTTCTTTTAAGATGGATTTTATCACCTTTGAAAACTTAACTTGCAGGTTTCTTTCTCCATTGATAAATCAGAATGAATGATTTCGTATTTGGCCAAAGAGAACGTTACTCATTATGTCCACCAGGGAGAAGTATATACCCACGTGGTCGAGAAAGAAGCACGTTCAAGTCGGCCATGGCCACTGCTCGCAAAGTATCCCGTTGGAAACACCCAGGGATGTTTTTCATTATCCTGTTTTGCATTCTCTGCATTTGAGGTTGATCAATGCAAACATTTCACATTTGTTGTCCTAACGTTCGGCATGTATTATTGTGCTCCAGTACATGATCGTTGAATCAAACGTCCCTTTTAAAAAAGAAAGAATTTTGCTTTTGGAATCAAAATCCACATTATTTTCCTCAATAATTTTAAAACAAGCATCAACCTAATGATAATTTAGGCTGATTACTAAAAATCATTTTACAGCATAATTAATTTATATAAAATTATACTCAATTTAAACAGGACTTTAAAAATTGTATCTATTTTATCTATTTGGTTGAAAATATCCAGGCAGAACGGAGGAAAAATAGTTCCTCTTTAAAAATAAATAATTTTGCTTTTGGAATCAAAATCCATATATTATTTTCCTTCATAATATTAAAACAAGCATCAACCCAATAATAATTTAGGCTGATTACTAAACGTAGGGGCAATACCCCTGGCGCTCACCTGGTAGAATAAACAGTATACTGCATTGAATAAAAGTATTTTAAACCAATTTCAATGGTTGCTAGAAGACGGGGCAGCATGTACAATCATACTAACATAATCATAATACTTCAAACAAACAAACAAAAAATACCTATTTTGGGGGGCAACTCCCCCCTCCCCCCTCCCACCCCGTGTCCCTCCTCAGACCCCAATTTTCCCAATACCTTTAACAAACATTGATACATCATGGGTGATGAAGGTTGTGGTGAAGCTTCATCAAAATTGTGTGTGTAAGTTCTGAGAAAAAAGCAAATACCTATTTTGGGGGAAACCCCCAATAGATCCCCAAAGGGGCAGATTTTTTAAATGCCAGGAATAAATGTTGGTACAGCACAGGTGATGAAGGTTGTGGTTAAGTTACACAAAATTTTGTGTAGTTTCAGAGAAGAAAGCAAATATTTATTTTGGGGGTCAAACGTGTCCCCACTTTGACCCCCTTAGACTTCGATTTTCTTAGTGCCATGACAATATTCGGTACATCACAGTTTATGAAGTTTGTGGCAAAGTTTCAACGAAATATTGTGTGTAGTTTCAGAGGAAAAAGCAAATTACTATTTTGGGGGTCAAACCTGGATCAACTTTGACCCCTGTAAACATCCTCTGACCCCTATTTTTTTTATGCCGTGAACAAACTTTAGTCACAACACAACAACTATAATTTGTGCCAAATTTGGTCGCAATCCCATCAGCGGTTTCGGAGAAGAAGTTTCAAGTGTTTGCGGACTGACGGACGGACAATGTGCCATTGCATAAGCTCCCCTGAACTTCGTTCCAGGTGAGCTAAAAAAATTATTTTACAGAATAATTAATTTATATACTCGTAAAAGTATACTCAATTTACACATGAGTTAAAACATGGTATCTTTTTGGTTGAAAAATTCCTGGCAGAAGGTGGGAACAATACAAAAATGCAAGATATAACACAATATGAAAGGTTATTTCATATCAACATGCCAGTGTAAATGCATCAAGCCTGCGTGCAACCATCTGTCTGTGCAGAATTGTGTCTGAGACAAATGGTGCAGAACGGAGCAACCCCAGACGCGTGAAATGTGCTTCCAGGCAAGGCTTTTCCTTCACTATCGACCATTATGATGTGTTGATGTATTGGGTGTCATTGACACGAGGGATTTGTGAAAGCCGGAACTTATTTGTGAATTTGTGAAAGCCGGACACCGCGGTAAAAAAAAAAAAAAAAACTTTTTTTACAGTAACAGATTTCTGCACCAGGACATTCATAAAAAATAGTCCTTATTTATATTTAAAGGAAGAAAAGGAGAACAACAACAAAATGTTTTACACACGCTGAAAGTGAACAAGCACGGAGCCATCCCAGCAGCACCACAACAGGGGCTCATGAAAAGCAAAATGGATCAATTTTGTACACAGCCCCACTAATCTTCCACATTAACCTGGATTTTGGTGTCCCTGTGATGTGGGCCACGGAATCGTTACTGATCCGATATTGCAGGCGCACACACTGCCAAGGTTTTCCCAAAGGGCCGTCGGAATTCTTGGCGACCGATTATCAAACAAAGGGGCTCCTTATGTACACTGATACTTCGGTTTTCTTGAGTGAGTGTTCGGAGGACTTGTGTAGAACCATAAGGATGGAAAGTTTAATTCTTCCTGACGTCATTCGTTGTAATTGTAGCCTCTTCGACTTCGTTGCTCGGCCATTCTACCTTTCAAAGTGTGAAGACGCAGCAAGTGTTTGCAACCACTGAATGTGCGCTTATTGACATCCAAACAACATTATGCACAACTCCTGGACCCTAGCACGCACTGGGTTCTTTGCACTGTCTGCCTAGAATATAAAGCAAAGTTTGGCTTTAGATCACACATGAAAAGTTGGGGCTCAAACACACTCCACACTGCATGTTTCCCTTTGGTATTGATGTTTCGTGTTTTTCTTGGAAGTTATCTCAAATTGGATTTGACGTTTTTCATCCTTTCACGGATGGTTCAGAATTTTATTTCCAGGTTTCAGAATTCCCTCATTACATTTCAATTATTTTTTTTCTTCGAGATAAACAGTTGCTTTTTCATCATGAACTCACATTCCCTTTTGATGTTCTGTGACACACAAGACTCAGCATGACAAAGTTTGGAATACAGAAACTAAAGTAAAATGTTGTGTTGATTTCCTGAACTTCCCCAAACGAGTCCAAACATTCTCCAGCGATTGGACATAAAAGGTGCAGGAAAGATGTGCAAACTTCTCACGGTTGAATTGTCTGTCTTCAATTAGTACCACAAAATGTACATTAACCCATTTGGCTGGGTAAAGTCTTTTTTCTTTCTTCTTCGGTTGAGCCTTTTGAGGACCTGTTAACAAAAGTTGGTTCTGTTCCTGTAGATATCAAAGTTATTCACCTGGAAACCATCTGTAGATAAAGCCACCTGGGCGAGCAATGTTGTTGTTTTTTCTCTGCCAAAGCGTAGCCCATGATTCTTTCCTCAAGGAAACACTTTAACTTTGCAATGAGCAAAACAGAATATAGTACATTTTAAAAAACAATTTCAAAAAGAGGAAAGATGGAATGGCACCAAATTAACCATAAAGAATACAATTATTTGTCAAGCTTTTAGCCATCCTTCAAACAACGAGTTTTTACATTACATTTACAGAAAGGTACAAACAGATTATTCATTGGGAAAGTGTTGGAAACCCAGAAATGTATATCATTGATGAAAATTTTTAGAATTTTAATGGAAAGTTAAATTGCTATTTAAATGCCAAGTCTTGATATACTTCATGAAGATGTCTTGTTGAATTATCACGTGACAATCAGAGATGTTCCCAATAAAGAAGTAACAAAACAAATACAGAGGATTTTTTTTTTTTTAATGATATACCGGTTACGGAACGGAAAGATCTTTAGAGGGGAAAAAAATTGACGATGAAGACTCATGAGGAAACATGGACCCAGAGTAATTTATGGGTGACGAAAGAAAAATCCCTTAAAGAATATATTTCAAGTCTTTCCTGATACGGTAGTTTACTTTGGGTTGAGTGACTTGGGTATGGGCATGTACATTATAAGACATTGACAGATATAATCCAGCCATCTATCCCAGGAAGTCTGGAAAGACCTCCACCAACTCTGATCTCTCCTATTTGTTTGGTCAATGAGCAAGTTTTGTGAAATTAATCCAACGCAATTTACAAAGATTATGCAAAGGACATTAGTTGGTGTTGATTTAAATTCTGAAATGCTGACATTCATTATTTTATTGACATGATAAGGATGCATTTCATGTTGTTGAACAGTTGGAAATCAATTTCTGAATCTAAATGAACTGTCTGCCTGTCTGTCCCATTACCTTTGAGATCTTTGGTGCATCACATTGGCATTTATCCATTATGACGTTTCTGGGAGTGATGCTAACTGGTATTCCTTTTATTCTTTACTGGCCACAATTATTGCTAGATTATTTTGTGGTTGGCCAGTGTTAAAAAAAAATAAAAAATACTTGGCTCAAGTCTTTTACGAAGCGGCTGGCCAGGCCTGACGTTTGACTCAAGTTAGGGCAGGAATTTGGTCCATCTATGGGATGGCACATGCATTGAGTAATCACCCTGCCTGTGAAACACTGGGATGACCGTTCATAGCTGGGTCATGATTAAAACTCAGGCTCGAAGGTTAAGTGGCGAGTGTGCGTACATCTAGGGCCGAGGCCATCATGCTAGCCCAATGCCAACTGGCATTGCCCAAGTCTATTTATTCTAAGCAGTAATTTAGAAATTGAAGATGGTACAAGTATAAAATGGCCTATACTTTCCTTAAAAGCACAGTGGGATCTTTAATGTCCATGAGCAAGTTATGGAAATTTGGACAACAGGCTTAGAATCTCCTCTTAAAGGATGCCATAGTCTATGATGTAACTCCTTGAATGAAGCACACCAGGAGGATAACATTTAGACAAATCCTGTTCATATTGAGAATCAAACTGAGAGAAGACACCTGAAAGGTAAGTACATCCTGAATACCTCTGAGCTATCCTGCCATTCCCTTTGTAGAGCAAACCATTCTTAAAAAAACAAAAACATTTCCACAATGTTAATATACCTTCAAATCAAGCAAAGTTTGATTTGAGTTATCGCTATAAACATGAAGATCAACTTTGCCCTAACCTTATTCTTTAGCATCCATGTTCTCAATCTGGACCTTTCTTACAGCAAACAGACTGGAAACTCCCTTGCCTTTCTCCATCACTCTGATGATAGCATATCTTTGTTTTATGGCAACTGTGCTGCGATGCAGGTGTTTGCCCACTGGACGACTCCCCATTTTTCATTCTCCACAAGTCACGGCTTTGGCCCATCACCAGTGATTTATAGCTCTCCTCATACTTCCAACATAGATTCAGCATTACTCTTCCCTTCTTCTGACCTTGAGGATTCCATTGCACTTCCACCGCCTGACGAATCCCTTACTGAATGTGATTTTTCACACTGTTGGTCACACTTCACCCTTTGACTGTTTCCAATATATTTTTGTTTTCCGTTTGTGATTCTCTCCCAAAGCAAGTATTGCCTTGTTTTGTTTTCATATTACAGCTGTTCCATCACCTTCCCTCACTCATTTGGAAATAATAATTTCATCATCACACTTGAATTGGGGTGCAACTTTCAAATATTAAAACTCTATTAAGATGTTTCCAAGCTGACCTGTCTGCCAGCTTCAATGTTTTTTTTTTTTTAAACAAGACCCTGTAGAAAGAAAAGGTGTTTTCTGGATTATAATCTGTATGACCTTTTGCATGCTAATCGGTTGCATTATTTTTTTTTTTATTTTTTTTTTTTTTTTGTATACTGAATCGAGGCTCGTGAAAGAGCTAACATTTACTTCACAAACAAATCAACCAGACAAACAAAATATATAAAAAGCGGGAGCGTAAAACAAGATGGGGAGAGAAGGTGAAGCACACAAACACAACATTTGAGAGCAGGGAGATGTGTGGAAGGGAGAGGGCTTGGGAGGAGGAGGCATGGGAAGGGGGGGGGGGGGGTGGAGGGAGAAGTATAAAACACAAGGACACCAATGACTTCCAGGACAGAAGTTGGTATTTCAAAAAAGTGGAATTGGGGTGAAATTAGCGGGGGTAGAAAAGATCAAGGTTTTGGATGGGGGAAGATAAGAGATGGTGGTGAACAGCTGTTTTAAAGACCTGGAGGGTGGAGTGGGATTGAAGAGAGTGAGGGAGTTTGTTCCAGAGGCGGGAGAAAAGAGGAATGAAGGAGTGAAGGTGAGCAGAGAGTCTTGATTTTTGCAGTTTGACCATAAGAGGGTTGCAGGCAGATCTTGTGCGACCTGTAGGAATATTTGCGGGACAGAGCCCAGAGAGAGCTGGGGGGGCAAGGCCAGAGAGGAGTCGGTAGAAGATGGAAAGACCACCAACCTGCCTGCGGTGAGTGAGTGAGAGGCCCTTGGAGTTAGCTTCATCACGGGAGATTCCAATGATTCTGAATGCTTTGGTTTCAACAGCGTGAAGACGAGCTAGGTGTGAGGCAGGAGCACCAGCCCAGAGGGGAGAGCAGTATTCCATTGAGTTGCGGATGAAAGCCTTGTATGTGGTGAGGAGCTCAGGTGTGCCAAGGAAGGACTTCGCACGACGGAGGATGCCCAGTCGGCGACTGGCTTTGGAGGCCAGATTTGAAATGTGGTTTTCCCAGGAAAGATCATGGCAGATAGTGAGACCCAAAAGCTTGAGTGACAGAACTTCTTGGAGAGGATTATTCAGAAAGTGGATGGGAGGGTTGTCCAGTCGGTCTTTTCGGAGAGACATCGTAAGAGTGTGAGATTTGTCAGGATTGAAAGACATGTTCCACTTGTTTGCCCAGTCTGTGATTTTGTCCAGGTCTGCAGAGAGTGAGGAGGCAGCAGACTGCCGATCTGAGGGATGAAGAATGGAGCGACAGAGAGTAGAGTCATCAGCAAAGAGATACAGAGGATTTTCAAGAGAGTCAGAGAGATCATTGATGAAGACCAGAAAAAGGACAGGGCCTAGAACACTGCCTTGTGGAACTCCAGCCTGAACAGGAAGAGGAGATGAGAGAAACCCATTCAGGGCCACACGTTGACTACGACTAGAGAGGAAGTCCGCCAGCCATGCGTGGAGATTTCCATGGATACCAAAAGAGGAGAGTTTGGTGAGCAGAGCGGGGTGCCAGACCGTATCGAAGGCACGTGATATGTCAAGAGAGACTGCTCTAATTTCCTGTTTGGCATTGAGGACCTCCATCCATTGTTGAGAAAGCAGAAGCAGCATGTCCAGAGTAGAGTGTCCAGGTCTGAAACCAAATTGATGATCAGAGATCAAGCCATTGGAGAAGAGGAAAGATTTCATATCTGAAGCAATGATGGATTCCATGACTTTGCTGATAATTGGGAGAAGGCTGATTGGTCTGTAGTTGCTGGGATCTGTTTTTGCACCTTTTTTGTGCAAAGCGGTGATGTTGGCAGATTTCCAAGCAGATGGAAGATGACCTTGAGCAAAAGAGAGGGTGAAGAGAACAGAGAGAGGGAGTGAAAGAGCGGAAGAACAGGATTTTAGGACCCGTGGGCTGATGCCGTCAGGTCCAGTTGCAGAATCCGAGTCGAGGGTTGACAGAAACTTTTCCACCTTGTCAGGAGGAAAGGACACAGAGTCCAGGAGCAGCTGGGTACGACTGGGTACGGTGGGTACAGAGAGGGATGGGTTTGGGACACAAGATTTAGAGGCAAACACAGAGTTGAGGCATTCAGCTTTTTCGCGTGCGGAGTCAGCCGTGTGGCCATTTGAGGTGAGGGAGGGGATGGAGGGGGAACAAACACCAGAAACAGATTTGACCAGACGCCACCAGGATTTGGAAGAGGGAGACAGATAAGAGAGTTCGGTCCTGAGAACGGAGAGATATTGTTTCCTGGCTCTCCTGAGCGTGGACACACACTTGTTTCGGGCTTTGTGAAAGGAAATGAGATTTCCTTCCGTTGGATTTGCTTTCCAGGAGACGAAAGCAAGTTGTTTTTGGGCAATAGCCTCACCACAAGATTCCGTGTACCATGGACGGGAGGAAGGGTATGACAACAGAAGACGAGATGGGATAAATCTGTGCATGAGAGAGAGCAGTTTGCTTTGGAAGAATTCCCAGGAAGAATTTATGTCAGAGGCAGTAGAGATGGGAGACCAGTCCAGATGATTGATGGCTGCTTGAAGACCGTGCCAGTTGGCCTGAGTGAAATGCCAGACTCGCCGACGCTGAGGAGGCTCTCTGAGAATGGTCAGAGAGATGTCCACTTTAACAAGCACATGATCAGAAGAACCGATTGGGGCAGAAGAGCAGCAGACATTTTCAGGGAAGTTAGTCATAACCAAGTCCAGAAGAGAAGATGCTCCGTTGACTGAAATCCGGGTCGGGAAATTGACAGTTTGTGTCAGTCCCAGTGAGTCACAGAAGTCCTTTGCTGAAGAGCCATGGCTGGTGAGAGAGGTACCCACACCCAGCCAACTGGCATGGTGACAGTTGAAATCACCACATATGAGGAAGAGAGAATTGGGATGGGTAGATAGAAGTTGGTCCATATTCTCAGACAGCGAGATGTAGATGGAGTCATCACTGTTTGGTGGACGGTACAACACACATATGAACAAAAGGTGGGAGCGAAGGGGAAGCCGTAGCCAAAGGTATTCCTGGGGGTGAGGTGGAGAGAGGGCAGTGCAGGGCGAGTGAGGAAGAGAGTTTTTTATAAAGATAGCAACCCCACCTCCAGGACGAGGCTCAGGTCTATCATACCGGAGTAGGGAGGAACCTGGGAGAGATACCAAGGAATCAGAGACATCGTGAAGGAGGAAAGTTTCTGTTCAGCAGATCACGTCTGGTTTGTCAGAAGCAACCTGTATGGAGAGATCAGACATGTTTGAGCGAAGGCCCCGGATGTTTGAGGTCCATACTGTTAAGGAAGAGGAAGGGGGAGCATCGGATACAGAACAGGGGGGGGGGAGCGGTAGGGTAAGATGTGGAAGAGGAGGAAGAGGTAGGGAGAGCTGTTGAAGGTGTGTCAGAGATTACAGAATAGCTCGGAGAAAGGGAAGGATGGGGCAGACAAAAGGTTTGATGGTGATTGGGAGAGGCGCAGTGAGGTGTTATTTGACGAGGGGGAAGAGCGAGGCAGAAGGTTGAGGGAGATGAAGGTGAAAGTTGGAAGGGGGAAGAAGCGGGGAGGACGCTTTGAGGGGGAGGGGTGAGAGGGGAGTCTAGGAGGGGAGGAGTGAGGGAGAGTCTCGGAGGGGAGGGGTGTGGGGGGAGATTTGAAAGGAATGGGTGATTGGGAAGATTTGGAGGGGAGGGGCAAGGGGGAAGATTTGAAAGAGATGGGTGATGGGGATGATTTGGAGGGGATGGGCAAGGGGGTAGATTTCGAGGGGAGGGGTGATGGGAAATGGGATTTTGGGGTGATGGGATTTTGAAAAATGTACGATTAATGGGAAACGAACATTTATTGCAAAATGAGTTTCTTGAGACATTCGAGTCAAAAATACGTTTGAGGGCGCTGGAGGGAGGATGGAGTGCTGGAGAGTTTAGGGAATGAATGAAAGATGCACTATAAGAGATGGAATTTTTTTTTGGAATGAATGGATTTGGTGAGCAAGTCGAAAGCATCCTTTTATAGAAGAAGAAGAAAAAGGTGTTATAGAATATGACAGAATATAGGTCTTCAGGGTTCAGATGAGACATTTTTTAACAACGTGATCACAAACAGCGTGGTCGAAGAATGAACGAACGAACAACTAAGAACGAATAAACGAATAAAAACGGAAGGAAATATTTTTGGGTTTTTTTTTTTTTTTGAGATTTTAAAACAAGGAAGTATGGGATGAAAAGACCGTGAAAATTTAAGACTTGTACATAGATAGACTAGGACATTGATCTAAAATTGCTCTGTTCGTAAGAAGAAATATTTAGACCTTAAGCTGCCCTTACCAGATAATATAGATGTCCTTGACAGGAAATAATCACCATACTGTACAACCACTTGCATGTACTATCAGCGATGCCTCTTCGTGGTGGTTGTACCCGCAACGCAAGTCGGGGGACAAATCTTCCACATTCTTCCCTGCTGCCCGGATTTGGAAGGGCAGCACGGTCACAGTCAGAGAGCCGATCGGTCCGCATGGACCGACCCTTTCCCTCTTGTCTCTTCTCTCTTTCTCTAACTCTGTCGTGGCCCTGGCTTCATGAAGGCAGGGGTACATCATCCTGGATGTGGGGAATATCTGGGTCGCTCCTGCGGCTGTCTCCGTGCCGTGGACCTGATCGAGAGAACTGTCTGGGGCTATACAACAACAACAACAACCAACTGTGTGTAAATATATACAGGCTGAATGCTTTCATTGACCATCTAGATTTCATAAATATTACTCTTCCACATACTTTATTTTGTTTGAACCTCTCACCGCCATCTTCATTTTCAGCATATGTATGAAAGTAGGCGACAAGTGACTATCGGTATTAGTTACCAACACTATAGAGTCAAACTCCCCTAAAAAATATTTTTCTATATACAATACTCTACCTTTTGTAAACAAATAAATAGCTTCACATCTTGTGGGGTCTTCATAACCCCGAAAAAAAGCCAGAGTTTATTGCAATCCTAGTTTCTGCGAAGGCCTGTGGCTTTAGGCCTTTGGAGAGAACGATTTCTATTCAGATTCCATACAAAGCATGAGTTTTGTTTTCTTTTGAACAAGTGCTGCCAATGTGTTGGTTCTTTTGAATTACTTGCAAAATAGGGAATGTTGGATTTGCCATAATATCACATTACAGAAATGTCGTCATAGCATTATAGATAATTAAATAACTGAATGGGTGGCCAGCATGAGTTTTTCCAATTATTTTTCGATGGAATTTTCTTTAGCTTAATGTGCCTTTGCTATTGAAAAAAAAACCCCAATTCCATTCCACAAGTCAGGATTGACAACTGGCGGCTCAGATATTTTCTAACTTTACAGGAATTCAATATGTAGTGTTGTCCAGGTTTACTTCATATTTTCAACGAAAGAACATGACATTTGATCACAAAAAGGCAAGTAAACATTTGCTCCTAATTTTGCTGGACAAAGCTTTCATTATTTAAGGTTTAATGAAAACTATAAACAGAAAGGAAACTTGCACAGCAGCTCTGGAATGATGCAATGCGCTGATACTGTATGTGTGTTATGTAAAATAGATTACCACTGCGTGCTAAGAAACATTCTTCTTCAGTGATAAGGTCTTTAAGACGTTTGGTTGCTGTAGGATAAATAAAATTACATACAGTTGGGCAGTCAAAAAAGTTTTCTTTGTTTTCGAATCTTCTTTTTACCTCTGCCACCAAAGGTGGATGGAGGTTATGTTTTCACCCCTGTCTGTTTGTATGTTTCTTTGTGAACAAGATATCTCAAAAAAGTTGTGGATGGATTCGGACCAAATTTGGCAGAGAAGTAGCGTATGTCACAAGGACGAAATGATTAGATTTTGGTGAAGATCTGGATTCGGATCCGGGTACTAGAATTTTAAAGTTCTTCTTCACCATTGGGAGATGGGGCCAAAAACGATACATAGCAGGATATCTCAAAAAGTTGTGGACGGATTTGGACGAAACTTGGTGGTCCGGTTGGGTGTCTGACAGGGAAGAATCGATTCGATTTTGGTGAAGATCTGAATATGGATTCGGATATGAAAATTATTTAATTTTTTAAGTGATTCTTCACCATTGAGTGATAGGTCTAAAACGATACAAAGTAGGATATCTCAAAAAGTTGTGGACGGATGATTTGGATTAAATGTGATTCTATATTGTGATTTTCTGGTTATTTCCTTTGTTGGTTTATTGGATGTGGGTAGCTCTACTTGTCATACTATATGTAATTAGAAAAGTGTGAGTTTGTTTGTGTGTTCGTTTATTACCCCACGCACGCAAAGCAAGAAGCGGGGTTGAAATAATTGGTCCATGTCAGTCCGTCTTATCAGTTTATGATCACGAACAACTTATTTAAATTGAATGTTATATTTTGCACTTGAATCGGAACATGAATAGGAAGACAAGTCTGATGTTTTACCATACTTTGGCTCAGAATTTGTCCCGATCGCACATGCACAGAAAGGATTGAGATGATTTTTCTAATCTGTATGTCTAGCATTCAAACAAAATTGAAAATCATTCCAAACAGGAAAACTACTGCTTCTAATGACGTTATAAAGGACACA
Organism: Myxine glutinosa; assembly: GCF_964187855.1. Taxonomy (NCBI): domain Eukaryota; kingdom Metazoa; phylum Chordata; class Myxini; order Myxiniformes; family Myxinidae; genus Myxine; species Myxine glutinosa. The sequence goes on from NC_136268.1 coordinate 129,901,112, forward strand.
AACAACAGGCACGAAGAACTAATGTAACATGTTATAAAGAGTGGTGCAATTAAATTGGGTAAAACAGCGGGAAAACCCAGAATTTATTTAATTATACGCCTTTAAACCTCTTTAAATCTTTATTTAAATTGAATTATACCCTTGAACATTGTGGAACACAAATAACCTTCACAATACTTCCATAAATCATGCTATATATCGATATATACCACGAGAGGGCATGGAATGTGAGAGGGTACAGTATTGAGGTGAAGACGAGGCTGCCAATATGGCTCTGTACGATGCTGATTAATGTTGTGTTATATGGTGATCAATAAAGCCTCCATCTCCTAAACTGCGACTCAATGCCATCTTATTACAGTGTATAAGGGTGGTGTATAAGACTGCTTCAGTAGCGCTGAACTTCTGGATTTTTTAAAGCTTTCTTTAACCCTTTGACCACAACTGTCAAAAATCCTACACCAATGCAGCAATTGGGCCTTGGAGGCCCCACAAATGTATTCCTGTACAGTTTTTTTTTTTAATAGATTTTTTTTCTTTCATATCCTTTTTCAATCCAAGTCGATGCTCATTGCTCATGGATGTGTATTTGCTCAGAAAATGTGAATCATTGATCCTATTGTTTGGAAGAATCCCATAGAAGTAATGAATCTTTTTTTTTCTGCAAAAAATTGTTTTTGTTCTTGGTTTTTCAACTTTTTTTCTCTAAAAGGTTGAGGCTCATGGAGGAGTATTTGCTCAAAAATATGATTCACTGATCCTTTTATTTCGAATGTATATGACCACAACTGTCAAAAATCCAACACCAATGCAGACATTGGGCCTCGGAGGCCCCACAAATGTATTTATGCAAAGTTTTTTTTTTTTAATAGATTTTTTTTCTTTCATGTCCTTTTTCAATCCAAGTCGATGCTCATGGATGTGTATTTGCTCAGAAAATGTGAATCATTGATCCTATTGTTTGGAAGAATCCCATACAAGTAATGAATAATAATTTTTTTTGCAAAAAAAACAATTTGCGGGGTTTTCAACTTTTTTTCGCCAAAAAGTTGAGGCTCATGGAGGAGTATTTGCTCAAAAAAATATGATTCACTGATCCTTTTATTTAGAATGTATATGTCCACAACATTGTCAAAATTCCTACACCAATGCAGTCCTGGGAGGCCCGGGCATTTTATTTACTTATTATGATTATGGGTAATGTGTAATAAGTGTAATTTGTAATGTGTAATGGGTAATGTGTAATGTGTTATGGGTAATGTGTAATGTGTTATGGGTAATGTGTAATGTGTTATGGGTAATGTGTTATGAATGAAGGGTTTACCTCGAATCTGAATGAAATATTTATATATTTATTCCATCAAATTATTTATATCCAAGTTATAGGAGCATACAAGAAGGCTCATGCAAAGCAAAAAAATTATATGACATGGATATACCACAATAAAAAATAGAAGGCGCATCTAATGCCCCAGGCCTGCATTAGTGTTATGAATGAAGAATGAAGCTTTTCCCATGAACCTGCATTAAAATTTTCATATTTTTGTCACTGAATCATTTGTAACCAAGTTATCGGAGCATATAATGAGGCTCATATGAAGAAAATAATGATGTAACATAGTAGTACAACAACATTTATGCCTGGTATCCAAGCCCCTGGCCTTCATTCGTGTTATGAGTGAAGAATGAAGATTTTCCCACGAACCTGTATGCAATTTTCATATTTTTGTCGCTGAATTATTTGTAACCAAGTTATAGGAGCATATAATGAGGCTCATTTCAAAAAAATAATGATATAACATAGTAGTACAACAACATTTATGTGGGGCCTCGAAGGCCCCAGGCCTGCATTCGTGTAGGATTTTCGTGTTATAAGTGAAGAATGAAGGTTTTCCCACGAGCTTGAATGAATTTTTTTTTAATGTAACTGAATTTTGTGTAACAACATGAAAGTCGTTGAAAATGAGGCTCATCCCAAAAAAAATTGTACAACATAGTTTTTGCAACAAAAAAAACCTTGTGGGCCTCCAAGGCCCAATCACTGCATCAACAACAACAACAACAACATGCATTTTAAGGCCATTTTCCCTGCTAGAGCGGGGGTTAGCCTTGTGGTCCCCATGACAATCTTCTCCATTTTGCCCTATTTTCTGCATCTCTCCTTGTTTTGTTGCTCTTACCAAGTGCAAGCTCTTACCAAGCAAGCTCTTACCAAGTAAGCTCTTACCAAGTAAGAGCAAGTCTTGCTCTTACTGAGCACCCCCTTGCCCGCATTTCTTCTTCCACCATCTTTAGCCAAGTCTTTCTCGGTTTTCCCAATCCTCTACTTACTTCTACATTCATTTCCATCACTCTTCTCAACCAGTCACTTTCATCCTTCCTCAACACATGACCAAACCATCTCAACCTGTCCCTCTTCACAGCATCAATCACAGGCTCTATTCCCATCATCTTTCACAATTCATCATTTGTCTTCCCCTCTCTCTCTCAACGATACTCCGCACATCCACCGAACCATTCGCATTTCCACCCTTTCCAGCCTTCGTTACTGCTCTACGTTCATTAGCCATGTCTCGCTCCCATAAATCATAACACTTCTCACACATGCAGCATACACCTTTCCCTTCAGCTTCAACGACACTTCCCTCCTCATCAGCACGCCACTCAGTTCCCGAAACTTGTAGCCTGCCAAATCACTGCATCCAAGGGTTAAAATCATTATTTTATTAAAGTGGAAGTATATACTTTAACACTGTGTGGGGTATCATGCTCTATAACCACCGTTTAGAGGCCATTTTTCCCCGCAAAGCGGGGGTTGGCCTTTTCGGGGACCGTGGTAGTTGTTGTTTTTTGGTCCCCTTTTTGAAGCAATGTTTTACGGCCGGATGCCCTTCCTGACGCCAACCCTTTTTGCCGCCTTCAACGACAAACAGGGAATTACCAGTGAACTGGTACTCAATTAGCCGACCTCGGAAGGAATGACAGGCTGAGTCAACCCCCCTGGCGTTAATTCGGCGATCGACCGAGATTCGAACCCAGGATCCTAGGATCCTAAGCCGGCACCCTAGCCGCTAGCCCAACACCAGGGATACACAGACTCTCATGCTCTCATGCTCTATGAACTCTCTAATTTGTGTCTTTGCTTTTTGTGTGTATATTTCACTACTATGCACTCCTGAACCACTGGATGGAATGAGTTGAAAACTGCTCGTTGCACTTGATAAGTTTTTACGTGGTTAAAAAGTCATAGGCCTGGGTGGTCATGATGGGGCGAGTATGCCAATCCTCTTTATGTAAATATTATTGTATAGCACCGCTCCTGGTAGGAGGGCGAATTACAAGTCTTATTGAAATAATCCAATTCTGGGAAAATCCATAAAGATTTCACCAGTAGGAAGAATTATATGCCCATCCCAAGTTGCCTTTAGAATATATTGTTGGTGGTCCTTCCCTTTAAAGGGCTGTATAGTCCCTGTGATAACACTTCACCTGTGGTGTTACTTCACCATGGTACTGCAGGATTCCTGGCTCGTTTCAACTTGAAGAAAGAACGGAGGCAACATATTTGCCTGTTCAGGTCAACAAAGTACTTCAAAGTACAAAAGGAAACAGTCAAAGTACTTCCATACTTAACAGCAGTTTTCTGTGCATTCCCAACACAAGCAGTGTGCTGCACATATCATAGTCGGCTTATCTGTGTCAGGTACTCCAAACTGGCTGCACCTGCAAAAAACTAGCACCATCAGAAACAAGATGACAAAAAGAGCATTTGGTTCAATTAAACATTTGATTGTGATGATGCATACCAGTGAAGCAATCGATTCCTTTTCGGGGAGAATGTGTGCTCACCATACACGTCGCGTGTTCTTTCATGCCTAAAAACAGGAAGCAACAACTCCTGCAAAACTGGAGGTTTTTGGAAGCAGTAGGAAAGCGACTACAGGTTCGTTTTCCAATTCGTATTCAAAATATTGAATTGAAATTCAATTGAAATAAAGTTGTTCCTTGATCATAAACTGACGTTTGTAGATGGACGGACAGACGGACAGCATAAGTGAACCAATTGCTTAACCCCGCTTTTCGCTTCGCATACGCGGCGAAATGATAGCAAATTTATTTCCGTGGCAAACAAGATTAGGTGATTTGGAGTGCAGTCCATCACTAAACTGTATCATGGAATGATGTTGGGCAGCATATTGGTCATCAAATCAAGCACCACACTTCCTCGATGGTGTAACAAGACCATAACAGAGATCTCTTCAAGTTAGAGTACAGCCGACGACAAGAGCACCTCGTTACTCAAACAGCATGAAAGTATTGTTTTGGATATTATGGCGTAGCCCATGTATATGGCGTAGCCCTATGGCATAGGGCAAAGCCGTCTAGAACTGTGTTTGTCCGTCCGTATGTACAGTCACGTGAAAAAGGAAGGACACCCCATGTAAAGTTTTGACTTTTTCAACATATTTCAACATACAGCTGTTTGATCTTCATTTCAACAATATTGATAGATAAAGGTGATATAATATAACAAATATCATAAAACATTTACATTTTGTAGTCCATTGTATAAATTAAATAAACATAAATGCAAATTTCGCATGTGGAAAAGTAAGTACACCCTTGGCTCTAATAGGTGGTATTTCCCCCTTTGGCAGAAACAACCTCAAGTAGGCGTTTCTTATAACTGTCTACCAGTCTCTAACATCGACTGGGAGAAATTTTTCCCCACTCCTCCATGCAGACTTATTTCAGCTGTGCGATGTTTGAGGGGTTTCTTGCATGCACAGCTCGTTTCAAATCCCCCCACAACATCTCGATGGGATTTAGATCCGGGCTTTGACTTGGCCATTCCAGAACCCTCCATTTCTTTCTTTTCAGCCATTCCTTGGTGGATTTACTGGTATGTTTAGGGTCATTGTCATGTTGCAAGGTCCACCTTCAATTGAGCTTCAACTTTCCGACAGATGGCCTCACATTATCCTCAAGCAACCTCTGGTACAATGAAGAATACATAGTTGATTCTATGATGGTGAGCTGCTCAGGCCCTGATGCAGCAAAGCTGCCCCAAACCATAATATTTCCACCACCATGCGTTAGTTGTTATCAGGTTCTTGTGGTCAAATGCTGTCTATGGTTTTCACCAAACATGTCTTCTGGTACTGTGGCCAAATAGCTCTACCTTTGACTCATCTGTCCAGAGCACATTGTTCCAGAAGTGCTGGTCTTTGCCGAGGTGTTCATTGGCACATTTTAGTCTTGCCCTGATGTTCTTTCTGGACAGCGAAGGTTTCCTCCTGGCACACCTCCCATGTAGATCAAGTTTGTGCAGCCTCTTTCTAATGGTAGACTCGTGCACTTTGACATCAACAATGGCAAGAGCTACCTGTAGGTCCTGTGATGACATTCTGCGATTCTTAGAGACTTCTTTCAGCATCTTGCGGTCTGCTCTCTGGCTGAACTTGCTGGGGCGGCCTGGCCTGAACAAGTTGGCAGTTGTTTGGAATCTTCTCCACTTGTAGATGATCTTCCGGACAGTCGAATGATTGATTTCAAATTGTTTGGAGATCTTTTTAAATCCCTTCCCAGACTCGTCGGCATCTATAACATTCTTTCTGAAGGCCTCAGAGAGCTCTTTTGATCTAGGCATGGTGATACCGCACACTTCAACAACAAAGAGCAAACCAAACTAAATGTCTGAGGTTTAAATAAGACATGTTCCTCCAAGATCCTCTCTAACGATGTTCTAATCATTTGCACCTGAGCTGGTGCACTTGATTCTAATTTTAGGTATTTGAAGTAGTGATAAATGTAGGGGTGTACTTACTTTTTCCACATGCAAAATTTGCATTTTATGTTTATTTCAATTATACAATGGACTACAAAATGTAAATGTTTCATGACATTTGTTATATTATATCACCTTTATCTGTCAATATTGTTGAAATAAAGATCAAATAGCTGTATGTTGAAATATGTTGAAAAAGTCAAAACTTTACACGGGGTGTACTTACTTTTTCACGTGACTATGTATGTATGTATGTATGTATGTATCTCCCCTCAAACGTATACCAATCAGAGCTGAGACTATGGTCACATGACAGGGTGACGCGATTACGTCTGATGTCTTTACGGCGGTACAGCGGCTGACTCTCCACACACCGCCATTTTGATTTAAATGCCGTTCATGCCGAACATATCATCGAACCTGTCATATATCACAATCGCCATGCGCTATCTTTACGTTTTTCATTCTGTGCGAAACACAAACAAACCAATTGTTAAAATGATCATCAAATATCAAAAGCATCGTCGTTACGGATCTTCCAACAACACGGTAGTATATGCCTTCGGCGTAAAGACTCACCTTCGGACCGCTTCGGACAAATTAAGCCCAGGTATCTTAATACTCATAATGTCATAAAAATTTAGTGTATCGTTTCAGTAGTATCGTTTTCATAATAATAATAATAATAATAATATAGTAAACATAACCATAACACTTTAATCCCAATGTCGTGAATGGAAAGTTAATGGATTGAAGCGGTGTATGGTTCATGATCAATGATGAGCAGTGTTCGGCACTAATATTAATAACCGTGGAAGTAAGGAATTAGCCTCGGTTTTTTGATAGTAATATAATTTTCGAAATAATGACAACGTAACGTTAATATTATAGTAAATCTAATCGTAACACTAATCCCTTCGTAGTGACTGCAAACTTACTGGAAGTTAAAATATATAATCTTCTACATATTAAAGTAGCGGCAGTTTTGTGTCCGTTACGTCATTACGTCTATGATGTCATTACGACAGCTGACTCCACCGAAGACAGCTGACTCCACCAACCGACATTGTAATTTACTAGTACACCTGCTCACTACTGGAGTGGCAGGAAGGGTCATTCATCTTTGGGCTATGTAGATTACAGTCGATCTATGGTTGGATCTCAAGAACATTGGGTGTGTTCATTTACCAAGTTTCTTGTTGAGAGATCGCCAAGTGGTTGTTTAAGCATTCGAGCAAGCACTCCATTCAAAACCGTTAAGGAATTGCTGGCTTGGCAAGCGCTAGCTAGCTGCTTGGTAAATGAGCACACCCCCATCCCTTGTGGGGTACATAGATTGCAATAGATCTTCGCTCAGTTCTGCAAGTAAAACTTACCTCACGAATGTCTGGATTCCTCCAATTTTCTTTGTTCAATGTTATAAACAGCATTAGCGACTGTTTAATAAGCTAATCATATGTGTTTGTGGTTTATAATATTTTACAAGACTGGCTACGTCGCTGTTAGACTTTTGGTCTTGTTTTTGAAAATAAATAAACCTGCAGATACTTGTAAAAAAACAAAAACATGCCAGGATTGAATATGTTAAATGACATGATAACGTATTGAGCATATAGAGTCTCATTTGAAATTTCTAAAAGTTAGAAAACAAGAGTTTGTTTCAAGTACATATTCTGATCAATGTTCTCCCTTTTCTATGATATTAACTTTTCATCACTTTTGATCTTGTGTCATGTTATTGAATAATGATTTTGCACATAGTATCTAGCTACTCACAAATATTTGACAATTTTGATTTCGAGAATTTTATTCAGTATTGTCGGGTTCCTCGCGATTAAAATCGTCGAAGGAAACGGATTGCCGAACAAGCTTTAACTCCGAGGCGTTCAGTCAAAATATAGCGGAGAATACACGTGGGGGCAAGTGGGGGAGAAGCCAGAGCGCTTACCTTCACGGATCCCACCGGCAATCCACAAACCTGCAATAAATCAACTCAAACAAACAGGATTTAAAATGTGCAAAAATAAACAGGTTTATTAAAGAAAAATGCCGGTAACAAAGAAAGCACGATAAAACTAAACCCATAAATTGAGGGACCCTCCACACAGACTCGTATACAGACAACGGATAAAATAATGTTATATAAAATGAATGTGTGTGGTTGGCACTTAGCTTTCTTTGCTCGGCTTGAACCCCCGTCACGAGTCATCCAGGCCCCGTGTCCCTACACGGGAAACGCACGCCGGTTGGCGCAAACTCGTGCTGAACAAGTCGGCCTCCACCAGACCCTGCTTTCCTAGTTGCATGTCGTTTTTCCGACCATCCAACCTCCCGATGTTCCCGCACTGGAGCGCTCGAAACTCTGGCTGTTTGATGTTGCAGAGGGAATGAAATATCCCCCTGGTGCCGGCGCACAAAACCAGGAACGAAACCAAGAACGAATCCACGAACGATTCGTTCCCCCAGGAGCCAGTGAATGAATCACGAACAAGAGAGAATCAGTTGTTACGTGGTCCCCTCGGTGAATACCTGGTCTCGGTGACCCCCGGACCGTGAGAGGAACTCCGCCAGCAAGCTGTATTATATATGCGCTTTCGCCACGCAATCCATATGAATTTCACCCAGGAGACAACTGGTGTTCAAGGATATATTTCCAATGGTAATGATACCATACAATTTCAATGACCCAACCACGGAGATTTTCCCCGAGCAATCAACAATACACAACCATCAACAATATTTCAATGACACAACCACGGAGATTTTCCCCGAGCAATCAACAATACACTACCATCAACAATTCCCCAGCCACAATCAATTCCCTATGAGTAAGATGGCCATCTTATACATGTGTGTCCCGGTGAGTACTCACGACACCCTTTTGGTCTCGGTCCCGCACAATGTCTCTGGGCCCCTCCTGACCAAGATGATGGTCGCCGTCGCCGCTCTCGGGCGGTTGAACGAACCCCGGGTGGACGTTTTTCCACCGGGCAGGTATCGTACCAGGCACCGAGGCTGCAGCCCCTCGTGGCCACGCGAAGCGGATACGGTAGAGCAAGCCAAACCCCACGCCGCTTGCAAGGCGCGTTAGGCCCCCAACGTGCGACCCGCACGCGTCTGTTTGGACGGTGCCGCGAACGAGGCCAGACGCGGGTCGATGCACGGCCCCACGTCAACTTGCCGTCTCCACCGGGCAGGTACACGTCCCGGTAATTCCTCTCGCCAGACAGGCTTCGGATCGGAACGCCACTTTTCCACGCAGCGCAAGGTCGATCCCACCTTTTTTCGGAGCGGGGCGAGGAAGAATAATAATCGTCCTTTTTTCCTCGTGTCTTTTCCTCTTCCGTTTCCGGTCACTTCCGTTTCCGGCCACTCCCTCAGAAGGGCTCCTGACCCTCCAACCACAACAACTACACAACAACTTAATATACTACACACGGATAAGCAAAGACCTGAATGGTAATTCACATACATTCACATAAATATGTAACACTCCCCCCCTTCAAGAAAGAAAGTTTGAACCCAGCGAAAACTTTCTTTGCCGGCCAATTTGGAGAAACAAACCAGATAACTCAACCCCCCCCACATTATCCGTTCCCCCCGGGCACAGTTATCACTTAAAAATAAAGCAACCAAAATTTCACCACAACCCCTCCAGATTACTCCCTCTGGACTAAGTACCAACAACGACATTGTCCCTGCCAAATCAAACTCCATCTCATGACCCTCTGACTTTGACCGTCAGTTTCTTGGGAATGAAGGTTAAGGGGTTGATCAAAGATCCAAAGTTAAGCAACTCGATAGCACTTTTTCCGGGAGGCCAAGCCGAGTATTCACTACATGGATGCCTTTAGGAACGCGGAGTTCACGGTTAGTCCGTGCAGGAAAGTTCTCTACATGGGCGCCTTGAGGAACGTGGAGTTCACGGTTAGTCCGTGCATGAAAGTTCACTACATGGACGCCTTTAGGAACGGCGTTCACGGTTAATTCGTGTAGGAATCTTGGCTCGGCGGCTCCGCCGCCTTCAGTGCTTCAACTTCTCAGAACTTCCCTAATAATTAGGGTGGGACCACTGGTCCCTGTAGTCCCATGAATAGCGGCTCCTTCTCGGCCCCTACCAAAACTACCGCCCAGTTGTCCTCTCCTGTAGACCTCTCGACGCCTACGAAATGCCTTCCCTACTGTTATGGTCCGACCCTCCAAATCCTTGCCATTCCAATTCTTCTCTGCCTCTCTGGCGTCTTTTGTGCTGGCAAACGTGACAAAGCCGAACCCTCTTGACTGTTGCGTTTCCCAGTCTCTTACCAACCGCACTTCCACCAGCGGCCCATATCTGTTGAAGACAGAGGTCAGAACTTCTTCCTCTGTTTTGAAGTTCAGTCCCCCTACAAATAACTTGGCACTTTTGTCGCCATCCCGAGCTGGTGTGGCGTTATTTTCCCTGCTGGGCTCTTTACCAACCCTCAGGTTACCATAAACTTGACCCCCGGCCAAATCATTCCCGATAACCACAGATACACCCTCTACAGGAAGCGTGGCTTGTAAACCGACGGTGACCGGTCCTGACACCAAATCGGACTCCAAATGGATGACATGAAGGGGAGCACTAACACCGCCTCCGATCCCCTGTAAACGAACACTATCCCCCGTTGCCGTCTCCTCGGACCATGGCAAAATGCCTTCAAGCATTAAAGATTGATGGGCCCCTGTGTCCCTCAATATCCTAACCGGTCTCCGGTTAGTCGAGGCTCCATCCAGTGACACAAACCCCTCTGAAATAAATGGTTGGTAACCCTTTTGATGGCGATTTCTTACGCTAGCCATCGCATTCGGAGTTGTAATAGTCGGACTCCACTCTGGGTTGTCCCTTTTCATGAGGTAACAACTGGACATCAAGTGTCCAGGTTTCTTGCAAAACGCGCAAGTAGGCCCGGAGGAAAAACTCGTGGTCTGCCTCGGGCCCCCCGAACTATAAGTTTGTCTTGGGCCCGCATCCCTCTGATTTCGAACAGGTGGGGTATCATAGTTGTCCCCATAATCATCTCGAGGCCGCCGCCATGTATGGTCGTTCTCCGCACCTGCTGTTCCCCACCTCCCCTGCGGAGATCTAGGCGAGGAGTTAGGTTCGTGGACCCCTATTCGGTGGGTTAAGGCATAATCATCTGCCATGGTGGCTGCGTCCCACAACTTTGGTACTTTCTTTTCCTGCAGGTACACTTTGATGTCCTCGTGGACACACTGCTGGAATTCCTCCACCAGGATCAAGTCCCGCAATGTCTCGAAGTCTTTCCCGACTCCTTTTGACTCACACCACCGATCAAACATGTTTTCTTTCACTCTGGCAAACTCCACATGGGTCTCACTCTCCCTCTTCCTGGCATTCCTGAATTTTTGCCTGTAAGCTTCCGGAACCAACTCATAGGCTTTGAGGATGTGCTTCTTCAGTTCCTCATAATCTGCACATTGGTCCATTGGTAGCGCCGAATAAATTTCCTGAGCTTTCCCCACCAGCACACTTTGCACGAGTATGGTCCAGGCCTCCTCCGGCCAGTTTAATTGTCGAGCCACTTTCTCAAAGTGTGGGAAAAATTTCGCGACTTCTTTTTCACTGAACGGTGGAACCAGCCTCACATGTCTGCCCACATCCCAGGTTTTCTGGTTAGGTGTCGACCCCGTCAGCAAGGGTGGTGCCTCTCCCCGTTCTCTCATTAACTCCAGCTCCTTGAATTTGATTTCTTGCTGAAGCTCCATGTCACGTTCCTTTAATTCCCTTTCCGCTTTTCTCTCCTCTGCTTCGAGGTCCCTTGCAGCTCTCCTCTCCTCTGCTTTTCTCCCTTCTAACCTTTCCTGGAGTTCTCGTTCCACTCTCCTTTCCTCTGCTTGTTTCTCTTCTCTCCTCGCTTCTGCTTTCCTTTCTTCTTCTGCTAACCTTTCCTGGAGTTCTCGTTCCACTCTCCTTTCCTCTGCTTGTTTCTCTTCTCTCCTCGCTTCTGCTTTCCTTTCTTCTTCTGCTCTTTCCTTTTCTGCTTTCCTTTCTTCTTCTTTTAACCTTTCCTGGAGTTCTCGTTCCACTCTCCTTTCCTCTGCTCTTTCCTTTTCTGCTTTCCTTTCTTCTTCTGCTCTTTCCTTTTCTGCTTTCCTTTCTTCTTCTGCTCTTTCCTTTTCTGCTTTCCTTTCTTCTTCTGCTCTTTCCTTTTCTGCTTTCCTTTCTTCTTCTTTAATCCGTTCCTGGCTCCGTAATTGCAACTCCAGTTTCCGGAGCTCAACATCTTCTGGTTCTTCGGGTAGCCACTCCCAGGCTAACTCGTCCCATGTTCCTAATCCCACCATAGATTGTATCACCGTGGCCTGCAACTCTGCCTTCCTCAAATTAGTTCGGACCTCCAAGTTAAAATGTTTGGCCAATTTCAAGAGGTCCGACTTTAGCAACGCTCGGAACTGTGCCTCACTCGGGGTTACCCCAAAGTTCTGTGCCACAAACGCCATGGTGCCTATCGTTAACACCTGTTAACCTCCACCCAAGACTTTACCCCAATTTCTCAAAAAATTTTTTTTACCAATTAATAATTAATTAATAAATTTTAATTAATAAAAAAATTATTATTTTATTATTTTATACAATTTTAAATCCCGGACGTAGACCCAATTGCGAAACCGCAAATCGTAATTTGGACGAGCCCCCAATTCTGTTACGTGGTCCCCTCGGTGAATACCTGGTCTCGGTGACCCCCGGACCGTGAGAGGAACTCCGCCAGCAAGCTGTATTATATATGCGCTTTCGCCACGCAATCCATATGAATTTCACCCAGGAGACAACTGGTGTTCAAGGATATATTTCCAATGGTAATGATACCATACAATTTCAATGACCCAACCACGGAGATTTTCCCCGAGCAATCAACAATACACAACCATCAACAATATTTCAATGACACAACCACGGAGATTTTCCCCGAGCAATCAACAATACACTACCATCAACAATTCCCCAGCCACAATCAATTCCCTATGAGTAAGATGGCCATCTTATACATGTGTGTCCCGGTGAGTACTCACGACACCCTTTTGGTCTCGGTCCCGCACAATGTCTCTGGGCCCCTCCTGACCAAGATGATGGTCGCCGTCGCCGCTCTCGGGCGGTTGAACGAACCCCGGGTGGACGTTTTTCCACCAGGCAGGTATCGTACCAGGCACCGAGGCTGCAGCCCCTCGTGGCCACGCGAAGCGGATACGGTAGAGCAAGCCAAACCCCACGCCGCTTGCAAGGCGCGTTAGGCCCCCAACGTGCGACCCGCACGCGTCTGTTTGGACGGTGCCGCGAACGAGGCCAGACGCGGGTCGATGCACGGCCCCACGTCAACTTGCCGTCTCCACCGGGCAGGTACACGTCCCGGTAATTCCTCTCGCCAGACAGGCTTCGGATCGGAACGCCGCTTTTCCACGCAGCGCAAGGTCGATCCCACCTTTTTTCGGAGCGGGGCGAGGAAGAATAATAATCGTCCTTTTTTCCTCGTGTCTTTTCCTCTTCCGTTTCCGGTCACTTCCGTTTCCGGCCACTCCCTCAGAAGGGCTCCTGACCCTCCAACCACAACAACTACACAACAACTTAATATACTACACACGGATAAGCAAAGACCTGAATGGTAATTCACATACATTCACATAAATATGTAACACAGTCCATGACACGGCCGAAAGACAATGAACCAAGCCCAGCGAGCGATGCCAAGATGAGGAGACGGCCGGTCAATCCACCATCCACCCAGGAGAGAGAAATAATCACGATCCACGCCAGCTAGGATAGAGACGTCCACGATCCAGCAACCGAGAGACGAGAGCGATGTTAGGATCACCAGTCTTGTATAATCCATCCCCTGACGTCATCCTCATTCTAAACCAACCAGTCCGTGCCAACTCGCCTGCTCCAGAACGTTCTCGCTGATGTGATCCTTCCACCAATCCCCGAGCATCTCGCGCTCCCTCTAACCAATCACTGCTCTTCGGGGCATGGCCCTACGGACCTACCTGCTTCGATGTTGCTATCCAAGTTGGTGTTATCAGCCATTGCGTTTAAGGTCCTGCTTCCAGATAGTTTATTTAATGAGTGCCATTAAATGCGCGATTATAGCTAGTGTGGTGTATTGTCAAAAGGAACAAAGGAATAAATTTCAGAGGCATCGACACACAGGGGATTAATTTACCCATAATCCCTGAACTAATAAACATGACCCCACCCCTCGTGATAGGAACGAAAATACACCTTACATGACATCCGGGCTAAACAAGTACTTATTACATGGTGGTTCTTCTTCTTCATCGTGACATTTTTTAAATTTTATGTAGAAGGCTCCAGGCACAGACTATGTCGTCCTCATTGAGGCCAGGCCAAATAAAAGAGCTGTATTGATAGAAAAGTAAAGAAGGAGAGAACAATCTAAGAGCAATGCATATGGGGCTTGCTAATTTATGCAAATCTACCTGGTTCTAAGTTATCACTACCCCCTAAATTTTAGGGCCTAAAACGTAACAGTATATACAATAAATAATTATGTTCATCAGAATAGTAAATAAATGTACCGAATTTAAAACTATTTTCTTCCTTCCTTCCTTCAGTGTAATTGCTGCTTCTTTAGGATGAAGATGACCGCACTGCGACACCCTGGTACCCTAAAATTCTTCTCTTTACAACTTCTAACCTTCAGGTTTTAATCCACGATTTTATTCCCAGGAAGATTTTAAAATGTATTCAAAAGTTATCAGAGAAGCTCCTGGAAGAGTTTGTAGGACTTGGAAGTAGCATTGGGAGACATCAGTGCACTTTCACATGAAGTACAGGTCGGTACACAATGAACAAATCAATACAGTATATGGGATTTGAACTTGGGATTTTACATCATGAATCTTGTTGGAAGTCTTCATCATTCCCCAATGAAACACCTACCAATAAATTCCATCAATTCCACCTGGTCTTCCAATACACTTCCTTTCCTAAATATTGAATGAAAAAAAAAAAAAATCAACATTACTCATATTTTGCAATTATAATTGTGGATCTACAGCAAACTAAGTTGAAGATTAGAGAAAAATAATGTTATCTGGAACCTAAGTAACATGATGTTCCAATGCTGTTAGTTTTGCTTTTGAAGGAAATCAAAGATGATGAAAAATGATGATATATAATTAGGTTCAGAGGTTCAAAAAAGGTTATCACCTATTTTCAAGTCTCAGTCTTGGAAACTCTCCAATAAATATATAATCAGTGTTCAAACAACTCTGGCATACATTACGGGAGGCATGCAAGACTAGGCCCCAAGACCCTCTCCCAGGGCCTTGTAAGGGTCCCTGCTGGCAGACTAGCCAATCCAAGGCTTTGATCAAACATGGTGCTTGACAGATGCTGAAAAAAAAAAAACTTAAGTGGGGAGAGGGGAGGGAGAATTTTGGAGGAAGAGAAAGAGGAATTAAGGGAAGGAGGAAGAGAAGGAGGGAGGGAAATGAGGAGAGTGGGAGAAAGAGAGAATGTGAGAGGGAGGAGAGATCTCCATTGGGCTAGTGCTATGGACCATTATGTGAAAGGGACAATGTGCAAGGGGTGTGGATTTGCACAAGCTTTTATTTGAAGAGATATCGCCACAGGGTTCTCCCATGGACCACCACTCAAAGCGGATAGCGGTCACATGGATTGCTTCCACCAGAGAGGGAAAGAATGAGAATGGTCTCTCCAAAAAAAAAAATCATGTAAAACAACTCCTCGGAGAGGAGAAAGGGAGATGGAGAAGTGATGAGGGGGAGAGCGAAGAAGGGGAGAGAGGGAGGGAGGGCAAGAGGGGGCAGAGAAAGAGAGAGAGAATATGCAGGCCCATATAATTAGGCTGTCAGGTCCTGGTTGGGCTTGCCACATGGCCTCTTCAGGAAACCCGGGCCTTGGCCGGTGGTAAAGACCCCAGCTGTCATCTGTGGGAAAGGAAGTAGCCTTTACTGAGGAGCCATGCAAGAAGGCGGCAACAGCCTGAGAGAGGCAGACAAGACAAGGAGACCTTTTGTCTGGAGACCAGTGCTGCTTGCCTGCAAAGCCTTAATCAAATTTAATATTTCCCTACAAAGGTCAATTTGAATTGAGCATAAATCCTGGTGGAAACTTAACTTTTTGTTGTCTGAACTTTCAAGGAGATTCGGCTTACTTAATCCAGCAGGCTGCATGTGTTTACAAAAAATGTATTTTCTTTCTTCTTTTGTGGTCAATCCACCACTTCTAATTCTCCTCTTTGCTAAAACCCTTCTCTCCGACAAGTTTACCAAAACATCGCCAGCATAGCAAATCCCACCATGAAATGAAAGTATGATACTTCATGCAGGCGCAAGTCGCGTCATGATTTATGATAATTGGAATCATGTTGGGGAATGAGCATGATGGCCTTTGCAAAATATTTTTAACACTTTTTTACGTATCGCTAAATT
Organism: Myxine glutinosa; assembly: GCF_964187855.1. NCBI lineage: Eukaryota > Metazoa > Chordata > Myxini > Myxiniformes > Myxinidae > Myxine > Myxine glutinosa. The sequence goes on from NC_136268.1 coordinate 129,917,358, forward strand.
AAAACTCAACTGCTGTCAAACTTTCGAGATGCCTATTGGTTCGGTTTATTAATAGCCTCCTCCTAATATAGTCCTAATTTTGTCTTCCTAATGAAGACCTACACCTGAAATGGTCATGGAACATTGGTGTTAATGTAAACGTTTATGTTGTTGATATCGAGCTTGATGTTTGTAAAGAGTTTGACAACAGAGAGGACAACAGACAGTGTGAAAAAAGTGGGAAAACACAGGTTATCGACGAGCTTCTCAATACCTCCGACACCAAAGGTTGATGGAGGTTATGTTTTCAACCCTGGCTGTTTGTTTGTTTGCTTGTCTGTATGTCTGTCTACTCTTAGTCTGTTTGTTTGTTTGCTTGTCTGTCTGTCTGTTTGTTTGTCTGTCTGTCTGTTTGACTGTCTGTCTATCTGTTTGTCTGTCTGTTTGTTTGCCTGTCTGTTTGCCTGTCTGTCTGTTTGTCTGTTTGTTTGTTTTCTTGTCTGTATGTCTGTCTACTCTTAGTCTGTTTGTTTGTTCGTCTGTCTGTCTGTTTATTTGTCTGTCTGTTTCTTTGTCTGTATGTCTGTTTGACTGTCTGTCTATCTGTTTGTTTGCCTGTCTGTCTGTTTGTTTGTTTGTCTGTTTGTCTGTTTGTTTGTCTGTTTACCTGTCTGTTTGTTTGTTTGCCTGTCTATTTTTGAACAGGATATCTCAAAAAGTTGTGAACGGATTCAGACGAAATTTGGCAGAGAGGTTGGGTATGTGACAAGGACAAAATGATTGGATTTTGGTGAAAATACCTATCCGGATCTGGATTTGAGAATTTCTTCAGTAATTCTTAACCATTGAGAAATACGGTAAAAAAACGATATATAGCATGATATCTCAAAAAGTTCTGGACGGATTCAGACGAAGCTTGGTGGACAGTTGCAGCTTGTTGTAGTTCTAATTTAGGATTTTCATGAAAGAAAGTTATTTTAAACAGTAACAAAAGAGAGAGAAATTTGGTAGGGGAGCTGCAAGGTTGTTTGTCCCGGGGCCCGTGCTGGCTCTCGACACCCCTGCCCACATCTGATTTGATCTACCCAATATAGCAGATAGGAAGCAAACCAGATTACCAGGAAAGTAAGTTGTTAGGCCCAGCAGGGACAGGGAACCTGAAAGATCTTTCCTCCTAACAGACGTTTGCCATGTCTACAGGTCACACAGAATCCATACCCAGTCGGTCAGCATTGTTGTATTTAAAATCACCTTTAAAAGGGATAGAGAGCAAAGTCATTTTTGAGCCAAAACAAGAAAATGCCAGAGGGTTGTATTGATTTTCACTTTTTTGTATACAGAGCCAGAACACAGAATGGATCAGGACACAACATAACAAAAGGAACAGCAGAAAGAGAAGGGGGAAATGACAACAGCTGGGCCAAGGGAGGAAATAAACGGAGACAGACAAACAAGGGATGGGGTAATGATGAGGGATAAGAGAGATGTAATGGGGAAAAAATGGTCGCCCCATTAAATGTGTACAAAAGGATACACTGCTAAGCTGCTATTGAGTGAAGTTGTAAGCCTTTAAAAACCATACCTTTTAGTGTCGAACATTTTCATAACTAGAAAGAATGAAAAAGATGCCAGAATACATCGCTAAAGTACCAAATCGAGAGATCGCAAAATTGCCAAGTTGTTCATCCACCGAGTTGTTGATAAATGTCATCCAGCCTGGCACAATAATGGCTGAAGCAATTACAATGATTCCAACGGAAGGAAGTGACATTGTCTCTTGAGTATTGCACCCATACCCTAACAAGAAAAAAAGAATTGGATTTTAAAAATAATACAATCCCAATACACCACAACCTGTTGAACACCATTTACGTATACGTAGAGTGAGACTCTCCCGTAAAACTTGCTGTCTGCTGTAAAGTCTCTGTCGTGGATTACAAGGCCCCGTGGATTGTAAGGTATGACCAAATGCATACTTTATGAGGGAAAAGGGCACAGAACGTTCTGCTGATGCTTTCATTGAGGTTCACAGGGGATTATTGAAAACAATATTCGAAATTAACCTTTCCATATTACAATATCTGTTTGTCGTTAAAAAAAAAAATTACGTTCCCTGTTTGTCGTTAAAGGCGGCAAAAAGGGTTGGCGTCAGGAAGGGCATCCGGCCGTAAAACATTGCTTCAAAAAGGGGACCAAAAAACAACAACAACCACGGTGCCCGAAAAGGCCAACCCCCGCTTTGCGGGGAAAAAATGGCCTCTAAAGATGGTTATTTATTATATTATATTACAATATCTATCTATTAATGTATCTATTTATCTATTGCATACTATTGTTCAAGCAAATCGTGCAGAACCAACTACTTATGTAAATAGTTCAATTCATTTGTTACGATTCAACATGACTCCCACGTGCGCCACATCACAAGGAGTCATATCGCGAGCCAGTAAGGTGTGACAATAACTTTTAAATGTCTCCCTTCAGTCTGTATAGAGCAAATCGCCATATGCTCAATAGTACATGTAAAATAATTTTTTGAAAGTGTTTACTTACTTTTGAATAACGCTGTATATATATATATATATATATATATATATATATATATATATATATATATATATATATATATATATATATATACACCAGAAAGCAGTTTAATACCAGATTTAAACGTCCACACAATAGATATTTACGTTACTAGCAAGCACCTTGGCCATCCAGGTGGGAGTACCCATGTCGGCACAGAGGATATGGATGGCCACTTTGTGTCCAGGGAGACAAATAAATGTAAAATTGTCAAGGATAGCACCGCAATCGATATGGTAAACACCAGGATGAAACAGGAGGTGAGGAAAGCATGTGAAGAGGATGCTGCACCATAATCATCAGTATTATAATCACTCAACCTTGTGTGAGGTGAGGAATCATGAGGGAAGGAAAGCGCATGATAAAAATGGCACACTGTAATCATCAATATCACAAACGGGTCAGACACTTGAAATTTGTCTTTTAACCATGAGAAATTACTCTTACTCTCTTTCTCTCTCTCTCTCTTTCTCTCTCTCTCTTTCTCTTTCTCTCTATCTCTCCAAAAGGAGCGTACCAGAAACCCTCCTATCTACTTTCTCAACCACCATCTCAAAAAGGTTCAGTCACTCAAACTTTTGAGTCTCACTCTCAGCCGTGATCTCTCTTGTGCAAGCAAAATTTCAAAGTTGGCCTCCAAAGCCAGACACCAACTAGGTATCCTCTGTTGTGCAAAGTTCTTCCTTGGTACACCAGAGCTCCTATCTACCGACAAGGGCTTCATCCGCAGCTTGATGGAGTACTGCTCTCCCCTCTGGGTTGGCTCCCCTGCCTCACATCTTGCTCAGCTTTATGCCATGGAAACCAATGCCTTCAAATCATTTGAATCTCCTGCGATTAAGCTGAATTTATGGACCGATCAATTCACCATTGCAGACATGCCGGTGGTCTCTCTGCTTTCTTTCTCCTCATTTCTGGTCTTGCACCCTTTGCTCTCCCAGTGGATTGTGCCCCCACCGCCCCCCCCCCGGGTATCTGCATGACGCACGTGGTCCACCAGCATTCCCCTCCCAGTGAAACTCCGAAAACCACAATCACTGCTCACCTCCACTCATTTGTTCCTCTTTTTTCCCGCGTGTGGAAGCAACTTCCACACCCTCTTCACTCTTTCTTCCCTCCAGATCTTCAACACAGCTGTTCATCACCATCTCAAATCATCACCGATCCAAAACCATGATCTTTTCTAGAACAGATAAGCCATTCCACCCAGCCTCCCACCCCTCCCAAATTTTTGCTTCTGTATCCATCTAATCTACCCTTTGCATTGTCTCCTAGGCCTCATCGCTGTCCACATCTCTTCTTTGTCCTTCTTCGTCTGTTTTCTCCCTCTGCCCTGCTATTGGTATTTCCCCTTTCTCCTGATGTTCCTTTTGTTATGTTGTGCATATGAGCCTTGACTGCATATACGAGTACAAAGGAAAACAATTGTAATCATCGCTGTGAGAGGTGAGATAACACGAGGTGATGGATTTACTGCACCACCTAGATGGATCGTTGTTTGCTGATGTGGATAGACGCAATAACAATATACACGAATACTGATGCTGGGAAAAACGGTCACACCCAATTGTCCAGCGTCAGACAAATCGGCGAGTGAATAACTATGCTGGGAAAAACAGTTACACCCAATTGGTCAGTGCCTTGACCAATCAATGAGTGAAGAGAAAAACTGGCACACACAATTGGTCAGTGCCACGACCAATCGGCACGCGAGGGGAAAACGGTCACACCCAATCGGTCAGCGTTTGTGACCAATCGATGAGTGGATATTTCTGACAAAGTTACAGCCATACAATGTCCATTTAGTCCGGCAGCTAAGCTAAATATAGCATAACAATTGTGCATTTTGTGAGGAAAGCACCAAATTTGGCACACTAGTAGACTATCATATGATGAAAAGATCTGGATATTTGGCCATCTCAGATTCAGAGATTTGATTTTTGCAAGATTTGCAGATTTGCAAGCTGAGATTGCAACGCCAGGGACGGCCGACTCCTTCCTGCGAGCTGCCCCCGTCACCCGCACAAGAAGAGCTCATCAAATCACTGCAGTGGCACTGCGCATCCTGCAACACCGTGCGTATGAACGCCACTGTATGACATATGCTGATGATGCAGAAGACCTGCCTGAGTTCGAAGACTGGTGTCACCAGAGAGGAGAAGACATTCCCAATTTTCAGTACTGGGCAACTGTGCTGGAACTAGAGATGTTGGTACTGGTCTACGTGCGTTCTCTGCGGCAGGCTTCATTCACGATGTACCTTGATGCCCTGACGGAACTGGTCCCATGGTTCCATGCCTTAGACCACACACACTATGCCAGGTGGGTCCCTGTTCACCTGAGGGACATGGTTGCACTCCCAATGAAGCACCCAGATGTAGCCAGAGAATTCAGGGCTGGCAACTTCACTGTACAGAAGACGAAGAAGGTGTTCTCTTCGATCCCAATCGAATCGAAATCTTGCAAAAATCAAATCTCTGAATCTGAGATGGCCCAATATCCAGATCTTTTCATAATATGATAGTCTACTCGTGTGCCAAATTTGGTGCTTTCCTCACAAAATGCACAATTGTTATGCTAAGTTGCCCCACTAATTTATTGTTGTAGAGACTACTGCTGGTAGTGTATGCATTGAGGGTGAATCTTCTGCTATGAAAGAAATATGGGACATAAAACTAGAAGCGGTCTTTCCAACCTATCGGCATGACAAAAACATCATACGCATGCGCACATAGCCTCAGATGCCGGATGGCTTCCGTGGACACACTCGGGTCTGTTATAAACCGAGATTTACATGCGACAAAGGATAGTGGAGCTGCCGAGCATGATTTCATCCTTTTTGAGGTCATCAGGACGACACACCACACAATAATTTATTGGTAATTTGGTTGGTGGTACCACACAAGGACAAGCGCTCTAAGCATTGCGGAATATCGAGATCCAGACAAAATCACGGCTCGTAGGAAATATAGATCGTGCTTGGAAACACAAAGCAAGAGTTGAAAAGATCCTTCCCATGTCCTTTTTCTCAATAATGTGTAGGGTAAAGTGTTCTATGAACTCTCCAGTTGCCCCTGGAGTTGTGTTCATGCCTCAAGCAAGATCTCTGAGAAACATTTATAACCAAAGCCCTTTTTTTTTGTATTTCCTATGAAATGCTTCATACAATTCAATCTAGGTTTTCAAAGAGGAAGTTCAGTGAAAATAATTTGGGGTGACTGCCCAATTTCATCCATTAACGCCTCCTTCATCCTGAGGCACAGTTATTTTGATTTAGCGAACAAACTGTAGAGATAAACATGGTCACTTTGTTTTTGCATTTGCATAACAAAAAAAATTATTTGCATTTTTCACCATGTTTCTTCATTTCAAGAACTTTTAGGAAATGCAACAAAATATTTGACAAGCCAGCAATAAATCAAATGTAGAAAATTAAATAATGTTTTATGTTAGACACGTGACTTTATGTGTCAGACCTGTTGCATTCTCCAACACTATTTCCAGCAAGCATTAGGCCTACATCTGTGCTTGAGATAGACTGTCACACACACACTGTCCTTTCTGTGTGGTCACAATCGAGCATATCTTCCTCTTCATTGGTCCTCCTGAAGAGTGTTTGGAGGCAGAACAATGTGATAACCAGACTTGGCAGTGTAATAGTTAGAGTCACGTGAAAAAGTAAGTACACCCCATGTAAAGTTTTGACTTTTTCAACATATTTCAACATACAGCTATTTGATCTTCATTTCAACAATATTGATAGATAAAGGTGATATAATATAACAAATATCATGAGACATTTACATTTTGTAGTCCATTGTATAATTTAAATAAACATAAATGCAAATTTCGCATGTGGAAAAAGTAAGTACACCCTTGGCTCTAATAGGTGGTATTGCCCCCTTTGGCAGAAACAACCTCAAGTAGGCATTTCTTATAACTGTCTACCAGTCTCTGACATCGACTGGGAGAAATTATTGCCCACTCCTCCATGCATAATTCTTTCAGCTGTGCGATGTTTGAGGGGTTTCTTGCATGCACAGCTCGTTTCAAATCCCCCCACAACATCTCGATGGGATTTATATCCGGGCTTTGACTTGGCCATTCCAGAATCCTCCATTTCTTTCTTTTCAGCCATTCCTTGGTGGATTTACTGGTATGTTTAGGGTCATTGTCATGTTGCAAGATCCACCTTGGGTTGAGCTTCAACTTTCCGACAGATGGCCTCACATTATCCTCAAGCACCCTCTGGTACAATGAAGAATTCATAGTGGATTCTATGATGGTGAGCTGCCCAGGCCCTGATGCAGCAAAGCTGCCCCAAACCATAATATTTCCACCACCATGCTTTACAGTTGGTATCAGGTTCTTGTGGTCAAATGCTGTCTTTGGTTTTCACCAAAAATGTCTTCCGGTGCTGTGGCCAAATAGCTCTACGTTTGACTCATCTGTCCAGAGCACATTGTTCCAGAAGTGCTAGTTTTTGCCTAGGTGTTCATTGGCAAACTTTAGTCTTGCCCTGATGTTCTTTCTGGACAGCAAAGGTTTCCTCCTGGCACACCTCCCATGTAGATCAAATTTGTGCAGCCTCTTTCTAATGGTGGACTCATGGACTTTCACATCAGCAGTGGCAAGAGCTACCTGTAGGTCCCGTGATGACATTCTGGGGTTCTTAGAGACTTATTTCAGCATATTGCGGTCTGCTCTCAGGCTGAACTTGCTGGGGCGGCCTGGCCTGAACAAGTTGGCAGTTGTTTGGAATCTTCTCCACTTGTAGATGATCTTCCGGACAGTCGAATGATTGATTTCAAATTGTTTGGAGATCTTTTTAAATCCCTTCTCCGACTCGTAGGCATCTATAACCTTCTTTCTGAAGGCATCAGAGAGCTCTTTTGATCTAGGCATGGTGACGCTGCACACCTCAACAACAAAGAGCAAATCAAACTAAATGTGTGAGGGTTAAATAAGACAGGTTCCTCCAAGATCCTCTCCAACGATGTTCTAATCATTTGCACCTGAGCTAGTGCACCTGATTCTAATTTTAGGTATTTGAAGTAGTGATAAATGTCGGGGTGTACTTACTTTTTCCACATGCGAAATTTGCATTTATGTTTATTTAAATTATACAATGGACTACAAAATGTAAATGTTTCATGATATTTGTTGTATTGTATCACCTTTATCTATCAATATTGTTGAAATGAAGATCAAATAGCTGTATGTTGAAATATGTTGAAAAAGTCAAAACTTTACATGGGGTGTACAATACATACTTTTTCACGTGACTGTAGAGTGTCAGTTCTGAATCTGGGAAGTAGGAAGTGCTGCTTTCTTGCTTGATACCCGGCATAAAAAAGGACAGAGAATGGACAAACAACAATAGGTTGGCAACCATTACAGAGGCCTGTATAGGCCAAATGGTTTCCTGCATTAAAGTTCCTTCTCTGGGAATGTTCTTTCGAATTATATTGCTCATGTCCTTTCGAATTCAAATGACATTCATTTCCAATGCTCTTCACACAGCGTTTATGAAGTTCATGGTTTATCGCCCTGTATTTTATGTATGGTATATTTATAAATAGTAGTCTAAGTGCAACCTGCAGAAAATAATATAAGATGTATACCGTACTCAAATGGACCAGTATCCGTGGCATTGTTCCACAATATAACTGGCCATCCTCCAATCTGTTATTTGCAGGAGTATAGGTTCAATATTTTAATAGAAGGTATGAACTCTTTAGCTCTTACACGATCCTCGATTCTGTATATTTTAAAACAAATTTTTTTTTTTTTTGCTTTGACTAATGTCTGATGATACCTGGTTTTCTTCTTGCCAGGTGCAGACACATGTATTGGCATCATGGCGCATTGTGCTCAGCGGGATGCCCCCTTTTGTTTCTATTATGACACATAACTCCCCAAATATATATATATATTATAAACAGGAGTCAAATTCCTGCGTGGGGCAAAGTGTGAAAAATTCTGACTCAATACGGGACTCGAACCACGGACCTCCATTGATTACGCATCAACAGCCCATGCGCTATTGAGCCAGGTGTAATCTCCTCAGAACGTAACACACTTAACCTAGTAATGTAATTTTACATAGTAATGATAGCTCCACGCAGGAATTTATTCCTGTTCGTTAAATTTCTGACATTTATTTCTAATACACTTGCACGTAAATTTACACACACACACACACACACACACACACACACACACACACACAAACACACACACACAAACACACACACACACACACACACACACACACACACACACTCTCCGTAGCAGGCATGTAAGACATCGGCCATTATAAAGCTTGCAGTGTTAGTGTGAGAAGTTTCTCATCACCACTGTCCATGGTATGTCTGCAAAAGGGCGAGTCCCCGGCTTTGGGGGAACCTCATCCCCCCCCCCCCACCCTCCCTCCAAGATAATGAAGCAAATGGTGCGTCATCGCTGACAACTCCGCGACAGCTGATCGGAGCAGGGGATAGGGGTGACTGAGACAACCAATGGGCGTTCAAATACCAATGACTTACTTATGAACCAGTCATTACTGAAGAACCAATCGGTGTCGCTGTTACTTAGACATGCTATAAATGCACTAGTTCTCATCTCTTCTGGTCTCTTTGCTGTGAATTGCTTGAAGAGTACGGCACGAAACGCTTCGGTGTTATTGCCATTATGTCATGTTTGTTTTTTTGTATATTAAAGTTACCTATCTTCCATGGCCCTCCAAATCGCTGGACCTCAATCCCATATAACATTTATGGGACTGTCTGGAAAGGTGCTAAAGACAGTGGTTTCAGCCTCCATCAAAACTGATGTGAATTGGAGGACTTCCTTGTGTATATTTCTGCAGAACAGTTCCAGACCCTTGTTGACTTCTTGACATGTCGTATCCATGCCACCCTGGATGCACATATACTACATGATGTTTTGTTGGGTGTTTCATTTTTGGTCGAATTCCTGTAGATACAAAAGACTGATATCATGGAAGAAAAGAAGAAGAAGAAGCAAAACAACACCTACAACTATCGGGACACCTGTTCGTGGTGGTTGTACCCCTCCCCAATTCAAGTTGGGAGCCAAATCTTCCCCATTCTTCCCTGCTGCCCAAATTCATCAGGACAGCGCAGTCACGGTCAGAGTGCCCATTGGTCCCCATTGACCGGCCCTTTCCCTCTTCTCTCTCTCTCTCTCTCTCTCTCTAACTCTGTCGTGCCCCTGACTTCGTGAAGGTGGGGTACACCATCATTGATGCAGGTGGATCTTTGGGTTGCTCCTGGGAGATTGATCAGCTGTCTCTGTGCCACGGCTTGTTCGAGAGAAATAACCAGGGCTATACAACAACAACAACTACTGCAACAACAACAACACCAGCAGCAAGGGGGTCACAAAATGACCCCAACAATAAATCTTAGGGTTAAAGTATCTTAGAGGAACACATGCTCTGTCATCCCCTTTACGCAGGGTGTTATGACAGTTTTATAGTACTTTAAAATCACTTTCTGACCATATAAACACTTGAATATCAATAGATACTCACAACTTCTTCTATCGATCCTGTCAGCAATCTACCAGGAGGCCAAAGTCCTTACATTATGTTAACAACATGGAGATTGATTTTGGCATTTTTTCAGCCAATCAGCCAAAAGAGATACATTTTATGCCTAACAATTGTGCTTGGGTTTGCTTTATTGCACGAAATAACTATAAAAACAACCTTCCAATTAATCTAAGTTTATAAATCTGAAAGGGGCTAGGCCTTAAAATGTTTTTTTTAAAGAGATACAACTTTTTTTTGCGTGATAGCGGTGTCATTCCTACTTCGGTGTGGGGGATCGGTCTGAGGCTAATAGAAACATCATAAATGTGAGGCAAACCACACATATTGTGAGGACCTCCAGAGCCAAAACCTGGGGAATAAAATAATACATTCACTGCTGCAACACATACTAATCCATTAGAGATATATCATCTCTCTATGTTTTATAAAAAAGCATATTTTTATCATACAATTTTTCATATCGAACCGTTTATGTAATAAACCAAATGGTAATAAATCAACTCGTCGGGCAACAAGCCACACACCCACGAGTGTGTGAACAATGCGTGCGCGTTTAAACCTGCAAGTAATGTCGCAATGAGAAACAAAACATCCCGCATTGTGTATATAATGGATTTATTTTTTATTCTTTAAAAAAAAAAATCTGTCATTCACATATTTATTCAGGCTTTAAGCTAAAAACTGCCATACTGGTGTCTTGCAGGCAGGGCAATGCATCATAGCATGCGCCGTTCCTCGGATGGACGTTAAACTGGGCGCCCCAGCTGCTGTCACTAGTTGTTGGATGATAAAGATCCCACAATGTCCTTCATGAAGCGTAGGAGAGTTATCACCGGCATCCTAGATAAATGTCCGACACAATTTCCAAGCCTGGACGCCATCAACCAGAAATGCGATATTCAGAGGGAATGATACGTAGTGATAACGACATATGAAAGCACGGATGAGCTCATTTGTTGGGGTCCTTGACACTTTGAGGCATGCCTCATATGTTTTTAGAAAGTGGGGGCAGATGCCAAGGGTTCGATGAGCTAATAATAATCAGGTTATTTCAAAAAGACTTTCGCAGCCATAGGCTGAATTACAGTCAATTTAGAAATGTTACAAAAAGAAAAAGGAAAATTAAAAACGCGACAAAAAATTAAAAAATTAAAACATGACAAAATAAAAACGAACATAAAACAGCTACAAAAAAACCACTACAAAATAAAATCAAAAAATAAAAACGTTACATATATGTATATATATATATATATATATATAAACAAAAAAATGCTAAAATAAATAAATAAATAAATAAATTGGAGAGAGGAGGCTATATATATATATATATATATATAAATAAAAACTACAAAATAAAAACAAGAAAAAAATGCGACAAAAAATAAAATTATATATATGTATATATATATATATATATATATATATATAAATAAAAACACTACAAAAAAAATAAAACTACAAAATACAATAAAAACGCTACAAAAAAAATTAATATATATATATATAAACTACAAAATAAAAAGACTCCAAAAAAAAAAAATACAAAATACAATAAAAACGCTACAAAAAAAATTAATATATATATATATATATATAAACTACAAAATAAAAACGCTACAAAAAAAATTAATATATATATATATAAACTACAAAATAAAAACGCTACAAAAAAAAAATAATAATAATAATAATAAAGATAAGTATTTTCTTATTGCTTCGGCTTTATCCATCGCGTGACGGTGGGTGAAACAAAACCATTTGATCTTGATTTAGGAGAAAGAAAATTCCGAAAAGATTTGCTCGTTTTTCACAACATGAAAGTTCGCTCTGCATCAGGAAAGGCTGCCAAGTTCGAACTGATCGCTTACAAGTACATGCGACTTCGAAAGAGGATGAGATTCTAAACGTGCAGTTCTCTCGTCGACGGGAATAATACCTCGTCATCAAACAATAAATAACATAGTTAGATGGATATTTTCTTCCAAAACATTCCGATTTTCTTTGTTAAGTAATATCTCTTCGAGCTGAATGTATTATATTCAAGGGAAGATATTCAGGAATTGTGAGCAAAGACGATCTGGTAGCAAAAGTCTCAGTAATTGAACTTTGCCAACGACGCGGAAATTACGCGCAAGTGTTGTAACTTAGAGGGCCAACGTGAGTGCGTCTTCAAAGTGAGAAACGGTGCAAGAGCACCGAGCATTGCTAAATTACACGTGTGGCCCCCATCTCTCGGCCGTTTTCACCCTCCACACCAAATCGTACATGTACACACACTCGGGTTGGGGTTGTGGGGGATTGGGAGGGCGGTCAGAATTAACATCTGTTCACAATATGTCTCATTTCTCAGAAGGGGCCCCGGGCTGGATTACAGCGACTGAGCCACTGCCAGTCGGGGTTCCATACAGTTCAGACGGCCCTTACAAGTCCAGCCAAATCATTGTGCATGGTTCCCTTGCTACACGTCTCGCTTGCTGTGTCAAGCGCTATTATCTATTGATTTTCTATGTGGGCTTTCTCTTGTTTGGGTTCATGGCCCAATTTTAATGAAAAGCAGTCAGGTAAAAGTTTATAAACAACGAGCGCTCGAGTAATATAGCGGAAGGTAGTCCGCAATTTCCTTTAAAACATGGAGATGATCACAGTAAGTCCATGGGCTGACAATGAAAAGAATTGTTAAATTAGTGGGGTATTATTAATATTAAATTTTATTTATATGTGGTTCAAGTGTGTAATTATTTAATATTTAACTTCACCCTGATTTTAATATTTACAAATTCTAAAGTATAGCACACACACACATATACTAATGAACCTACATACTTGAGGCCGAGCTAAAACTCCTTACATTTTAAAGATTTTTTTTATTTATCTTGCATTAAGGCAGAGAGAGACGAGGCTGGTAGAGAGGCTGGAGAGAGGAGGCTGGAGAGAGGCTGGAGAGAGGAGGCTGGAGAGAGGAGGCTGGTAGAGAGGCTGGAGAGAGGAGGCTGGAGAGAGGAGGCTGAAGAGAGCAGGCTGGTAGGGAGGCTGGAGAGAGGAGGCTGGAGAGAGGAGGCTGGTAGAGAGGAGGCTGGTAGAGAGGAGGCTGGTAGAGAGGAGGCTGGAGAGAGGAGGCTGCAGATAGGAGGCTGGAAGAGGAGTCTGGTAGAGAGGAGGCTGGTAGAGAGGCGGCTGGGGAGAGGAGGCTGCAGATAGGAGGCTGGTAGGGAGGCTGGAGAGAGGAAGCTGGAGAGAGAAGGCTGGTAGAGAGGAGGCTGGTAGAGAGGAGGGTGGGAGAGAGGAGGCTGGAGAGAGGAGGCTGGAGAGAGGAGGCTGAAGAGAGCAGGCTGGTAGGGAGGCTGGAGAGAGGAAGCTGGAGAGAGAAGGCTGGTAGAGAGGAGGCTGGTAGAGAGGAGGGTGGGAGAGAGGAGGCTGGAGAGAGGAGGCTGCAGAGAGGAGGCTGGAAGAGAGGAGTCTGGTAGAGACGAGGCTGGTAGAGAGGAGTCTGGTAGAGAGGAGGCTGGGGAGAGAGGCTGGAGAGAGGAGGCTGGAGAGAGGAGGCTGGAGAGAGGAGGCTGGAAGAGAGGAGGCTGGAGAGAGGAGGCTGGAGAGAGGAGGCTGGAGAGAGAGGAGGCTGGTAGAGAGGAGGCTGGAGAGAGGAGGCTGGAGAGAGGAGGCTGGAGAGAGCAGCCTGGTAGGGAGGCTGGAGAGAGGAGGCTGGTAGAGAGGAGGCTGGTAGAGAGGAGGCTGGTAGAGAGGAGGCTGGAGAGAGGCGGCTGGAGAGAGGAGGCTGCAGAGAGGAGGCTGGAAGAGAGGAGTCTGGTAGAGAGGAGGCTGGTAGAGAGGAGGCTGGGGAGAGAGGCTGGAGAGAGGAGGCTGGAGAGAGGAGGCTGGAAGAGAGGAGTCTGGTAGAGAGGAGTCTGGTAGAGAGGTGGCTGGGGAGAGAGGCTGGAGAGAGGAGGCTGGAGAGAGGAGGCTGGAGAGAGGAGGATGGTAGAGAGGAGGCTGGAGAGAGGAGGCTGGAGAGAGGAGGCTGGAGAGAGAGGAGGCTGGTAGAGAGGAGGCTGGAGAGAGGAGGCTGGAGAGAGCAGCCTGGTAGGGAGGCTGGAGAGAGGAGGCTGGTAGAGAGGAGGCTGGTAGAGAGGAGGCTGGAGAGAGGAGGCTGGAGAGAGGAGGCTGCAGAGAGGAGGCTGGAAGAGAGGAGTCTGGTAGAGAGGAGGCTGGTAGAGAGGAGGCTGGGGAGAGAGGCTGGAGAGAGGAGGCTGGAGAGAGGAGGCTGGAGAGAGGAGGCTGAAGAGAGGAGGCTGGAAGAGAGGAGTCTGGTAGAGAGGAGTCTGGTAGAGAGGAGGCTGGGGAGAGAGGCTGGAGAGAGGAGGCTGGAGAGAGGAGGCTGGTAGAGAGGAGGCTGGAGAGAGGAGGCTGGAGAGAGGAGGCTGGAGAGGAGGCTGAAGAGAGGACGCTGGTAGAGAGGAGGCTGGAGAGAGGAGGCTGGGGAGAGAGGCTGGAGAGAGGAGGCTGGATAAGGAGGCTGGAGAGAGGTGGCTGGAGAGAGGTGGCTGGAGAGAGCAGGCTGGAGAGAGGAGGCTGGAGAGAGGAGGCTGGAGAGAGGAGGCTGGAGAGAGGAGGCTGGGGAGAGAGGCTGGAGAGAGGAGGCTGGATAAGGAGGCTGGAGAGAGGTGGCTGGAGAGAGGTGGCTGGAGAGAGCAGGCTGGAGAGAGGAGGCTGGAGAGAGGAGGCTGGAGAGAGGAGGCTGGTAGAGAGGTGGCTGGTAGTGAGGTGGCTGGGGAGAGAAGGCTGGATAAGGAGGCTGGAGAGAGGTGGCTGGAGAGAGGTGGCTGGAGAGAGGTGGCTGGAGAGAGGAGGCTGGAGCGAGGAGGCTGGAGAGAGGTGGCTGGAGAGAGGTGGCTGGAGAGAGGAGGCTGGAGAGAGGAGGCTGGAGAGAGGAGGCTGGAGAGAGGAGACTGGAGAGAGGTGGCTGGAGAGAGGTGGCTGGAGAGAGGTGGCTGGAGAGAGGTGGCTGGAGAGAGGTGGCTGGAGAGAGGTGGCTGGAGAGAGGAGGCTGGAGAGAGGTGGCTGGAGAGAGGTGGCTGGAGAGAGGTGGCTGGAGAGAGGAGGCTGGAGAGGGGTGGCTGGAGAGAGGTGGCTGTAGAGAGGTGGCTGGAGAGAGGTGGCTGGAGAGAGGAGGCTGGAGAGAGGTGGCTGGAGAGAGGAGGCTGGAGAGAGGTGGCTGGAGAGAGGAGGCTGGAGAGAGGTGGCTGGAGAGAGGAGGCTGGAGAGAGGTGGCTGGAGAGAGGAGGCTGGAGAGAGGTGGCTGGAGAGAGGAGGCTGGAGAGAGGTGGCTGGAGAGAGGTGGCTGTAGAGAGGTGGCTGGAGAGAGGTGGCTGTAGAGAGGTGGCTGGAGAGAGATGGCTAGAGAGAGGTGGCTGGAGAGAGGTGGCTGGAGAGAGGTGGCTGGAGAGAGGTGGCTGGAGAGAGATGGCTGGAGAGAGGTGGCTGGAGAGAGGTGGCTGGAGAGAGGTGGCTGGAGAGAGGTGGCTGGAGAGAGGTGGCTGGAGAGAGGAGGCTGGAGAGGTGGCTGGTACTCTGCCACCTCAGATTTGTTGTTTATAATTTGTTGGAGAGAGAAAGAGAGCTCAGGTTTGTAAACAGGTTTGGTTGAGGATTTCTCCCAAGTGGTTCTCTTTCCATTAATTGGTTAATCTCATGTGATATCACTGGTAGAACATGTTGGCTTATGTAAATCCAGCCTCTCCTAAAAGTAACCCTCGTGTGATGTGGAGTCAAACGGGATGCTGGCCGAGCCAAAAGGCTGGCACATAAAATCCAATATTTGTGTTCCTGCTGATGAAGTCATGAGGGCAGAAACAGTACTAGTAATTATGCTTGTAAGGCCACGACATCTATCTATAATTCCAGTAATCTCTGTGTGTATGTTTGTATGTTTGTATGTTTGTATGTTTGTATGTCTGTATGTCTGTGACCGCTGTTTCTCGACAACCACGGGTCCGATATACTTTAAACTTGCCAGGTATATTGCTGGGGACCCGAGGATGTGCCTTTTCAAGGTTTCATATTAATCGGAGAAGTAGTTACCGAGCTATGTCCAAAAAACGATTCAACCAATCAGAGAGCAGCGAGCTATCACGTGTGCCGAACGTGGCGAACAGACTCTGCCTCGGACGGCACATTTGAGAGCGTATTCATTTATTTCACGTTGGCAAACCATGTTGCCGCTATGTTGGCGTTAAACGATGTTTTAAAACTAATTAAAACTAATTTGCGATTCTTTCGCTTTCCTGCGCGTTTGTGCATGCTATGGCGATTTCTTTACCAAACTCCGCAAGCCGTTCGCTTTGGACCAAACCATTTCATGTAAATAGAGGGGGGGGATTGTCACCGTACTCGCAAGCCGTTCGCTTTGGACCAAACCATTTCATGTAAATAGAGGGGGGGGGATATAATTTTAGATATAGATATAGTACGGGCATGCCCTAGTCTATCTATAATTCCAGTAATCTCTGTGTGTATGTATGTATGTATGTATGTATGTATGTATGTATGTCTGTGACCGCTGTTTCTCGACAACCACGGGTCCGATATACTTTAAACTTGCCAGGTATATTGCTGGGGACCCGAGGATGTGCCTTTTCAAGGTTTCATATTAATCGGACAAGTAGTTACCGAGCTATGTCCAAAAAACGATTCAACCAATCAGAGAGCAGCGAGCTATCACGTGTGCCGAACGTGCCGAACAGACTCTGCCTCGGACGGCACATTTGAGAGCGTATTCATTTATTTCACGTTGGCAAACTATGTTGGCGTTAAACTATGTTTTAAAACTAATTAAAACTACTTTGCGATTCTTTCGCTTTCCTGCGCGTTTGTGCACGCTATGGCGATTTCTTTACCAAACTCCGCAAGCCGTTCGCTTTGGACCAAACCATTTCATGTAAATAGAGGGGGGGGATTGTCACCGTACTCGCAAGCCGTTCGCTTTGGACCAAACCATTTCATGTAAATAGAGGGGGGGGATTGTCACCGTACTCGCAAGCCGTTCGCTTTGGACCAAACCATTTCATGTAAATAGAGGGGGGGGATATAATTTTAGATATAGATATAGTACGGGCATGCCCTAGTCTATCTATAATTCCAGTAATCTCTGTGTGTATGTATGTATGTATGTATGTATGTATGTCTGTGACCGCTGTTTCTCGACAACCACGGGTCCGATATACTTTAAACTTGCCAGGTATATTGCTGGGGACCCGAGGATGTGCCTTTTCAAGGTTTCATAGTAATCGGACAAGAAGTTACCGAGCTATGTCCAAAAAACGATTCAACCAATCAGAGAGCAGCGAGCTATCACGTGTGCCGAACGTGCCGAACAGACTCTGCCTCGGACGGCACATTTGAGAGCGTATTCATTTATTTCACGTTGGCAAACTATGTTGGCGTTAAACTATGTTTTAAAACTAATTAAAACTACTTTGCGATTCTTTCGCTTTCCTGCGCGTTTGTGCACGCTATGGCGATTTCTTTACCAAACTCCGCAAGCCGTTCGCTTTGGACCAAACCATTTCATGTAAATAGAGGGGGGGGATTGTCACCGTACTCGCAAGCCGTTCGCTTTGGACCAAACCATTTCATGTAAATAGAGGGGGGGGATTGTCACCGTACTCGCAAGCCGTTCGCTTTGGACCAAACCATTTCATGTAAATAGAGGGGGGGGGATATAATTTTAGATATAGATATAGTACGGGCATGCCCTAGTCTATCTATAATTCCAGTAATCTCTGTGTGTATGTATGTATGTATGTATGTATGTATGTCTGTGACCGCTGTTTCTCGACAACCACGGGTCCGATATACTTTAAACTTGCCAGGTATATTGCTGGGGACCCGAGGATGTGCCTTTTCAAGGTTTCATATTAATCGGACAAGAAGTTACCGAGCTATGTCCAAAAAACGATTCAACCAATCAGAGAGCAGCGAGCTATCACGTGTGCCGAACGTGCCGAACAGACTCTGCCTCGGACGGCACATTTGAGAGCGTATTCATTTATTTCACGTTGGCAAACTATGTTGGCGTTAAACTATGTTTTAAAACTAATTAAAACTAATTTGCGATTCTTTCGCTTTCCTGCGCGTTTGTGCACGCTATGGCGATTTCTTTACCAAACTCCGCAAGCCGTTCGCTTTGGACCAAACCATTTCATGTAAATAGAGGGGGGGGATTGTCACCGTACTCGCAAGCCGTTCGCTTTGGACCAAACCATTTCATGTAAATAGAGGGGGGGTGGATTGTCACCGTACTCGCAAGCCGTTCGCTTTGGACCAAACCATTTCATGTAAATAGAGGGGGGGGGGGGTATAATTTTAGATATAGATATAGTACGGGCATGCCCTAGTTTCTCCAAAGGGCCAGGATCCATACTTTGCTTGCAGAACCATGTATTTCCACCTTTGTGCCACGGTGCACGTGTCGTTGACACAATTTGTATGACCTTGTACTTTGCTCGATGTGTTGACATACAATTGTTCAGCTTTATCCAAATTAATTTCATCTTTTTTGTCTATAACGTTGTTCCTAAACACATAATGCAGTAAGTGACCATGGATGTTGGCCTTAGTGTCAAGCTACAGGTGCATTGCTTTCATAGACTTTTCATGGCTTTGAAAGACCACGTAAAGAATATGTATTTGGCTTTATTTGACCTTTTCTGTATAAAAATGTATTTTACAAACACAGCAAGAGCAGATGTATCTTTTATGACTGTGAATCTTAGCCTTAGGGCGAGAGTGCATGAGCATTGTTTTGACAAGCTCTTAATGCTTTGCATGACCACGTACTTTGTTCTTCAGGCTAAAGGACATGTGTTCGGCCTTGTCACAGTGTTTTTCATTTTTTTCAACCTTTTTAATAAAAGGTGTTTCTCAATGAAGAATGTTTTTTTTTTGAATGAACATGAATTTTGGCCAAAGGGCCAGGGTATGTGTGCATTGTTTTGACAAGCTTTGCCTAATCATGTGCTTTGGTCTTTGTGGCTTGTCTTTGGGATAAAGTGCACATGTTCAGCCTTGTAGCAATGTTTTGATTTAAAAAAAAAAACTTTTTACGTAAAAATCATTTCACATTTGAGGAACACGTGTGCAGAACTGAATCTTCGAAAGACTGGCTTTAACATGGACCACTCTTTGTTTTGTTAATTCTTTGCGAACATCTCACTCGTTCTAAAGTGCTCTATACTTGTTTTGAGATGGGGTGTGTATGTATTGTTTCGTGGAAGGAACATGTTGGCTTTCGTGGAACAGGAGGGCAGGGGGTTCCATAGCTAGATTGTGTTAAGAATAGCTTGGTCCATGAGTTTGAGTAGGTTAGACTTATTCTTGCATTAAATATATGTGGAGGGAAGTAGTATGGAATATGTGCACCTAGAAGTTGGTGAGCGTAATCTTGAACCGTATAGAGTAAGGTTATATAATTATATTTTGTCTGATATTCTGTATATGTGAGGCCACGTGCAGATGTCTGCACAAAGGCACAAGGAAAAGCGCTACACGCTTTCCAAAGGACACTGAACGAGCCGTTTGGCCGACACATTACAAGTTATGGTGGTAAAGTAGGTTGTGGAGCCTTGTAGTGGAACAGGATGCCAGAGCCTGTGGCACCGCACACAGAAGTGGTGGCCAATGATGGGATGTGCCACCGAAGAAGGTGGTCTCAGAGGTGGCATAGGCCAAGACCACAGGGACATGTTTAACTAGATGGTATTCATAGAATACTTACCCTGCGCAGTCAACCTATTGCGAGCCAACTCTTCTGTTTTTGAAGGGTTTTCTTCTTTGATCCAATATGGCTGCCAGACCACATGAGCGATTACATCATAAATTTATATTCTCTAATATAAGTGTTGTGTAGATAACACTCAATACATTTCAAACTGATTAGACGAAGAGTTGTCCCTGTCAAATTATGATGTCATAATTATGGCACCGATGACATCATCATTAACATATCATATTCCCCATGGGGAATACTTGACAATGAGCTATATTACAATTTTTTCCATAGAGCGGTTTCGGAGATATAGATGTGCAACGTTTTTCGGTTTTTCAAAGATGGCGCCTGTACCATGTGACCTTTGACGTCATAATTATCAGTAAATATTCTACAGAAGGAGGGCGCTCCTTTGGTGAAAATTTCGTGTCAATCGGACCAAGAATTGCAGAGGAAAAAAATTCATACTGATCGAATTAATTGTTGTACTTGTCGAATTAGGACTTCATAATTAAGGTAATGACATTGTGACGGACACGAAAGCTCACTGGTGTGATGACATCATTCCGCGCGCCAAGTGGGCGGCGGCCACGCCCGAGGGGTAGGCGTGGCCGCGGGATATAAACACCGGTCGCGCAGCCCGGAACACTCCAGTGTTACAGTGGAGCTCTTGAATAAAGACTCTTACAACTTACCGCGTTGTCCGCTTCCTCCTTGCTTACAAGCAGCGCGCATAACACCACGCTTCATTGGTGACCTCTGACGTTCTGGTCAGCCGTCACTGACCACCCGAACCCGCCACAGCCATGGCAACCAACGCGGTAGCGATAAAGCTCCCCGAGTTCTGGGAAGCTCAGGCGGAGATCTGGTTCCTGCAGGCCGAAGCCCAGTTCAGGCTTCGAGGCATCACGGCGGACAAGACACGCTACTGCCACGTGTCGCCTCCCTCGGGGCCGGCACGGCCGCCCGCGTCGTGTCGGTCCTGAGGAACCCACAGGCCGACGACAGGTACAAGGTGATCAAGCGTCTCCTCCTCGCCACGTTCGGCCTCACGGTGGACGCACGGGCCGATCGCCTCTTGGACCTCCCCGAGCTCGGTGACACGCGACCGTCGGTCCGAATGGACCATATGCTGTCGCTCATGGGCGACGAAACCCCGAACGCTCTATTCCGGGCGTTATTTCGACGCCAGCTGCCGGCACGAGTACGCCTGGCGTTGGCCGGTTCTGCGACAACGGAACCCCAAGCGCTCGCGGCCGAGGCCGACAAGTTATACGTGGCTTTGGACACGCAGGCGAGTTTCGGTGCGGCCGTAGCGGCTCCTGAGCCCGAAACTGCTGCGGGTGCCCACCCCTACTATGCGACGCACCGCGTAGCCGCTGAACCTCCTGCGGGTGCCCACCCCTACTCTGAGGGGCGCCTTGTGGCGGCCGCCACGCCCCGCCCACCACCACCGTGGAAACCGCGGCCTCCGGCTTCGCCGCAAACCTGGTGCCATTTCCACGCTAGGTTCGGCCACGAGGCCCGGCAATGTCGCCCGCCGTGCTCATTCGGCAGGTCGGGAAATGCCCGGGCCGGCCCTCGGTAGTGGCACTGAGCGCCGGCCGATTAAACAGCCTCCTGTACATAACGGACACCTTATCCGGGCGCCGTTACCTGTGCGACACGGGAGCGCAGGTGAGTGTCGTTCCCGCCGGTACGTCCGACAAGCAAACCGCGGGCCGGGGTCCCGCTCTGCTTGCTGCCAACGGTACGCCCATTCGCACATATGGAAAACGCTGCCTTTCTCTGCGGTTCGGAGGGCAGGTTTTCCGATGGTCATTCGTGACTGCCGACGTGCCTATGGCACTGCTTGGCGCGGACTTCCTTTGTGCCAATGGCCTCTTGGTGGACGTAAAGCACAGAAGGCTTGTCCAGGCCGAGACGTTCAGCTCGCTCGCTTGCGGCTGCCCGCCTCGTTGAGCAGCTCACGGAGCGGCTCATCGAGCGGCTCGCCGAGCCGCTTGCTGAGCGGTTCGGTTCTGGCCAGGTTCATCTGCACGCTTCCGGCAGCGGACGAATTCACCCGCCTCCTTGCCTGTTTCCTGGCCCTCACGAGGCCCACCTTCTCGGCCGGGACCATCAAGCACGGGGTGGAACATCACATCCCCACCGCCGGGCCACCGGTCTACGCCCGGGCACGCCGCCTCGAGCCGACGAAGCTCGCGGTTACTAAAGCCGAGTTTGCTACGCTGGAGCATCGTGCCCAAGCCCGGCGGGGGATGGCGACCGTGCGGGGACTACCGCCATCTCAACGACGCCACCACCCCCGACCGCTACCCCGTCCCCCATATTCAGGACTTTTCCGCCCGCTTGGCGAATATGTCCTTCTTCTCGAAGGTGGACCTCATATGTGGTTACCACCAGGTCCCCGTCAGGCCGGAGGACATCCCGAAGATGGCTGTCATCACGCCGTTCGGTCTTTTCGAATTTATTCGGATGCCCTTCGGTTTGAAAAATGCGGCTCAGGCGTTCCAGCGCCTCAGGGACAGCGTCTTGCGCGACTTGGATTTCGTCTACGTCTATCTGGATGATATCCTCGTTGCAAGCGCGTCCCGCGAAGAGCACCTCCACCATCTCCGCACGCTCTTCGAACGCCTGGGCCAGCACGGCCTGATCGTGAACCCCGCCAAGTGCCGGTTCGGTGTCACTGAAATCGACTTTTTGGGGCACCGCGTCACCAGGCACGGGACCGTCCCCCTACCGGCCAAGGTGGAGGCAGTGAAGGGGTTTCCGCGCCCCCGCACGATCAGGGGGCTCCAGGAGTTCCTGGGCATGGTAAACTTTTACCATCGGTTCCTGCCCCGCATCGCCCAGCTCCTGCGCCCCCTGCACGAGGCCCTCCGAGGGAAGCCGGGCAAAGGTGACGTTACCTGGACCGAGCAGATGGATGCGGCGTTCGTGGGCACGAAGCTCGCCTTGGATAACGCCACCATGCTCGCGCACCCGGCGCCCGATGCACCGATCGTCCTCACCACCGACACCTCGGACTACGCGGTGGGTGCGGTGCACGAGCAATGGGTGCGTGGAGCTTGGCAACCGCTGGCGTTCTTCAGCCGGCAGCTTCGCCCGCCCGAACGCCGGTACAGTACCTTCGACCGCGAGTTGCTCGGGCTCCACCTGGCGGTCAGGCACTTCCGCCATCTGCTCGAGGGCCGTGCGTTCACGGCCTTCGTCGACCACAAGCCACTGGTGTTCGCGATGGGCAAGGTCGCCGAGCCGTGGTCGGCCCGGCAGCAGCGTCACCTCTCGGCCATGTCCGAATACACGACGGACATCCGGCACGTCGCGGGGAAGGACAACCCGGTGGCAGATTGCCTTTCCCGGTCCGTTGCCCACGCGGTCCACCTCGGCATCGACTATGCCCGGATGGCGGCGGACCAGGCCGCCGACCCCGACGTCCAGGCCTTGCGGACCGCCGTTACGGGCCTCCGCGTCACTGAGGTGCCGTTCAACGGCGCGGGCACGGCCCTCTGGTGCGACGTCTCCCTCGGGCGGCCTCGCCCCATCGTGCCCGCGGGCTGGCAGCGCCAGATTTTCGACGCCATCCACGGCCTGTCCCACCCGGGCACGAGGGCTTCCCAGAGGTTGATCGCCGACAAGTTTGTCTGGCATGGCCTCCGGAAGGCCGTCCGTGGCTGGGCCAGGACGTGCCTCGCGTGCCAGCGCGCGAAGGTGCACCGACACACCCAGGCCCCATTGGCCCCGTTGGCCCCGTTTGCGGTGCTGGAACGTCGGTTTGACCACGTTCACGTGGACCTGGTGGGACCTCTGCCCCCCTCGCGGGGTTTCACCCACGTCCTGACCATGATGGACCGCATCACCCGGTGGCCGTGCCTTTGGCGTCAATGACGGCGGCGGACGTCGTGCAGGCGTTCATCGCCACCTGGGCCTCCGGACGGCGCCCAAGGACGACCTGCGCACATCCGCGGCGGAGTTGGTCTTCGGGCAACCGCTGCGGGTGCCAGGCGAATTCCTCCCCGACTCCACGGCACCATGTTCCGCGGCGCAGGAGCGCTCCGCGCTGCAGGAGACCGCCCAGAGGTTCACCCCGGTGCCCACGGCGCACCACGGGCACCCACCTACGCACGTCGCCCCGGAGCTTCGCACCGCGGAGTACGTCTTCGTCTGGCACGACGCCCACCGGACACCACTGCGGCCCCCGTACGACGGGCCTTTCCATGTGCTGGAGACCGGGGTGAAACATTTCACCTTGGACATCGGCGGCACTCCTGACCGTGTCTCCATAGACCACCTCATGCCGGCCCACCTCGACGTGGACCACCCACCGCCGGTGGCTCGGCCCCCGCGTTGCGGGGGGGGCGGACCCCCGGCACCGCCCGGCCCCGCCGGCACGCCGCCCGGCCCCGCCGGCACGCCGCCCCCCGAGCCTGCACCCATCCCGGGTGCAGCCGGAGGCATCCCAGCTGGCATCCCTGCACCCCGAACGCCGTCAGTCGCCAGAGGGCGCTTCGGCCGGGTCATCCATTTGCCCCGCAAACTGGCCCTCCAGGTGCGCGGGAATTCTGGGGGGGCGCGTGTGGTGGACACGAAAGCTCACTGGCGTGATGACATCATTCCGCGCGCCAAGTGGGCGGCGGCCACGCCCGAGGGGTAGGCGTGGCCGCGGGATATAAACACCGGTCGCGCAGCCCGGAACACTCCAGTGTTACAGTGGAGCTCTTGAATAAAGACTCTTACAACTTACCGCGTTGTCCGCTTCCTCCTTGCTTACAAGCAGCGCGCGTAACACCGCGCTTCAACATCATCATTAACATATCTTATGCCCCATTGGGAGTATTTCACAATGAGCCTAGATTCATTTTTTTCCATTGAGCTGTTTCAGAGATGTGGAGGTGTAACGTTTTTCCAAGATGGCGTCCGTAACACGTGACCTGTGACATCATAATTATGAATAAACAAGACCGAAAGTCCAACTGCGGCGTAGCCGGGCTTGTAAAATATTATAAACCACAAACACACATGATTAGCTTTTTATCTTGCCAAAACGAAGTTTTTGCAAGATGTATTAGTCTGCTTGTATGTTTGTTTGTTTGTTTTTTTGTTTTTTTGTTTGTGGTTAATCATTTTTTTTTCACGTTTAGATCACTCTGTAGACCACAGTTATTATTGGAAACTCCTGTAACTTCGCATATCAGAGTCCTATAGAGATACCCTTCAGCACACAAAATTTTGAAGGTCAAGGTCAAAGGTCAAGGTCACTTTGTGGTCAATCATGGAGGTCAACGAAACCCTTATTTTTTGAGTAACTTTGATCTTATGATCTCCAAACTTGGTGGGTATATAGGGTGTGGTATGGCGCTCAGCTGATTAGTTTTTGGTGTCGATCGGCCTTGACCTTCAAGGTCATTTTGAAGGTCATTCAATTTTGACCAAAAGGTAAAATTTTCAAGTTTCAGTTACCATATCGAGTAGTACCTCAAATTGAAGCCCTTGTTGAGTGCTTTCCAAACATATAACTAGTTTGACAATGTGACGTCATTTGACGGCGTTATGACGAAAAAACTGCACTTTTCATGTATATTGTATTGCTTTAGTTCGCATTGTTTAGGTCACTCTGTAGAGCACAGTTCCCTTTGGAAACTCTTGTAAGTTCGCATATCAGAGTCTTTTAGAGATACCCTTTAGCACACAAAATTTTGAAGGTCAAGGTCAAAGGTCAAGGTCACTTTGCGGTCAATCATGGAGGTCGACGAAACACTAATTTTTTGAGTAACTTTGATCGGATCGTCTCCAAACTTCATGGGAATCTAGTATATGGTCCGGCGCTCAGCTGATTAGTTTTTGGTGGCGATCGGCCTTGACCTTCATGGTTAGCGCTGGAGGTCGAAAATTATTGACCCCAAGGTCAAATTTTGAAATCGTAGGTACCATATCGAGTAATACCTCATATGAATGCCCTTGATGAGTGCTTCCCAGATCTGTAAACAGTTTGACGCTATGACGTCATTTGATGACGTCATGACGAAAAAACGGAATTTTCACATTTTGGCAAGATACGGTTCACCCTGTGGGTGACATATGTTTATTTAACAGTCGCTAATGCTGTTTATAACATTAAACAAAGAAATTTGGAGGAACCCAGACATCCCTGAGGTAAGTTTTACTTACAGAACTAAGGGAAGATCTACTGTAATCTAGATTATACCCCACAAGGGTTGGGTATGTACCATTTTGTTGGAAGAGACATAACGCCGATGCTTTCGATATTTGATGGTCATTTTAACAATCGGTTTTTTTGTGTTTCACACAGAATTAAAACATAAAGGTAGAGCATGGTGATTTGTGATATATGACAGTTGACAGGTTCGATGATATGTTCGGCATTAACGGCATATAATTCAAAATGGCGGTGTGTGGAGAGTCAACCACAGTAACACAGTAATGACATCAGACGTAATCACATCACCCTGTCATGTGACCAGATCCTCAGCCCTGATTGGTATATGTTTGAGGGAACATACATACATACATACAGACGGACAAACACTGTTCTAGACGGCTTTGCCCTCTGGGCTACCCCATGAAAACAATATACAGACAGAGGCGCTCCTACAGTGAAATTTTGTGTCTATCGGACCAATGGATCGCTGAGAAAGTGAATTATAAAAATGCAGACACGCACGCACGCCACATGTATGCAACCAAATGCCTAACCGTGCTTTTTGCTTTGCAAGTGCAGGGTAATGAGTGGTAATGGCATGGAAGGACATCACTCGGGTGAGGTGGCACTCTGTTCTAGTGCAAAAAGACCATCCCCAAGATGAGCGAAATAGAGGGAATAGTGGGGATAGAAAAGCAGATAGGCCCTGAGGTTTGAGAAATTACCTACGTGGGGTATCAGAGGATACACGCACGCACCCGGTTAGACCCATGTGACAGGGGGAAGGGGTTTCTGACAAGCCCGGAACTTACGGGGTGCGACGCAATACCAGCACCGGTGTATGCACAGGTACTCGAGTCTGTGAGGGCAAGCCAGTTAGTTATTCCAGCCTGAGATGTGTGGAGTGGTGGGCGAGGCCAGAACTATTCCAGTGAGCAAGGCCAGACATATGCCAGTGAACAAGGTTGGACTGCCATTGGTGGTGTTGTGCCTACTCTAGTAATTGAGGTGTGCGAGCTGGTGTTGAAGAGAGATATGCTGGGACAGTGGGTGTTTGAGACGGACCCTGTGGGGGCCACTTCGGGTTATTGATTAGATTAGAGATGATTGGTTATTCCCTCCAATTATGGGTGAAAGACATGATTGGGCTTGTTATTTGTATGTTAATATTGTTACGGGTTTGGGGGTCATCGTGACGTGGTGAGGACAGTTTCTCACACCCACTGACCCTGAAGCTGATGAGCCGCAGATAACTCTGCGCCACGACAGGTTGTTAGGCAACCAAAGACACCATCTGAGATGCTTATTTAGGCAGGGTCCAGCATATAACTCCACTTCACCTTTCCAGATGGGAACCATGCTCTCAATACCCCACTGCTGTCAATCAAAATGGACAAGTGATACCGTAATTAGAGGTTGGCTAATGACTAACCATATGAAACGCCGGGGCAGAACTCCCTTTCACGAGAACACACTATAGTCCAACCAATGGACAAAAGATGATTGGGCAGTTTGGAAACAGTTCATAAAGATCAAAAGGACAGGTATTTACAGGCAAGCAGTTCACAAGAGAATATCTTTCCCCCAATTTACACACGTCACGGACATCAGCCCACGTTGTCAGTCATATTAGCACGATTTACACATGGAGGCACCTCATACACTCTGGGAAATGAGATAGGAAGGGTGGTAAACATATGTAACATAACCATCTTGTATATATTGTTGCGGATATGGGATTTGGCCTCCATATCCGCTTGTAAATATTCCCCTATTTCCCCAATACTCCCCAACCATCCCCAATCCCCCATTCCCTAGTCCCATTGTCTGTAAACAACACTCTATAGAACCGACCTTCCCCTTTTTCCCCCATTAAATGTCGTGCCCAGGTCCACCGCATCTCACGTAGACAACTTTCGGACATCTTGCTAGTTATTCTTAGTCTATGTCAGTTAAGGACTCGTTTCCATTAATTCTGACTCTTCGTTGCACCAGAATGTGATTGTATGGCACCAGTAGTGAGTTTAGGACCTCCCAATACCTCCCCCCAACCTCATCTCCGCATCCTCCCATCATCTCATGGAACAACAACAACTACAACCAAAGCGGGGGCGGCGCGGCTGCGGTGCAGGGAGTGGGCGTCCTCACTCCGGCTCGGTTAGCCGCCATGGCCCATGTGCTCCAGGTTACGGGGTTACCACGAAGGGGCTGGCTGTCAGCTCCTCGTCAAGGGCGGAGCCCGGTAGCCCCCGCACCCAATAAGAAGCAACGGGCCGATTCCATCTGGGGCGGAGCTAACGAGCCGAGGGCGTGTCACTCCCCGCCGGATATACGCAGCGACTGACCGGACGTGAAAAAAGATGCGCCTCAGCCACGAAGAAGAACCAGTCGCGACCTCCGAGCGCTGTGACACCTCCCTGCATCTACTGGACCGTACTGTATCCTGTCCCTGAGCCAAGAGTGCACCTTGAGCCATCGACTACCTGCCTTCCTTGCCATCAATCCCCGTGTGAGTCAGTTTTGTCCCGTTTATCTGTCGTCTGTCGGGGCTACTATAAGACCGTAATTAAGTGCCTATCTTTCTATGCTGTCTCTCTCATCCCTGTAATCTAAACGTTCCGAACTAATATAACCTCCTCCGGAGGCCTTGAGAACTGTACCCCTGGTGTCGTGTCATTTAACCTAGCCGTTGTGTCCTTTCCTTCATTGATCTAGCGTAGCGCGACTCGGCCAACGTTCGAGTATAATCGGGTAACTTGTGCGAACACGGCGGCCATTCCGCTCGGCCCATCATAACATCTAAGTCGTGTCCGTAACAATTGGTGTCACGAGTGTCGGATTCGGACCTGGGACTAAATTCATTTAGCCCAAATTTTGGAACACCAATTGTACCATTAGGGTAACAATTGGTGTCGAGGAGTGAGATTCGATCCGGAGCGCGTTTTACGCGCTCGAAATTATAACGGCGAAATTTGATTGTGTTTTACAAAATATAAAAACCCGAATTTTGAAAGTCGCGCTATGGCAGACCAAGTCGGCTGGGGTCCGGTAGAGGAGAGTGAGGCAGGGTCGATCCAGGACCAAATTGAGGGACATGAGGAGAGCGAAGCAGTGAGGGTAGCAGACGCACAAAATAGCGTCGTTGCGCCCGACGTTGCGGGCGCGCAAAATGGCGCCTCGCAAGAGCGCGCGGTAGCTGAGCCCGCTGTATCAACGGGCTTTAACATGCAGCCGATTGACATGCAGGCCCTCATTGCGCAGCTACAGGCAGCTGTACAGATGAGTATGGGGAGCCAAATTGAGCGATTGGGTGAGCGGTTGGGAAACCAAATTGTGGGAATGAGGGCTGATAGTGAGCGATTAGAGGGCCAAATGGGGGCAATGAGGGACGAAGCGAGGGGTACCGGTGAGGGGTTAGACAAGAAATTTGGGAAGTTAGACAATAATTTTGAGGAGTTAGACAAGAAATTTGGGAAGTTAGACAATAATTTTGAGGGGTTAGACAACGGGATAAAAGAGGTGAGAAATGGGTTAATGGGGGTAGAAAACAGAATGGCCGCTCAAGAGAATCAAATGGAAGGGATGCAAAAGGGGTTAGAGGGGTTAGAAAACAGAATGGAAGGCAAATTGAGGGACATGAGGGACCAAGCGGAAAGGGAAGTTAAACAAATGGGGCAGCAGATAGAGGGGGTCAGAATGGGGGTAGAAACCAAACTGGATGCTCACAGGGAGGAAATGGAGCAGATGAGGGTGGCATCTGGGCAGGAGATGCAAGTGATGGGAGAGGAGATCAGAAGAGGTGTGAGTGAGGAGGTCGGAGGGGTGCGCGAGGAGGTGAGGCACTGTAAGGAGCACATGGAGAAGGAGGTGAGAAAGGGGACTGTAAAGTTACAAGGGGGCATAGAGGACCTGACGCAGGAGGTGGAACAGCTGACGGAGGGACAAAAAGGACTAACGGAGCAGGTTCAAAGGAACACTGCGGTATTAGGAGGGTTAAAGGCGACACAGAAAGAACTAAAAGATGACTTGGTAGCGACGAAGAGGGAATGTCAGATGGTACGTGAGGGACTGACAGCGAGGTTGGACGAGGTGGTAGAGGTAATGGAGACGAAGGACCGGCAGGTGAGGACGCACATGGAAACGGTCAAGGTAGCCTTGGAGGACGAGCTTGAGGAGACGTACCGGGGAATAAAGGAGGTGAAGCAGAAATTAGAAGAAGTGGAAGAAGGGGTGAGCGAAATTAAGAAGCGACGGAGAGGGGATAAGAAAGAGATAAAAGAGGAGATAAAAGAATTGGTCCAAAGTCTGTGTTTGGATCGTGATGATGTGCTCATTAACCGGATGAGGGATTCGCAGGTGATGGAGGAGAAGCGAAGAGGAAGAGGACCCGGTGTAAGTGGTGACCAATATGGTCGTGCGTATGATGCGCCAGGGGATTTAAGAAGCTTGGGGGTCGAGATGGACCCGGGTGTTCGTGAGAGGCCGTTGGTGAAGTGTGCGACAGGTCTGGTGTGCGAAAAAGGAGGTGTGCGAGAAAGTCCGACTCTGGGGTGTGTGAGGAAAAAGTGCGTGCCAAGGAGTGAGGGTGCTGGCGAGAGTGAGTCGGTCGTAGCGCGTGTGCGAGGGAGCACATGGAAGCGCGGTGTGGTAAGTGTTACAGAGGGTGTAACGGGAGAGTGTGCGCGAGAAAGGTGTGTGACGGACAGGTGCATGAGGAAAGAGTGCGCTGTCAAGAGTAAGGGTGAGTGCGCTGTCAAGAATGGAGGTGAGAGTAGTGAGAGTGACAAGGAGAGTGAGTTGGTTGTGACAGGTGAGAAAGGATGCACACCTGGAATGGTAGAGCGTGAGTGGGAATGCACGCTGGAATTGGTAGTGAGGCACGTGGTTGGGTGTGCGAATGAGAGCACACCTGTGATTGTCACAGAGGAGGTGACCGAGGAGGGGGTGCGAAGAGGTGTGTTGGTGAGGTGTGCTACCAACGAATGTGTGCCAAAGTGTTCGGTGGTCAGGTGTGTGACCAAGGCTGTGAGTGGAATGGGTGTACCTGGGTGTGTAAGGAAAGGTACGAGGAGCATGGAAACGGCTGGATGTGTGAGCGAGGAACGGGCTGCGGGGTGTAAGCATGCAGGTGAGGCATCGAAGGTAACCGGGTTAGAGGTTAGAGCGACTTTTAGCCGAATCGGGCCCTCGGTGCGTGCCGGGCCTCGCGTGGAACGGCCGCGTCCGAGCTCCACTAGGCGGAGCGGGCGGCTGGATAGGAAGGGTCGTCATGGCGACCACTTTTTGTTGAGGCATTCCGGCAGGTCGAGATCGGGCCATGGGATGGCTCCGCGCCGAGATGGTGCGTGGGATCTCGGCCCGGGTAAACCTCCTTCCCTGCACCGAATGCGGGACGTATCCAGCCGCTGGCACCAAACAACCCGCATTCATTGCTCGGCTTTACGAAGCCGGGCTTTGGACAGGAATTGGCGCACCGAGAGGCATTAGTGAGTAGACTGTGTAATGAGGTTAGTGTTTTGGACCCAAAATTAGAGAAAAACAAAATTTGATGATTGGCAAAGGATTGGCAGTAATGATTGGCAGATGATGAGTAGTGATTGGCAAAAATTTTGATTTGTTGAAATTTGATGTGCAAAATTGGTAGTGAGCGATGGGCCCGGTGGGTAAGGGTGGCATCCCTGCCACCCTTCCCATGGTGGGGCAAATGCGCAATAGCTTATGGGGTGTATGGCAGTGAAAACTAGCCCGGGTGGGTTAGGTTATATTGATAGGGATCTAGGGAAGATGACATTAGGTGACGTTAAGGTTAGTTAGTGACTGATACCTGTAGTGGGGACGCAGGTAGATTAGTATGGATGATAATGACGAGGGAGCGCAATAGTTTAAAGGGACGACTGGGAAGCGCAAGTTTCAGAGGGGAGTAGTTAGCTGAGATGATGCCGTGTGTGTGAGAATTGAACAGGTGTGATTGCACAGGTGTGCAACTGGACAGGTGTGTGGAGCAGTGTGTGAGTAGTGAGTGTGTGGATCAGCGCGAATGCGCTTGGGGAGAGAAGGGTGCAGGCGGCACCAAGAATGAGAGCACAGGTGTGCAAGTACAGGTGTGTGGAGAGAGTTGGAGTAAGTGGTACGGAGTGGTGTGCATGGTGCGAAGGTGTGGATGGGGGAAGAGTGGACCCCTTTCACGAGTACCCGGGGCGGGTAGTGTAAGTGTTAGGTAGAGGGTATAGGTAAATTGTGGTTGGATATTGGCATTTGTGGTGCGGTTGCAGAATGGTGTTGTGGATGGGTGCATTAGTGTTGTGGAAATGGCTGGGCGTGTAGCCTGTTAGTGTGTGTAGTTGGTTGGGCACTCCACCACTGTGAGGATGTCGGCCAGGTGAGGCCGCAGGTGGGCTCTGGGAGCCGGTAGTTGTGAGTGGGTGCCTGAGGATCCCGGGTGTGGATCGGGCAGCCCAGTGCCAGAGAGGGCACCGAGTGGGGAGAGCGCCAGAGGGCCTTCCCCAGGTAGTTAGGTTAGGGTAAGGAGCAGGTAAGCTCGGAGGCAACTGCAGTGGTGGAGGTGTGCAGGTGGGTAGACCCGCTGGGAGAGGTACACGCCACAGCCCAGAAATTGTGCGAGGGCACCGGGAGATGAATCGGGGGAGTGAGACCCCAAATTGAAAAGCACCACAGTTGGTCAATGGGAATTGGCTTTTAGAACCCATAGTGTAAGAGGGCCAATGGTTTGGCAGGAGAAAGACCCCGGGTAGTGTAAAGTTGTTAAAGTCATTTAGGAAATAGTTAGGATTGATGAACCTGTCGCACCATACGCAGCCACTTACCTGTGGTGATGATGACTCCACACCTGTGTTTTCTTTGTTTTGTGTTGCAGGAAGTAAGGATTGCTGTTGGATTTGTGAGACGCATCACGACGTGGATGAGACATTGGGGTGATTCCATCTCTCCCTCCTTAGGAGGGACTGATGATGAATTGGTAATGGCAAATTTTGATGTTCAGTTGGAGATGGCAAATTTTGATGAGAGTTGAAAATGGCAAATTTGATTGGTTAGGAGGGAGAGAAGACGAATTTGGTTTATGGGAGGAACGGGGAAGACAGTAGGGACGTTTGTTGATTTGTAAAGTAGATGTTTATGGGTAGTGTTGTGTTTTGTGGATACAGTAAGGGGTAAGGGAGGGGCCATGTAGGTTACCTGGTGGGGGGGGGGGGGGCGTACGGTAGGAACGTACCTGTCTCACCTGGTTCCCATGTGCCCCCAGTGTGCATTACCTTACATTGCGTGCACTTTTGCGCCCTTACCACCTTACTCACTTGTCTTTTCTTTTGTCTCCCACCTCCGAGGATCTGGCTTTGGGGCAGAGAGAGAGGAGAGAGAGGTGCTGGCTCCGCAGTTGTGGGCCTGCACTTTCGCTGCTTGCTGCCTGGATCGATACACCATATGGACCGCAATTTTGGTGGCCACCCACAATGGACCGCAGTTCTTTTGCGGCCAAGCACCACCCATTGATGGACCTCTGGGTCAACGTGGCACCTATGCCAAACAGGTGAACCACTAATAGTTGGCCCCCTTGACGGCCACAATAAAGAAATGGACGCGGTTGGCGCCTTTCTTTATTTCTAGGGAAGCAAGAAGGCCAAGTGCACCACACGAAGAGCAAGAGACACCTGCAGGGTTAGGGGTTGTTGTTTTTATTTTAATGAACAATGGTGACTGCACCGATTGGTGCTTGGGGTGGTGCTTTTGGTGCTTGGAAGGGGTGCTCTGCACATTATTAAAGGCCGTAAGGCCACAGAGCACTCGTGGGTTGGTGTATCGATGCTGGCATGCGTGCTCTCTCTATGCATAACATCTGCATGTGTTCCTCCAAAAACAGGTCCTGGATCGTCGTGTAAATATCAGCGTAGTCTTGTAAATAATGCTCCCTACCGGCTGTATGTTTAGTTTGAGAATTCTTTCCGCGATTCGGTTATCCTGTGGGTGTGTTTCTGTGAGGAGAAGGGTGCAACGTCGCAGGGGGACATATTTACTCATTTGTGAATATCTGTAAAACTGTCGCACTCAGGGTAGCGTTAATAGTAGAGGGAACTACATCTGAGTGCCACACTAAAATAGGTAAAAATTTATCGGGTCGGGTCGCCCCGAGGGTAGAGAAGGGTGCAATGTTGCGGATATGGGATTTGGCCTCCATATCCGCTTGTAAATATTCCCCTATTTCCCCAATACTCCCCAACTATCCCCAATCCCCCATTCCCTAGTCCCATTGTCTGTAAACAACACTCTATAGAACCGACCTTCCCCTTTTTCCCCCATTAAATGTCGTGCCCAGGTCCACCGCATCTCACGTAGACAACTTTCGGACATCTTGCTAGTTATTCTTAGTCTATGTCAGTTAAGGACTCGTTCCCATTAATTCTGACTCTTCGTTGCACCAGAATGTGATTGTATGGCACCAGTAGTGAGTTTAGGACCTCCCAATACCTCCCCCCAACCTCATCTCCGCATCCTCCCATCATCTCATGGAACAACAACAACTACAACCAAAGCGGGGGCGGCGCGGCCGCGGTGCGGGGAGTGGGCGTCCTCACTCCGGCTCGGTTAGCCGCCATGGCCCATGTGCTCCAGGTTACGGGGTTACCACGAAGGGGCTGGCTGTCAGCTCCTCGTCAAGGGCGGAGCCCGGTAGCCCCCGCACCCAATAAGAAGCAACGGGCCGATTCCATCTGGGGCGGAGCTAACGAGCCGAGGGCGTGTCACTCCCCGCCGGATATACGCAGCGACTGACCGGACGTGAAAAAAGATGCGCCTCAGCCACGAAGAAGAACCAGTCGCGACCTCCGAGCGCTGTGACACCTCCCTGCATCTACTGGACCGTACTGTATCCTGTCCCTGAGCCAAGAGTGCACCTTGAGCCATTGACTACCTGCCTTCCTTGCCATCAATCCCCGTGTGAGTCAGTTTTGTCCCGTTTATCTGTCGTCTGTCGGGGCTACTATAAGACCGTAATTAAGTGCCTATCTTTCTATGCTGTCTCTCTCATCCCTGTAATCTAAACGTTCCAAACTAATATAACCTCCTCCGGAGGCCTTGAGAACTGTACCCCTGGTGTCGTGTCATTTAACCTAGCCGTTGTGTCCTTTCCTTCATTGATCTAGCATAGCGCGACTCGGCCAACGTTCGAGTATAATCGGGTAACTTGTGCGAACACGGCGGCCATTCCGCTCGGCCCATCATAACATCTAAGTCGTGTCCGTAACAATATATAACTATCTTGTGTGTGTATGTATATATACATACATACATACATACATACATACATATATATATATATATATATATATATATATATATATCAACGAACATAACAGCGTGACGAGCGCTGTCCCGATCTCCTGTGGACCGAAGTCCTAGACCAAAGCGTCACCTCCGACCCAAAGGGTCTTCTGGAGGCCTCAGCCCGGCCACTCTGTCAACAGTGATAAGATAGATAGATAAGTCGGGGATAGATAAGACTGTGTCTAAGTGCCCATCTTGCTGTGCTTTACCTCTTGCCGTGTAATCTACCCGTTTCTGCATCACCAATATTATATCCTCCTCCGGAGGTCTTGAGAACTGTACCCCTTGTGTCGTTGCATTAATCCCAGCCGTTGTGTCCTTTCCTTCATTGATTTAGCATAGCGCGATTTGGCCAACGTTCGAGTGGAATCGGGCGGGATAGGGTTCTAATCGGGGAGTAACTGTGCGGACGCGGTAATACCAAACCGCTCGGTAAACTACCATCTAACACCGCGTCTGTAACAATTGGTTGTCAGGAGTTGGATTCGGACCTGGGACTAAATTTGTTAGGCCCAAATTTTGGAACACCAATTGTACTATTAGAGTAACAATTGGTGTCGAGGAGTGAGATCGGACCCGAAGCGTGCTTAAAGCGCTCAAAATTACAAGTGACCGAAATTTGATTGTGTTTTACAAAAATAAAAACCCGAATTTTGAAAGTCGCGCTATGGCGGATCAAGACGGCTGGGTTCCGGTAGAGGAGAGTGGGGTAGAATCGACCCAGGACCCCAGGGAAGAAGTGGGGAAAATGGTGGAGGAGAGTAAAGAAGGTGTGGTTGAGGGAGTATCAGACGCACAAAATGGCGTCCTCGCGCACGTGGGTGTAGCGGCACCAAATTTTGCCGCGCCCTTTGTACCAACGGTGGAAGACATGCAATTAATTATGGCTGAAATGAGAGCCCTTATGGGACAAATGGGAGACCAAATTGGAGGTTTGAAAAACAGTATAGAGGGTCGGAGTGAGCGAATTGAAGCAACAATAAACGGAATGAGGGCCGATAGGAGGGAAAGGGAGCAGAGGGACAGAGACCGCAAGTTGGGCGAAGGGGTCCCAGGGGTGCATGAGGAGGTAAAGCGGGTCGAAAAGCGCTGGTTGAGCGAAGCGGAGGAAAGCACGGGTACAATGACGGGGGTAGAAATCGCGACACGGGGTTTGGAAAAGCCGGCGACCGATGAGGTAGAGGGTGTTTTATTAAAGCCAGCGGTCGTCGAGGTTAATAAAGAAAAAGCAGTGCTGGGAATTGAAATTGAAGAGATGACGGAGGTAGCCCGGGAATTGCAGGGAGAAATGGAATATGTACAAAGT
The DNA here is from genome assembly GCF_964187855.1 of Myxine glutinosa. Classification (NCBI taxonomy): domain Eukaryota; kingdom Metazoa; phylum Chordata; class Myxini; order Myxiniformes; family Myxinidae; genus Myxine; species Myxine glutinosa. Next base: position 129,954,070 of record NC_136268.1, read on the forward strand.
CCCTGTTCAAATCATGATGATGTACTCGCTAATCCAAATGGAAGTTTGCAGGTTTTGGTGCAGGGAGGAAGAAGAACCCCGAAGGTGAGACGTGCTGTTGTGTATTGTGCTGGGAGATTTTGTAAGAGGATGTTTGGCGACAAAAGAATTTTCGCGCGCTTGGGATCGAGGAGGCATCCGGGCGTTGGTGGAGGGTCCCGTGTGAGTGGAAATGGCACGCGTGGGAGGAAAAAGTGTGCGTCGGCGAGTGGGTGTGTTATAAAGTGTGGGAGTGAAACCGAGTGCGAGCGAGAATGCACGTCGGGGTGTACGGAGTGTACGTGCGAGGGTGAGAGTGACACGAGGAGTGAGTTGGTGGTGGAGCGGGTGCGAGAATGCACGCTTGGAATGGTTGAGGGTGTGCGAGGAAGCACACCTGAGTGGGTCATGGCGCGAATGTGGGAGAGCCCATCTGAGAGCGTTAGTGGGTGGATGCCAGAGTGTACGCCCATGGTGAGTGTTACGGAGGACGTAACGGAGGAGAGGTGTGGACCGAGGTGTGCGCGAGAGGTGTGGTGTGTAACAGGGAGTACGTTGGTGGAATGTACGGACGGCGTTGGAACGTCGGGTTTTGTGAGGGTGAAAGGGGTAGCGTATGCGTGTGAGCATGCAAGTAAAGCATCGACGGTAACCGGGTTAGTGGTTAGGGCGACGGATAGCCGATGCGAGCACTCGGGGCGTGGGGTGCGTTGTTGGGTGCGAGGCCCGGCGCGGATCGATGCTGCGTCGCTTCTCTTCGAAGCGTCGTTGCCGATTCAGGCTTGGCCCCGCCCCGCACGGTCGAGTCCGGGCTTTGTCGGGCGAGGCGACCGGTCCGGTTCAAGGGCGAGTGGGAGGAAGCGGAACGGTGCCCCCTCGTGGGGACGGGGTTCCGACCGGGGGAGATTGAGCCATCGGGCCCGGGACCGCAAGGTGCCGCGCCGAGATGGTGCGTGGAGCCTCGGTCCAACCAAACCACCTCCCTTGAACCGAAAGCCGGACGGATTCAACCTGCAGGCAACCAAACCACCCGAATTCATTGCTCGGCTTTACGAACCGAGTTTAATGATGTCACGGCGCACCGAGAGGATCTAATAAGTAGACGGGTGATGAGGATAGTGTTTTGGCCCCGAAATTAGAAAAAAAAAAAAAAAAAAAAAAAGCAAAATTTGATGATTGGTACAGTGATTGGCAAATTTTTGGTTTATTGAATTTGGACGAACAAAATTTATAGGGAGAGACCCCCGATGTGGTGGGATGGCAAATCCACCATCCCTCATAGGTGGGGCAAAGGAGCTATAGTTTATGGGGGTGTATGGCAGTGAAAACTAGCCCGGGTGGGTTAGGTTATATTGTGTGAGAGGACCTAGAAGATGACATTAGGTGACGTTAAGGTTAGTTAGTGACAAGGATACCTGTAGAGGGGACGCAGGTAGATTAGAGTGGATGATAATGACGAGGGAGCGCAATAGTTTACAGGGACGACTGGGAAGCGCAAGTTTCAGAGGGGAGTAGTTAGATGAGATGATGCTGTGTGAGAACTGGACAGGTGTGTGGAGCAGTGTATGAGTAGTGAGTGTTGTGGATCAGCGCGAATGCGCTTAGGGGAGAGAAGGGTGCAGGCGGCACCAGGTGTGAGAGCACAGGTGTGCAAGTACAGGTGTGTGGAATACATGGAGTATTGGAATGAGTGGTGTGGAGAGAGTTGGAGTAAGTGGTACGGAGTGGTGTGCATGGTGCGAAGGTGTGGATGGGGGAAGAGTGGACCCCTTTCACGAGTACCCGGGGCGGGTAGTGTAAGTGTTAGGTAGAGGGTATAGGTAAATTGTGGTTGGATATTGGCATTTGTGGTGCGGTTGCAGAATGGTATTGTGGATGGGTGCATTAGTGTTGTGGAAATGGCTGGGCGTGTAGCCTGTTAGTGTGTGTAGTTGGTTTGGGCACTCCACCACTGTGAGGATGTCGGCCAGGTGAGGCCGCAGGTGGGCTCTGGGAGCCGTTAGTGTCAGTGGGTGCCTGAGGATCCCGGGTGTGGATCGGGCAGCCCGTGCCAGAGAGGGCACTGAGGGGGTGAGAGTGCGAGAAGGCCTTCCCCAGTTAGTTAGGTTAGGGTGAGGAGCAGGTAAGCTCGGGTGGCAACTACAGTGGTGGAGGTGTGCAGGTGGGTAGACCTGCTGGGAGAGCTACATGTCACAGCCCAGAAATTGTGCGAGGGCACCGGGAGATGAATCGGGGGAGTGAGACCCCAAATTGAGAAGCACCACAGTTTGGTCAATGGGAATTGGTTGTTAGAACCCATAGAGTAAGTTGGCCAATGGATTGGCAGGGAAAGACCCCGGGTAGTGTAAAGTGTCTTAATGTCATTTAGAGACTAGTTAGGATTGAAGTCTCCTCGCACCATCTACATCCACTCACCTGAGGTGACAGGTACTCCACACCATGCCATGGTTTGATTATTTTTTACTGTGCAAATGTTTGGATTGTGAGACGCATCATGACGTGGGTGTGACATTGTGCTTTGTGTTCCATCTCTTCCTCCTTATGAGGATTGATGATAAATTTGGTGATGGCAAATTTTGAAGTAGAGGGATTGTGGAGACGAATTTGGTATAGAGGAAATATGGGGAGACGTGACAGTAGCGACAGATTGGTAATGTGTAGATTTTGTACATATGGGGTAAGGGCAAGGGTAGTGTAGGTGACAGGGGGGTGACGTACGGTAGGGACGAGCTTTCTCACTTCGCCCTCCGTACGCATTTCGCCTTGCATTGCCTTATTGATGTGTACCCTTGTGACCTTACCCCTCGCTCATTGTCTTTCCCCTTTTGTCTCCCACATGACCCGTGCGCCATTGGGTGCTGAGGGGAGCGTGCGTGAGTCGGCCATTGTGCGCCCGGCACTCTCAGAACCAGCTGTCTGCATCGATGCACCACATTATGGACCACATGCCTGTGGCCGAGCACCACTGATGGACCCCATGGTTGGGGCATGGCCCCTCTGCTGGAACCGGCCATGAGGGCCCGAAATCTTGCTGGCGGACCTTGGCCACAGGGCACCGATGCCACACAGGTGAAGCACACGTAGTCGGCCCTGTGGGCTATAAATAAAAGAAAATAAAAAGGACACATTGGGCACACGTTATTGCAAATAGGCCGCCAGTAAGAAAATGAAAGAAAGACAACAACTGGAAGACAATAATAATAACCAGCAGAGGGAGCCGAAGAGCAAGAGACACCTGCAGGGTTAGGGGTTGTTGTTATCTTGCCAAAACGAAGTTTTTGCAAGATGTATTAGTCTGCTTGTATGTTTGTTTGTTTGTTTTTTATCTTGCCAAAACGAAGTTTTTGCAAGATGTATTAGTCAGCTTGTATGTTTGTTTTTTTGTTTGTTTTTTTGTTTTTTTGTTTTTTTGTTTGTGGTTAATCATTTTTTTTCCACGTTTAGATCACTCTGTAGACCACAGTTATTATTGGAAACTCCTGTAACTTCGCATATCAGAGTCCTATAGAGATACCCTTCAGCACACAAAATTTTGAAGGTCAAGGTCAAAGGTCAAGGTCACTTTGCGGTCAATCATGGAGGTCAACGAAACCCTTATTTTTTGAGTAACTTTGATCGGATCGTCTCCAAACTTCATGGGAATCTAGTATATGGTCCGGCGCTCAGCTGATTAGTTTTTGGTGGCGATCGGCCTTGACCTTCAAGGTCATTTTGAAGGTCATTCAATTGGGTCAATCATGGAGGTCAACGAAACCCTTATTTTTTGAGTAACTTTGATCTTATGATCTCCAAACTTGGTGGGTATATAGGGTGTGGTATGGCGCTCAGCTGATTAGTTTTTGGTGGCGATCGGCCTTGACCTTCAAGGTCATTTTGAAGGTCATTCAATTTTGACCAAAAGGTAAAATTTTCAAGTTTCAGTTACCATGTTTACCACAGTTATTATTGGAAACTCCTGTAACTTCGCATATCAGAGTCCTATAGAGATACCCTTCAGCACACAAAATTTTGAAGGTCAAGGTCAAAGGTCAAGGTCACTTTGCGGTCAATCATGGAGGTCGACGAAACCCTTATTTTTTGAGTAACTTTGATCTTATGATCTCCAAACTTGGTGGGTATATAGGGTGTGGTATGGCGCTCAGCTGATTAGTTTTTGGTGTCGATCGGCCTTGACCTTCAAGGTCATTTTGAAGGTCATTCAATTGGGTCAATCATGGAGGTCAACGAAACCCTTATTTTTTGAGTAACTTTGATCTTATGATCTCCAAACTTGGTGGGTATATAGGGTGTGGTATGGCGCTCAGCTGATTAGTTTTTGGTGGCGATCGGCCTTGACCTTCATGGTTAGCGCTGGAGGTCGAAAATTATTGACCCCAAGGTCAAATTTTGAAATCGTAGGTACCATATCGAGTAATACCTCATATGAATGCCCTTGATGAGTGCTTCCCAGATCTGTAAACAGTTTGACGCTATGACGTCATTTGATGACGTCATGATGAAAAAACGGAATTTTCATGAAAAAATTATTTCCTCAGTTCTCATCAAAATCTTTCAATATTTCATGTGCGTTGGTCATGAAGACATACTATTCACCATACGAAATTATTAAGGTCAAGGTCAAAGGTCAAGGTCACTTGGCAAGATACGGTTCACCCTGTGGGTGACATATGTTCATTTGTTTTTTTGTTTGTGGTTAATCATTTATTTTTCACGTTTAGATCACTCTGTAGACCACAGTTATTATTGGAAACTCCTGTAACTTCGCATATCAGAGTCCTATAGAGATACCCTTCAGCACACAAAATTTTGAAGGTCAAGGTCAAAGGTCAAGGTCACTTTGTGGTCAATCATGGAGGTCAACGAAACCCTTATTTTTTGAGTAACTTTGATCTTATGATCTCCAAACTTGGTGGGTATATAGGGTGTGGTATGGCGCTCAGCTGATTAGTTTTTGGTGTCGATCGGCCTTGACCTTCAAGGTCATTTTGAAGGTCATTCAATTTTGACCAAAAGGTAAAATTTTCAAGTTTCAGTTACCATATCGAGTAGTACCTCAAATTGAAGCCCTTGTTGAGTGCTTTCCAAACATATAACTAGTTTGACAATGTGACGTCATTTGACGGCGTTATGACGAAAAAACTGCACTTTTCATGTATATTGTATTGCTTTAGTTCGCATTGTTTAGGTCACTCTGTAGAGCACAGTTCCCTTTGGAAACTCTTGTAAGTTCGCATATCAGAGTCTTTTAGAGATACCCTTTAGCACACAAAATTTTGAAGGTCAAGGTCAAAGGTCAAGGTCACTTTGCGGTCAATCATGGAGGTCGACGAAACACTAATTTTTTGAGTAACTTTGATCGGATCGTCTCCAAACTTCATGGGAATCTAGTATATGGTCCGGCGCTCAGCTGATTAGTTTTTGGTGGCGATCGGCCTTGACCTTCATGGTTAGCGCTGGAGGTCGAAAATTATTGACCCCAAGGTCAAATTTTGAAATCGTAGGTACCATATCGAGTAATACCTCATATGAATGCCCTTGATGAGTGCTTCCCAGATCTGTAAACAGTTTGACGCTATGACGTCATTTGATGACGTCATGACGAAAAAACGGAATTTTCACATTTTGGCAAGATACGGTTCACCCTGTGGGTGACATATGTTTATTTAACAGTCGCTAATGCTGTTTATAACATTAAACAAAGAAATTTGGAGGAACCCAGACATCCCTGAGGTAAGTTTTACTTACAGAACTAAGGGAAGATCTACTGTAATCTAGATTATACCCCACAAGGGTTGGGTATGTACCATTTTGTTGGAAGAGACATAACGCCGATGCTTTCGATATTTGATGGTCATTTTAACAATCGGTTTTTTTGTGTTTCACACAGAATTAAAACATAAAGGTAGAGCATGGTGATTTGTGATATATGACAGTTGACAGGTTCGATGATATGTTCGGCATTAACGGCATATAATTCAAAATGGCGGTGTGTGGAGAGTCAACCACAGTAACACAGTAATGACATCAGACGTAATCACATCACCCTGTCATGTGACCAGATCCTCAGCCCTGATTGGTATATGTTTGAGGGAACATACATACATACATACAGACGGACAAACACTGTTCTAGACGGCTTTGCCCTCTGGGCTACCCCATGAAAACAATATACAGACAGAGGCGCTCCTACAGTGAAATTTTGTGTCTATCGGACCAATGGATCGCTGAGAAAGTGAATTATAAAAATGCAGACACGCACGCACGCCACATGTATGCAACCAAATGCCTAACCGTGCTTTTTGCTTTGCAAGTGCAGGGTAATGAGTGGTAATGGCATGGAAGGACATCACTCGGGTGAGGTGGCACTCTGTTCTAGTGCAAAAAGACCATCCCCAAGATGAGCGAAATAGAGGGAATAGTGGGGATAGAAAAGCAGATAGGCCCTGAGGTTTGAGAAATTACCTACGTGGGGTATCAGAGGATACACGCACGCACCCGGTTAGACCCATGTGACAGGGGGAAGGGGTTTCTGACAAGCCCGGAACTTACGGGGTGCGACGCAATACCAGCACCGGTGTATGCACAGGTACTCGAGCCTGTGAGGGCAAGCCAGTTAGTTATTCCAGCCTGAGATGTGTGGAGTGGTGGGCGAGGCCAGAACTATTCCAGTGAGCAAGGCCAGACATATGCCAGTGAACAAGGTTGGACTGCCATTGGTGGTGTTGTGCCTACTCTAGTAATTGAGGTGTGCGAGCTGGTGTTGAAGAGAGATATGCTGGGACAGTGGGTGTTTGAGACGGACCCTGTGGGGGCCACTTCGGGTTATTGATTAGATTAGAGATGATTGGTTATTCCCTCCAATTATGGGTGAAAGACATGATTGGGCTTGTTATTTGTATGTTAATATTGTTACGGGTTTGGGGGTCATCGTGACGTGGTGAGGACAGTTTCTCACACCCACTGACCCTGAAGCTGATGAGCCGCAGATAACTCTGCGCCACGACAGGTTGTTAGGCAACCAAAGACACCATCTGAGATGCTTATTTAGGCAGGGTCCAGCATATAACTCCACTTCACCTTTCCAGATGGGAACCATGCTCTCAATACCCCACTGCTGTCAATCAAAATGGACAAGTGATACCGTAATTAGAGGTTGGCTAATGACTAACCATATGAAACGCCGGGGCAGAACTCCCTTTCACGAGAACACACTATAGTCCAACCAATGGACAAAAGATGATTGGGCAGTTTGGAAACAGTTCATAAAGATCAAAAGGACAGGTATTTACAGGCAAGCAGTTCACAAGAGAATATCTTTCCCCCAATTTACACACGTCACGGACATCAGCCCACGTTGTCAGTCATATTAGCACGATTTACACATGGAGGCACCTCATACACTCTGGGAAATGAGATAGGAAGGGTGGTAAACATATGTAACATAACCATCTTGTATATATTGTTGCGGATATGGGATTTGGCCTCCATATCCGCTTGTAAATATTCCCCTATTTCCCCAATACTCCCCAACCATCCCCAATCCCCCATTCCCTAGTCCCATTGTCTGTAAACAACACTCTATAGAACCGACCTTCCCCTTTTTCCCCCATTAAATGTCGTGCCCAGGTCCACCGCATCTCACGTAGACAACTTTCGGACATCTTGCTAGTTATTCTTAGTCTATGTCAGTTAAGGACTCGTTTCCATTAATTCTGACTCTTCGTTGCACCAGAATGTGATTGTATGGCACCAGTAGTGAGTTTAGGACCTCCCAATACCTCCCCCCAACCTCATCTCCGCATCCTCCCATCATCTCATGGAACAACAACAACTACAACCAAAGCGGGGGCGGCGCGGCTGCGGTGCAGGGAGTGGGCGTCCTCACTCCGGCTCGGTTAGCCGCCATGGCCCATGTGCTCCAGGTTACGGGGTTACCACGAAGGGGCTGGCTGTCAGCTCCTCGTCAAGGGCGGAGCCCGGTAGCCCCCGCACCCAATAAGAAGCAACGGGCCGATTCCATCTGGGGCGGAGCTAACGAGCCGAGGGCGTGTCACTCCCCGCCGGATATACGCAGCGACTGACCGGACGTGAAAAAAGATGCGCCTCAGCCACGAAGAAGAACCAGTCGCGACCTCCGAGCGCTGTGACACCTCCCTGCATCTACTGGACCGTACTGTATCCTGTCCCTGAGCCAAGAGTGCACCTTGAGCCATCGACTACCTGCCTTCCTTGCCATCAATCCCCGTGTGAGTCAGTTTTGTCCCGTTTATCTGTCGTCTGTCGGGGCTACTATAAGACCGTAATTAAGTGCCTATCTTTCTATGCTGTCTCTCTCATCCCTGTAATCTAAACGTTCCGAACTAATATAACCTCCTCCGGAGGCCTTGAGAACTGTACCCCTGGTGTCGTGTCATTTAACCTAGCCGTTGTGTCCTTTCCTTCATTGATCTAGCGTAGCGCGACTCGGCCAACGTTCGAGTATAATCGGGTAACTTGTGCGAACACGGCGGCCATTCCGCTCGGCCCATCATAACATCTAAGTCGTGTCCGTAACAATTGGTGTCACGAGTGTCGGATTCGGACCTGGGACTAAATTCATTTAGCCCAAATTTTGGAACACCAATTGTACCATTAGGGTAACAATTGGTGTCGAGGAGTGAGATTCGATCCGGAGCGCGTTTTACGCGCTCGAAATTATAACGGCGAAATTTGATTGTGTTTTACAAAATATAAAAACCCGAATTTTGAAAGTCGCGCTATGGCAGACCAAGTCGGCTGGGGTCCGGTAGAGGAGAGTGAGGCAGGGTCGATCCAGGACCAAATTGAGGGACATGAGGAGAGCGAAGCAGTGAGGGTAGCAGACGCACAAAATAGCGTCGTTGCGCCCGACGTTGCGGGCGCGCAAAATGGCGCCTCGCAAGAGCGCGCGGTAGCTGAGCCCGCTGTATCAACGGGCTTTAACATGCAGCCGATTGACATGCAGGCCCTCATTGCGCAGCTACAGGCAGCTGTACAGATGAGTATGGGGAGCCAAATTGAGCGATTGGGTGAGCGGTTGGGAAACCAAATTGTGGGAATGAGGGCTGATAGTGAGCGATTAGAGGGCCAAATGGGGGCAATGAGGGACGAAGCGAGGGGTACCGGTGAGGGGTTAGACAAGAAATTTGGGAAGTTAGACAATAATTTTGAGGAGTTAGACAAGAAATTTGGGAAGTTAGACAATAATTTTGAGGGGTTAGACAACGGGATAAAAGAGGTGAGAAATGGGTTAATGGGGGTAGAAAACAGAATGGCCGCTCAAGAGAATCAAATGGAAGGGATGCAAAAGGGGTTAGAGGGGTTAGAAAACAGAATGGAAGGCAAATTGAGGGACATGAGGGACCAAGCGGAAAGGGAAGTTAAACAAATGGGGCAGCAGATAGAGGGGGTCAGAATGGGGGTAGAAACCAAACTGGATGCTCACAGGGAGGAAATGGAGCAGATGAGGGTGGCATCTGGGCAGGAGATGCAAGTGATGGGAGAGGAGATCAGAAGAGGTGTGAGTGAGGAGGTCGGAGGGGTGCGCGAGGAGGTGAGGCACTGTAAGGAGCACATGGAGAAGGAGGTGAGAAAGGGGACTGTAAAGTTACAAGGGGGCATAGAGGACCTGACGCAGGAGGTGGAACAGCTGACGGAGGGACAAAAAGGACTAACGGAGCAGGTTCAAAGGAACACTGCGGTATTAGGAGGGTTAAAGGCGACACAGAAAGAACTAAAAGATGACTTGGTAGCGACGAAGAGGGAATGTCAGATGGTACGTGAGGGACTGACAGCGAGGTTGGACGAGGTGGTAGAGGTAATGGAGACGAAGGACCGGCAGGTGAGGACGCACATGGAAACGGTCAAGGTAGCCTTGGAGGACGAGCTTGAGGAGACGTACCGGGGAATAAAGGAGGTGAAGCAGAAATTAGAAGAAGTGGAAGAAGGGGTGAGCGAAATTAAGAAGCGACGGAGAGGGGATAAGAAAGAGATAAAAGAGGAGATAAAAGAATTGGTCCAAAGTCTGTGTTTGGATCGTGATGATGTGCTCATTAACCGGATGAGGGATTCGCAGGTGATGGAGGAGAAGCGAAGAGGAAGAGGACCCGGTGTAAGTGGTGACCAATATGGTCGTGCGTATGATGCGCCAGGGGATTTAAGAAGCTTGGGGGTCGAGATGGACCCGGGTGTTCGTGAGAGGCCGTTGGTGAAGTGTGCGACAGGTCTGGTGTGCGAAAAAGGAGGTGTGCGAGAAAGTCCGACTCTGGGGTGTGTGAGGAAAAAGTGCGTGCCAAGGAGTGAGGGTGCTGGCGAGAGTGAGTCGGTCGTAGCGCGTGTGCGAGGGAGCACATGGAAGCGCGGTGTGGTAAGTGTTACAGAGGGTGTAACGGGAGAGTGTGCGCGAGAAAGGTGTGTGACGGACAGGTGCATGAGGAAAGAGTGCGCTGTCAAGAGTAAGGGTGAGTGCGCTGTCAAGAATGGAGGTGAGAGTAGTGAGAGTGACAAGGAGAGTGAGTTGGTTGTGACAGGTGAGAAAGGATGCACACCTGGAATGGTAGAGCGTGAGTGGGAATGCACGCTGGAATTGGTAGTGAGGCACGTGGTTGGGTGTGCGAATGAGAGCACACCTGTGATTGTCACAGAGGAGGTGACCGAGGAGGGGGTGCGAAGAGGTGTGTTGGTGAGGTGTGCTACCAACGAATGTGTGCCAAAGTGTTCGGTGGTCAGGTGTGTGACCAAGGCTGTGAGTGGAATGGGTGTACCTGGGTGTGTAAGGAAAGGTACGAGGAGCATGGAAACGGCTGGATGTGTGAGCGAGGAACGGGCTGCGGGGTGTAAGCATGCAGGTGAGGCATCGAAGGTAACCGGGTTAGAGGTTAGAGCGACTTTTAGCCGAATCGGGCCCTCGGTGCGTGCCGGGCCTCGCGTGGAACGGCCGCGTCCGAGCTCCACTAGGCGGAGCGGGCGGCTGGATAGGAAGGGTCGTCATGGCGACCACTTTTTGTTGAGGCATTCCGGCAGGTCGAGATCGGGCCATGGGATGGCTCCGCGCCGAGATGGTGCGTGGGATCTCGGCCCGGGTAAACCTCCTTCCCTGCACCGAATGCGGGACGTATCCAGCCGCTGGCACCAAACAACCCGCATTCATTGCTCGGCTTTACGAAGCCGGGCTTTGGACAGGAATTGGCGCACCGAGAGGCATTAGTGAGTAGACTGTGTAATGAGGTTAGTGTTTTGGACCCAAAATTAGAGAAAAACAAAATTTGATGATTGGCAAAGGATTGGCAGTAATGATTGGCAGATGATGAGTAGTGATTGGCAAAAATTTTGATTTGTTGAAATTTGATGTGCAAAATTGGTAGTGAGCGATGGGCCCGGTGGGTAAGGGTGGCATCCCTGCCACCCTTCCCATGGTGGGGCAAATGCGCAATAGCTTATGGGGTGTATGGCAGTGAAAACTAGCCCGGGTGGGTTAGGTTATATTGATAGGGATCTAGGGAAGATGACATTAGGTGACGTTAAGGTTAGTTAGTGACTGATACCTGTAGTGGGGACGCAGGTAGATTAGTATGGATGATAATGACGAGGGAGCGCAATAGTTTAAAGGGACGACTGGGAAGCGCAAGTTTCAGAGGGGAGTAGTTAGCTGAGATGATGCCGTGTGTGTGAGAATTGAACAGGTGTGATTGCACAGGTGTGCAACTGGACAGGTGTGTGGAGCAGTGTGTGAGTAGTGAGTGTGTGGATCAGCGCGAATGCGCTTGGGGAGAGAAGGGTGCAGGCGGCACCAAGAATGAGAGCACAGGTGTGCAAGTACAGGTGTGTGGAGAGAGTTGGAGTAAGTGGTACGGAGTGGTGTGCATGGTGCGAAGGTGTGGATGGGGGAAGAGTGGACCCCTTTCACGAGTACCCGGGGCGGGTAGTGTAAGTGTTAGGTAGAGGGTATAGGTAAATTGTGGTTGGATATTGGCATTTGTGGTGCGGTTGCAGAATGGTGTTGTGGATGGGTGCATTAGTGTTGTGGAAATGGCTGGGCGTGTAGCCTGTTAGTGTGTGTAGTTGGTTGGGCACTCCACCACTGTGAGGATGTCGGCCAGGTGAGGCCGCAGGTGGGCTCTGGGAGCCGGTAGTTGTGAGTGGGTGCCTGAGGATCCCGGGTGTGGATCGGGCAGCCCAGTGCCAGAGAGGGCACCGAGTGGGGAGAGCGCCAGAGGGCCTTCCCCAGGTAGTTAGGTTAGGGTAAGGAGCAGGTAAGCTCGGAGGCAACTGCAGTGGTGGAGGTGTGCAGGTGGGTAGACCCGCTGGGAGAGGTACACGCCACAGCCCAGAAATTGTGCGAGGGCACCGGGAGATGAATCGGGGGAGTGAGACCCCAAATTGAAAAGCACCACAGTTGGTCAATGGGAATTGGCTTTTAGAACCCATAGTGTAAGAGGGCCAATGGTTTGGCAGGAGAAAGACCCCGGGTAGTGTAAAGTTGTTAAAGTCATTTAGGAAATAGTTAGGATTGATGAACCTGTCGCACCATACGCAGCCACTTACCTGTGGTGATGATGACTCCACACCTGTGTTTTCTTTGTTTTGTGTTGCAGGAAGTAAGGATTGCTGTTGGATTTGTGAGACGCATCACGACGTGGATGAGACATTGGGGTGATTCCATCTCTCCCTCCTTAGGAGGGACTGATGATGAATTGGTAATGGCAAATTTTGATGTTCAGTTGGAGATGGCAAATTTTGATGAGAGTTGAAAATGGCAAATTTGATTGGTTAGGAGGGAGAGAAGACGAATTTGGTTTATGGGAGGAACGGGGAAGACAGTAGGGACGTTTGTTGATTTGTAAAGTAGATGTTTATGGGTAGTGTTGTGTTTTGTGGATACAGTAAGGGGTAAGGGAGGGGCCATGTAGGTTACCTGGTGGGGGGGGGGGGGGCGTACGGTAGGAACGTACCTGTCTCACCTGGTTCCCATGTGCCCCCAGTGTGCATTACCTTACATTGCGTGCACTTTTGCGCCCTTACCACCTTACTCACTTGTCTTTTCTTTTGTCTCCCACCTCCGAGGATCTGGCTTTGGGGCAGAGAGAGAGGAGAGAGAGGTGCTGGCTCCGCAGTTGTGGGCCTGCACTTTCGCTGCTTGCTGCCTGGATCGATACACCATATGGACCGCAATTTTGGTGGCCACCCACAATGGACCGCAGTTCTTTTGCGGCCAAGCACCACCCATTGATGGACCTCTGGGTCAACGTGGCACCTATGCCAAACAGGTGAACCACTAATAGTTGGCCCCCTTGACGGCCACAATAAAGAAATGGACGCGGTTGGCGCCTTTCTTTATTTCTAGGGAAGCAAGAAGGCCAAGTGCACCACACGAAGAGCAAGAGACACCTGCAGGGTTAGGGGTTGTTGTTTTTATTTTAATGAACAATGGTGACTGCACCGATTGGTGCTTGGGGTGGTGCTTTTGGTGCTTGGAAGGGGTGCTCTGCACATTATTAAAGGCCGTAAGGCCACAGAGCACTCGTGGGTTGGTGTATCGATGCTGGCATGCGTGCTCTCTCTATGCATAACATCTGCATGTGTTCCTCCAAAAACAGGTCCTGGATCGTCGTGTAAATATCAGCGTAGTCTTGTAAATAATGCTCCCTACCGGCTGTATGTTTAGTTTGAGAATTCTTTCCGCGATTCGGTTATCCTGTGGGTGTGTTTCTGTGAGGAGAAGGGTGCAACGTCGCAGGGGGACATATTTACTCATTTGTGAATATCTGTAAAACTGTCGCACTCAGGGTAGCGTTAATAGTAGAGGGAACTACATCTGAGTGCCACACTAAAATAGGTAAAAATTTATCGGGTCGGGTCGCCCCGAGGGTAGAGAAGGGTGCAATGTTGCGGATATGGGATTTGGCCTCCATATCCGCTTGTAAATATTCCCCTATTTCCCCAATACTCCCCAACTATCCCCAATCCCCCATTCCCTAGTCCCATTGTCTGTAAACAACACTCTATAGAACCGACCTTCCCCTTTTTCCCCCATTAAATGTCGTGCCCAGGTCCACCGCATCTCACGTAGACAACTTTCGGACATCTTGCTAGTTATTCTTAGTCTATGTCAGTTAAGGACTCGTTCCCATTAATTCTGACTCTTCGTTGCACCAGAATGTGATTGTATGGCACCAGTAGTGAGTTTAGGACCTCCCAATACCTCCCCCCAACCTCATCTCCGCATCCTCCCATCATCTCATGGAACAACAACAACTACAACCAAAGCGGGGGCGGCGCGGCCGCGGTGCGGGGAGTGGGCGTCCTCACTCCGGCTCGGTTAGCCGCCATGGCCCATGTGCTCCAGGTTACGGGGTTACCACGAAGGGGCTGGCTGTCAGCTCCTCGTCAAGGGCGGAGCCCGGTAGCCCCCGCACCCAATAAGAAGCAACGGGCCGATTCCATCTGGGGCGGAGCTAACGAGCCGAGGGCGTGTCACTCCCCGCCGGATATACGCAGCGACTGACCGGACGTGAAAAAAGATGCGCCTCAGCCACGAAGAAGAACCAGTCGCGACCTCCGAGCGCTGTGACACCTCCCTGCATCTACTGGACCGTACTGTATCCTGTCCCTGAGCCAAGAGTGCACCTTGAGCCATTGACTACCTGCCTTCCTTGCCATCAATCCCCGTGTGAGTCAGTTTTGTCCCGTTTATCTGTCGTCTGTCGGGGCTACTATAAGACCGTAATTAAGTGCCTATCTTTCTATGCTGTCTCTCTCATCCCTGTAATCTAAACGTTCCAAACTAATATAACCTCCTCCGGAGGCCTTGAGAACTGTACCCCTGGTGTCGTGTCATTTAACCTAGCCGTTGTGTCCTTTCCTTCATTGATCTAGCATAGCGCGACTCGGCCAACGTTCGAGTATAATCGGGTAACTTGTGCGAACACGGCGGCCATTCCGCTCGGCCCATCATAACATCTAAGTCGTGTCCGTAACAATATATAACTATCTTGTGTGTGTATGTATATATACATACATACATACATACATACATACATATATATATATATATATATATATATATATATATATATATATATATATATATATCAACGAACATAACAGCGTGACGAGCGCTGTCCCGATCTCCTGTGGACCGAAGTCCTAGACCAAAGCGTCACCTCCGACCCAAAGGGTCTTCTGGAGGCCTCAGCCCGGCCACTCTGTCAACAGTGATAAGATAGATAGATAAGTCGGGGATAGATAAGACTGTGTCTAAGTGCCCATCTTGCTGTGCTTTACCTCTTGCCGTGTAATCTACCCGTTTCTGCATCACCAATATTATATCCTCCTCCGGAGGTCTTGAGAACTGTACCCCTTGTGTCGTTGCATTAATCCCAGCCGTTGTGTCCTTTCCTTCATTGATTTAGCATAGCGCGATTTGGCCAACGTTCGAGTGGAATCGGGCGGGATAGGGTTCTAATCGGGGAGTAACTGTGCGGACGCGGTAATACCAAACCGCTCGGTAAACTACCATCTAACACCGCGTCTGTAACAATTGGTTGTCAGGAGTTGGATTCGGACCTGGGACTAAATTTGTTAGGCCCAAATTTTGGAACACCAATTGTACTATTAGAGTAACAATTGGTGTCGAGGAGTGAGATCGGACCCGAAGCGTGCTTAAAGCGCTCAAAATTACAAGTGACCGAAATTTGATTGTGTTTTACAAAAATAAAAACCCGAATTTTGAAAGTCGCGCTATGGCGGATCAAGACGGCTGGGTTCCGGTAGAGGAGAGTGGGGTAGAATCGACCCAGGACCCCAGGGAAGAAGTGGGGAAAATGGTGGAGGAGAGTAAAGAAGGTGTGGTTGAGGGAGTATCAGACGCACAAAATGGCGTCCTCGCGCACGTGGGTGTAGCGGCACCAAATTTTGCCGCGCCCTTTGTACCAACGGTGGAAGACATGCAATTAATTATGGCTGAAATGAGAGCCCTTATGGGACAAATGGGAGACCAAATTGGAGGTTTGAAAAACAGTATAGAGGGTCGGAGTGAGCGAATTGAAGCAACAATAAACGGAATGAGGGCCGATAGGAGGGAAAGGGAGCAGAGGGACAGAGACCGCAAGTTGGGCGAAGGGGTCCCAGGGGTGCATGAGGAGGTAAAGCGGGTCGAAAAGCGCTGGTTGAGCGAAGCGGAGGAAAGCACGGGTACAATGACGGGGGTAGAAATCGCGACACGGGGTTTGGAAAAGCCGGCGACCGATGAGGTAGAGGGTGTTTTATTAAAGCCAGCGGTCGTCGAGGTTAATAAAGAAAAAGCAGTGCTGGGAATTGAAATTGAAGAGATGACGGAGGTAGCCCGGGAATTGCAGGGAGAAATGGAATATGTACAAAGTCCCTGTTCAAATCATGATGATGTACTCGCTAATCCAAATGGAAGTTTGCAGGTTTTGGTGCAGGGAGGAAGAAGAACCCCGAAGGTGAGACGTGCTGTTGTGTATTGTGCTGGGAGATTTTGTAAGAGGATGTTTGGCGACAAAAGAATTTTCGCGCGCTTGGGATCGAGGAGGCATCCGGGCGTTGGTGGAGGGTCCCGTGTGAGTGGAAATGGCACGCGTGGGAGGAAAAAGTGTGCGTCGGCGAGTGGGTGTGTTATAAAGTGTGGGAGTGAAACCGAGTGCGAGCGAGAATGCACGTCGGGGTGTACGGAGTGTACGTGCGAGGGTGAGAGTGACACGAGGAGTGAGTTGGTGGTGGAGCGGGTGCGAGAATGCACGCTTGGAATGGTTGAGGGTGTGCGAGGAAGCACACCTGAGTGGGTCATGGCGCGAATGTGGGAGAGCCCATCTGAGAGCGTTAGTGGGTGGATGCCAGAGTGTACGCCCATGGTGAGTGTTACGGAGGACGTAACGGAGGAGAGGTGTGGACCGAGGTGTGCGCGAGAGGTGTGGTGTGTAACAGGGAGTACGTTGGTGGAATGTACGGACGGCGTTGGAACGTCGGGTTTTGTGAGGGTGAAAGGGGTAGCGTATGCGTGTGAGCATGCAAGTAAAGCATCGACGGTAACCGGGTTAGTGGTTAGGGCGACGGATAGCCGATGCGAGCACTCGGGGCGTGGGGTGCGTTGTTGGGTGCGAGGCCCGGCGCGGATCGATGCTGCGTCGCTTCTCTTCGAAGCGTCGTTGCCGATTCAGGCTTGGCCCCGCCCCGCACGGTCGAGTCCGGGCTTTGTCGGGCGAGGCGACCGGTCCGGTTCAAGGGCGAGTGGGAGGAAGCGGAACGGTGCCCCCTCGTGGGGACGGGGTTCCGACCGGGGGAGATTGAGCCATCGGGCCCGGGACCGCAAGGTGCCGCGCCGAGATGGTGCGTGGAGCCTCGGTCCAACCAAACCACCTCCCTTGAACCGAAAGCCGGACGGATTCAACCTGCAGGCAACCAAACCACCCGAATTCATTGCTCGGCTTTACGAACCGAGTTTAATGATGTCACGGCGCACCGAGAGGATCTAATAAGTAGACGGGTGATGAGGATAGTGTTTTGGCCCCGAAATTAGAAAAAAAAAAAAAAAAAAAAAAAAGCAAAATTTGATGATTGGTACAGTGATTGGCAAATTTTTGGTTTATTGAATTTGGACGAACAAAATTTATAGGGAGAGACCCCCGATGTGGTGGGATGGCAAATCCACCATCCCTCATAGGTGGGGCAAAGGAGCTATAGTTTATGGGGGTGTATGGCAGTGAAAACTAGCCCGGGTGGGTTAGGTTATATTGTGTGAGAGGACCTAGAAGATGACATTAGGTGACGTTAAGGTTAGTTAGTGACAAGGATACCTGTAGAGGGGACGCAGGTAGATTAGAGTGGATGATAATGACGAGGGAGCGCAATAGTTTACAGGGACGACTGGGAAGCGCAAGTTTCAGAGGGGAGTAGTTAGATGAGATGATGCTGTGTGAGAACTGGACAGGTGTGTGGAGCAGTGTATGAGTAGTGAGTGTTGTGGATCAGCGCGAATGCGCTTAGGGGAGAGAAGGGTGCAGGCGGCACCAGGTGTGAGAGCACAGGTGTGCAAGTACAGGTGTGTGGAATACATGGAGTATTGGAATGAGTGGTGTGGAGAGAGTTGGAGTAAGTGGTACGGAGTGGTGTGCATGGTGCGAAGGTGTGGATGGGGGAAGAGTGGACCCCTTTCACGAGTACCCGGGGCGGGTAGTGTAAGTGTTAGGTAGAGGGTATAGGTAAATTGTGGTTGGATATTGGCATTTGTGGTGCGGTTGCAGAATGGTATTGTGGATGGGTGCATTAGTGTTGTGGAAATGGCTGGGCGTGTAGCCTGTTAGTGTGTGTAGTTGGTTTGGGCACTCCACCACTGTGAGGATGTCGGCCAGGTGAGGCCGCAGGTGGGCTCTGGGAGCCGTTAGTGTCAGTGGGTGCCTGAGGATCCCGGGTGTGGATCGGGCAGCCCGTGCCAGAGAGGGCACTGAGGGGGTGAGAGTGCGAGAAGGCCTTCCCCAGTTAGTTAGGTTAGGGTGAGGAGCAGGTAAGCTCGGGTGGCAACTACAGTGGTGGAGGTGTGCAGGTGGGTAGACCTGCTGGGAGAGCTACATGTCACAGCCCAGAAATTGTGCGAGGGCACCGGGAGATGAATCGGGGGAGTGAGACCCCAAATTGAGAAGCACCACAGTTTGGTCAATGGGAATTGGTTGTTAGAACCCATAGAGTAAGTTGGCCAATGGATTGGCAGGGAAAGACCCCGGGTAGTGTAAAGTGTCTTAATGTCATTTAGAGACTAGTTAGGATTGAAGTCTCCTCGCACCATCTACATCCACTCACCTGAGGTGACAGGTACTCCACACCATGCCATGGTTTGATTATTTTTTACTGTGCAAATGTTTGGATTGTGAGACGCATCATGACGTGGGTGTGACATTGTGCTTTGTGTTCCATCTCTTCCTCCTTATGAGGATTGATGATAAATTTGGTGATGGCAAATTTTGAAGTAGAGGGATTGTGGAGACGAATTTGGTATAGAGGAAATATGGGGAGACGTGACAGTAGCGACAGATTGGTAATGTGTAGATTTTGTACATATGGGGTAAGGGCAAGGGTAGTGTAGGTGACAGGGGGGTGACGTACGGTAGGGACGAGCTTTCTCACTTCGCCCTCCGTACGCATTTCGCCTTGCATTGCCTTATTGATGTGTACCCTTGTGACCTTACCCCTCGCTCATTGTCTTTCCCCTTTTGTCTCCCACATGACCCGTGCGCCATTGGGTGCTGAGGGGAGCGTGCGTGAGTCGGCCATTGTGCGCCCGGCACTCTCAGAACCAGCTGTCTGCATCGATGCACCACATTATGGACCACATGCCTGTGGCCGAGCACCACTGATGGACCCCATGGTTGGGGCATGGCCCCTCTGCTGGAACCGGCCATGAGGGCCCGAAATCTTGCTGGCGGACCTTGGCCACAGGGCACCGATGCCACACAGGTGAAGCACACGTAGTCGGCCCTGTGGGCTATAAATAAAAGAAAATAAAAAGGACACATTGGGCACACGTTATTGCAAATAGGCCGCCAGTAAGAAAATGAAAGAAAGACAACAACTGGAAGACAATAATAATAACCAGCAGAGGGAGCCGAAGAGCAAGAGACACCTGCAGGGTTAGGGGTTGTTGTTATCTTGCCAAAACGAAGTTTTTGCAAGATGTATTAGTCTGCTTGTATGTTTGTTTGTTTGTTTTTTATCTTGCCAAAACGAAGTTTTTGCAAGATGTATTAGTCAGCTTGTATGTTTGTTTTTTTGTTTGTTTTTTTGTTTTTTTGTTTTTTTGTTTGTGGTTAATCATTTTTTTTCCACGTTTAGATCACTCTGTAGACCACAGTTATTATTGGAAACTCCTGTAACTTCGCATATCAGAGTCCTATAGAGATACCCTTCAGCACACAAAATTTTGAAGGTCAAGGTCAAAGGTCAAGGTCACTTTGCGGTCAATCATGGAGGTCAACGAAACCCTTATTTTTTGAGTAACTTTGATCGGATCGTCTCCAAACTTCATGGGAATCTAGTATATGGTCCGGCGCTCAGCTGATTAGTTTTTGGTGGCGATCGGCCTTGACCTTCAAGGTCATTTTGAAGGTCATTCAATTGGGTCAATCATGGAGGTCAACGAAACCCTTATTTTTTGAGTAACTTTGATCTTATGATCTCCAAACTTGGTGGGTATATAGGGTGTGGTATGGCGCTCAGCTGATTAGTTTTTGGTGGCGATCGGCCTTGACCTTCAAGGTCATTTTGAAGGTCATTCAATTTTGACCAAAAGGTAAAATTTTCAAGTTTCAGTTACCATATTTACCACAGTTATTATTGGAAACTCCTGTAACTTCGCATATCAGAGTCCTATAGAGATACCCTTCAGCACACAAAATTTTGAAGGTCAAGGTCAAAGGTCAAGGTCACTTTGCGGTCAATCATGGAGGTCGACGAAACCCTTATTTTTTGAGTAACTTTGATCTTATGATCTCCAAACTTGGTGGGTATATAGGGTGTGGTATGGCGCTCAGCTGATTAGTTTTTGGTGTCGATCGGCCTTGACCTTCAAGGTCATTTTGAAGGTCATTCAATTGGGTCAATCATGGAGGTCAACGAAACCCTTATTTTTTGAGTAACTTTGATCTTATGATCTCCAAACTTGGTGGGTATATAGGGTGTGGTATGGCGCTCAGCTGATTAGTTTTTGGTGGCGATCGGCCTTGACCTTCATGGTTAGCGCTGGAGGTCGAAAATTATTGACCCCAAGGTCAAATTTTGAAATCGTAGGTACCATATCGAGTAATACCTCATATGAATGCCCTTGATGAGTGCTTCCCAGATCTGTAAACAGTTTGACGCTATGACGTCATTTGATGACGTCATGATGAAAAAACGGAATTTTCATGAAAAAATTATTTCCTCAGTTCTCATCAAAATCTTTCAATATTTCATGTGCGTTGGTCATGAAGACATACTATTCACCATACGAAATTATTAAGGTCAAGGTCAAAGGTCAAGGTCACTTGGCAAGATACGGTTCACCCTGTGGGTGACATATGTTCATTTGTTTTTTTGTTTGTGGTTAATCATTTATTTTTCACGTTTAGATCACTCTGTAGACCACAGTTATTATTGGAAACTCCTGTAACTTCGCATATCAGAGTCCTATAGAGATACCCTTCAGCACACAAAATTTTGAAGGTCAAGGTCAAAGGTCAAGGTCACTTTGTGGTCAATCATGGAGGTCAACGAAACCCTTATTTTTTGAGTAACTTTGATCTTATGATCTCCAAACTTGGTGGGTATATAGGGTGTGGTATGGCGCTCAGCTGATTAGTTTTTGGTGTCGATCGGCCTTGACCTTCAAGGTCATTTTGAAGGTCATTCAATTTTGACCAAAAGGTAAAATTTTCAAGTTTCAGTTACCATATCGAGTAGTACCTCAAATTGAAGCCCTTGTTGAGTGCTTTCCAAACATATAACTAGTTTGACAATGTGACGTCATTTGACGGCGTTATGACGAAAAAACTGCACTTTTCATGTATATTGTATTGCTTTAGTTCGCATTGTTTAGGTCACTCTGTAGAGCACAGTTCCCTTTGGAAACTCTTGTAAGTTCGCATATCAGAGTCTTTTAGAGATACCCTTTAGCACACAAAATTTTGAAGGTCAAGGTCAAAGGTCAAGGTCACTTTGCGGTCAATCATGGAGGTCGACGAAACACTAATTTTTTGAGTAACTTTGATCGGATCGTCTCCAAACTTCATGGGAATCTAGTATATGGTCCGGCGCTCAGCTGATTAGTTTTTGGTGGCGATCGGCCTTGACCTTCATGGTTAGCGCTGGAGGTCGAAAATTATTGACCCCAAGGTCAAATTTTGAAATCGTAGGTACCATATCGAGTAATACCTCATATGAATGCCCTTGATGAGTGCTTCCCAGATCTGTAAACAGTTTGACGCTATGACGTCATTTGATGACGTCATGACGAAAAAACGGAATTTTCACATTTTGGCAAGATACGGTTCACCCTGTGGGTGACATATGTTTATTTTTATTTTCATGAACAATGGTGACTGCACCGATTGGTGCTTGAGGGTGCTTTGGTGCGTTTTTGGGTGCTTTAATGGTGCATTGATGCAGAGCAGACTGTCTCCCCCCCAGAAAGAACAATCACAGGTCCTGGGTTAGTCTTGTAAATAAAGTAGCGTCAATTGTAAATAATGCTCCCTACCGGCTGTATGTTTAGTTTGAGGATTATTTCCGCGATTCGGTTATCCTGTGGGTGTGTTTCTGTGAGGAGAAGGGTGCAACATCGCAGGGGGACATATTTACTCATTTGTGAACATCTGTAAAACTGTCGCACTCAGGGTTGAGTTAATAGTAGAGGGAACTACATCTGAGTGCCACACTAACGTAGGTAAAAATTTATCGGGTCGGGGCGCCCCGAGGTAGAGAAGGGTGCAATGTTGCGGATATGGGATTTGGCCTCCATCCATATCCGCTTGTAAATATTCCCCTATTTCCCCAATACTTCCCAACTATCCCCAATCCCCCATTCCCTAGTCCCATTTTCTGTAAACAACACTCTGTAGAACCGACCTTCCCCTATTTCCCCCATTAAATGTCACATCCAGGTCCACCGCATCTCACGTAGACAACTATAGGACATCTTGCTAGTTATTCTTAGTCTATGTCAGTTAAGGACTCGTTTCCATTAATTCTGACTCTTCGTTGCACCAGAATGTGATGGTATGGCACCGTTAGAAAGTTTAGGACCTCCCAATACCTCCCCGCAGCTCTTCCTCATGGTACAACAACAACAACAACAACAGCGGCGGCGGCGCGGGGAGTGTGCGTCCTCACTCCGGCTTGGTTAGCCGCCATTGAACATGTGCTCCGACGGGGTTACCACGCAGGGGCTCGCTGTCAGCTCCTCGTCAAGGGTGGAGCCCGGTAACCCCCCCGCACCCAATAGGAGCGGCGGACCGATTCCATCTGGGGCGGAGCTAACGAGCCGAGGGCGTGTCACTCCCCGCTGGACATGCGCAGGAAGCGGGAGGTGACGTCAGATGCGCCTCAGCTTGGAGAGAAAAGGACGCCACCTTCCGAGCGCGACAATACCTCCCCGCATCTCTGGACCGGACCGTGTGGATTCTGCCCCTGAGCCAAGGTGCACCTTGAGCTATCGACTGCCTGCCCTTCCTTGCCATCAATCCCCATGTAAGTCCGTCTTGTCCCGTTTGTCTGTAGTCTGTCGGGGATAGATAAGACTGTGTCTAAGTGCCCATCTTGCTGTGCTTTACCTCTTGCCGTGTAATCTACCCGTTTCTGCATCACCAATATTATATCCTCCTCCGGAGGTCTTGAGAACTGTACCCCTTGTGTCGTTGCATTAATCCCAGCCGTTGTGTCCTTTCCTTCATTGATTTAGCATAGCGCGATTTGGCCAACGTTCGAGTGGAATCGGGCGGGATAGGGTTCTAATCGGGGAGTAACTGTGCGGACGCGGTAATACCAAACCGCTCGGTAAACTACCATCTAACACCGCGTCTGTAACAATATATATATATATATATATATACATATACAGACTTGGCATTTAATATGGAATATTTTTTTTGTGCGGGTGAACTTACTTTTCATGATGTCTTAGAACCAAAAGTTCATTGGAATTATGTTGAAATTATTCTAGATTTTGTTAATGTGACCTTCAAAAGAAACAAAAACCACATTTGACATTTTGAAACAAATAAATTGATCCTTGAAAGTGATGTAAACTGATATCGAACTCAATTCATGGACAGTACTGTGTTAAACTTCTGTACGTTTTCCAGAAGTATCTCTTTATTTTGCACATTAGCCAAATTTTTTTTTTTTTAAACAAAAGCTAAATTACGACTGGGATTACGGACAGTTAAAATACAGTTCAGTACTTCGTGTAACCCCCACGAGCATTCAGAAGAGCACGTACACGTTGAGGAATGCTGTTCACGAGATTTGCCAAGGTTTGGACAGGAATCGCTTGCCATGCAGTGATAATAGCCTGCTGCAATTCACGCACAGAGGTCGGCTGCTGGTCCAAGTGGTCGATTTGATGCGTTAATTCTGCCCACAAGTTCTCTATCGGATTCATATCCGGGACATGGCAGGCCACTCCATATGGTCTACACCACGGTCAGCAAGAAAGTGTTGGATCATGCGAGCACGATGAGGCCATGCATTGTCATCTTGGAAGACAAAGTTTCCCCGAAAGGCTGCACGAGCAAATGGAAGCAATGTTTCTTAGAGAATGGCCCTGTACTTGAACTGGTTCAGGTTTCCATTCAGAACAACCAGGTCAGTTTTGCACCCTGCATGAAAAGCAGCCCAAATGGTCACCCCACCATGTCCAGCTTGGACTCTTGGCACTATACAATCTTTGTTTTAGGGTTCATGCACTTTTCTGCGCACTCGGATGCGGCCATCTTGACGATAGACCAGAAATCTAGACTCGTCACTGAAGATCACATGATTCCAGTGTCCTGGCTGCCATTGACGGTGCTCTCTGGCCCACTGCAATCGGCGCTGGCGGTGTTGTCTGGTCAGGCGTGGCTTTCTCAGGGGACGCCTGGCACGATAGCCTGCTTGAACCAGTCGTTGGTTGACTAGCCTTCTGGATACAGGCACATTTGTCAGTTGCTGCCACTCAGCCCTAAGCCGATTAGCTGACTTGGTACGGCCATTGCGGACGAAACGGTGCAGCTGGCGATCATCCCTCCTTGTGGTTCTGCGGGGACGTCCTGGCCTCGGTATTGGAGTAGGGACACCCCTCTGAGCATTTCGTTTCAGGATCTTTGACACCCGACCTTGAGTGATGCCATACTGCCGAGCAATAGCACGCTGTTTCATGCCGTAATTTTGTAAAGCCACCACTCCATGACAAACAGCATTGTCGAGTTGACGGACCATCTCCAGAGGAAGCGGCAATAACTTTTGGAGACGTGCAGCAGTTGTTTTCCACTAATACAGAACGCAACAACCTTTGTATACCCGACTGTGAAGCCAATCATCAAATACACCTGTCCGTACATTTTGCCACGCCACCTGTGATATAATCCTGTTGTTGACTTCTTGCTGTGACAGACAATCAGTGACATGGTTCTTTTAACAAATAAATCACCAAAGTGTAAAAGAAACTCACCAGATTGATATACTGAGTTAAGAAAGTAAACCCGTCAAGAAAAAAATATATTCCATATTAAATGCCAAGTCTGTATATCTATAAATATATTGTATATATATATATATATATATATATATATATATATATATATATATATATATACACAAAGAATTAAGTTAAGCACCCCCCCCGTTTTTTTACAACCTCGCACATTACAAGTTTGTTGTCGTCAAAACAGTGTAATATACCCATGATATTGCTATATTTTCTGGAGAAGTGATATTATGGTCACATAAAAACATAACAATCATGCCGTTTTCAATATTTTATTCTGAATAATTTAAGGTGAAATTTTTTGGGAATTTTAGGCATATTTTCACCTCAATTTAAGTATGGAGCTATAGGTCCATCACGGACAGTGTGGATGACGTTTATGTTTTCTAACGTACAGTCATTGTTCTGAGAAGACCTCTAGCGATCTTTGCGTCAATAACGTGTGTAGGACCCACGTGATCGGATCACTGACTCAACCCTACGTCTCATAGACCCTGTAAGCCGTCGTATGCGTTGCTGTGGCAGGCTGTTCCATTCCCGATGTAATGCACGTTCCAATTCATCCAGATTGGCTATTGGAGGGACCATCTTCGCAATTTGTCGTCCCAACATGTCCCAAACGTGCTCGAGGGGGTTCAGGTCAGGACTGTACGCAGGCCAGGGGATGGTTGTCACAGCACCTTGCTCCAGCAAGGCTCGGACGCGTCTCGCACGGTGAGGCCTGGCGTTGTCATCCATGAAGATGGGTCTGCTGGCGAGGGTGTGGTCATCGAAGTGCGGGATTACGGTGGTATTCAGGATTTCCTCGGCATATCGCTCTCCGTTGAGGTTACCTCGCACAGTTATCAGGTCCAACTTACAGTCATGGGAGAAGCATCCCCAGACCATAATCGAGCCACCACCAAAGGGTACCGTTGGTTGAATGTTTTTAGGTGCATACGCGGTGTTTTTGTGGCGCCACACCCGAACACGCCCATCTGTCACGTACAGCAAGAACCGGCTTTCATCCGACCAATGAACTCGCCTCCAAGACCGGATGTTCCATCCACGTCGCGCTAGGCACCATGCCAAACGCTCCCTCTGATGTCGTTCGAGTAGCCTTGGACGCTTGATCACTCGTCTTGACCTTAAACCGGCCGATTTCAGGCGGTTCCTCACGGTACGGTGACATAGCTTTCTGTTGGGCAGCCAGTTGTCCTTCAGGAAATGGCTCGAGGCGAAGGGATATCGTCGCACCAGTCTCAAAAGCGCTCTATCTTGGCGGACTGTTGTCACGCGAGGTCTTCCAGACCTTGAGCGGTCCTTCACCGCATCCGTTTCCTGGTGTTTCTGCACCAACCGACTGATCACCGAATGGTGGTAACCAAACGTTCGAGCTACAGCTTTTCTGGACATTCCGGACTCGATCATGCCTATTATCCGCCATCGTTCTCCGTCCGACAACCGTCTACGAGCCACCATTACGAGAAAATGACCATGTAACCCCCACACGAGCTCAGGCGTGACTTGCAATAACCCGTGATGATAGTGCATTTACAGAAAATCACGACCACGTGGATGATAACACGTGCTGCACGAGCGATGGGCGTCACAGATGAGTGCACTCATCTGCATTTCATCAATGGATAATTGCTAATGTCATACCAATCATTATTTGATCTCACATACCTTAGAATATATGCCAATGTATACATATACACAAAGAATATATATTAGGGGGTGCTTACCTTAATTCGTTGTGTAGGGGTGCTTAACTTAATTCTTTGTGTATATATATACATACATATATATATATATATATATATATATATATATATATATATATATATATATATATATATATATATATACATATATATATATATACACATATATATATATATACAAATATATATATACCCAGGTATATATATACCCTGGGGGTGAGGTGGAGAGAGGGCAGTGGAGGGCGAGTGAGGAAGAGAGTTTTTTATAAAGATAGCAACCCCACCTCCAGGACGAGGCTCAGGTCTATCATACCGGAGGAGGGAATAACCTGGGAGAGATACCAAGGCATCAGAGACATCATGAAGGAGGAAAGTGAGGTGGAGACCCAGGTACATTCACCGTGGCTCCGGTCGTAAGTTTGTTTATTTACAATCAGGTCACTCCATCCCCATCCTCTGGTCGGCTCAGCGCACTCCCACTCATCGTCCCAACACACCTGGTCACAACAACGCACAAAATCGCACCTCCTGTCTGCGAACCCTGGCCAAATCACCTGGATTCATACCCGCCGTACAAAACAACATCAAGCTCACCCTGTTCAATACCCGGTCCCTCAACAACAAATGCCTCATCCTGAACGACTACATCCTGGAAAATAAACTGGACTTTCTCTGTCTCACTGAGACCTGGCAACAACCACTGGACTACTACACGCTCAACCTCACCACACCCAATGGATATTCTTACATCAATAAACCACGCTCGGAGGGCCGAGGTGGTGGAATTGCCGTTATTCACCGACAAGACATCAAGACCAACCTCATCTCCATCTCATCTGCTCCATCATTTGAACACCTGGCTTTTAAACTCTCTGGTCACACACAGTCAGTCATGGCTGTTGTCTACCGCCCTCCCAAACCACACCCATCATTCCTGTCTGACTTCTCCTACTTTCTGACCCAGCTATGTTCCCTCTCCCCCTCAATCCTCCTCCTTGGTGATTTCAATATCCACATGGACTCCACTGACTCCACGCTAACCACTGACTTCACTGATTTACTCACCTGCTTTAACCTCACTCAACATGTCAACTTTCCTACCCATAACCGTGGTCACATTTTGGACCTTGTCTGCTCTACTGGACTAATTTTGCACCATCTCTCTGGCTCCGACCTCACTCTCTCTGACCACCTAGCCATCACTCTGACCATCAACATCCCCACCCCAGCACCAAGGCATTATCGCACTATCAACTTCCGTAAGCTAAATGCTCTTTCACCTACCTCATTCTCATCGACCCTCTCTGAAAAAATGTCCACTTCTCCCTTCGTTGACCTCCACACCCATTCTGACCTCACTGACTACTACAACCACACTCTCTCCTCCTGCCTTGACCAACTTGCGCCTATAAAAACCAAAACAGTTTCTTTCACCCATTCTGCTCCCTGGTTTACCCCTGAACTCCGCCTGATGAAAACTCGTGCTCGCCAACTTGAAAGACTCCGCAATAAAACAGGTCTCACAGTTCACTCCCAGGCCTACAAGGACCACATACAACACTATAAAGATGCCCTCTCCCGCGCCCGCTCCGCCTACTACTCTCAAATTATCCACTCTGGCTCCGGAAACCCAAAAGCACTCTTCTCTACAATAAACAAACTCCTCAGCCCCCTGAACACCACCACCCAGTCATTCACAATAGACAACTGCATCTCCTTCCTTTCATTCTTCCAACGCAAAATTGAAAACATCTACAACAGCTTGACCACCGCCGCACCCGCTCCCCCTCAAACCACCTGCCCCCCCTTATCCTGCCATCCCCTGTCTCAATTCTCCCCAGTCTCCCCTACTGACCTCTCTGAACTCCTCATCGGAATGAAAACTGCCACCTGCACTCTTGACCCCATCCCCTCCAGCTTTGTCAAGGCCTCCCTTCCTGCTCTCTCTCCACTTATCATTGCAACAATAAACGCCTCCCTGTCTACAGGCATCGTCCCACCATCCCTCAAAATTGCTGCTGTTACCCCCATTCTGAAAAAACCTGGACTAAACCCTGACACCCTAAATAACTTCAGACCCATCTCCAACCTACCCTTTCTGTCAAAGGTTTTGGAACGCGCTGTAGCCACTCAACTCAAACATCACCTCTCTGCCAATAACCTGTATGAAACATTCCAATCCGGATTCCGCTCCAACCACAGTACTGAAACTGCTCTCCTCAAAATCACCAACGACCTTCTCCTCTCCTCTGACGCTGGCAACCTCAACATTCTCATCCTCCTTGACCTCAGCGCCGCCTTTGACACCATCGATCACACCATCCTCCTCACCCGACTTGAAACCACCTTTAACATTACCGGCACTGCCCTCTCTTGGATTAAATCATACCTCTCTGACAGACGTCAGTTCATCTCCATCAATAACTGCAAATCCCCCACTGCTCCCCTCCCCCAAGGTGTCCCCCAAGGTTCAGTTCTTGGCCCCCTCCTCTTCATCCTTTACCTGTCCCCCCTCGGTCACTTAATCCGCCGTCATGGTCTCCAATTCCACTGCTTCGCCGATGACATCCAGCTTTTCATCTCCACCAAGTCCATCTCCACCGCCACCCACTCTATCCTGACAAACTGCATCACTGAAATAAAATCCTGGCTTCAAATCAACTTCCTCAAACTTAACTGTGATAAATCTGAAATAATCATCATTGGCCCAAAAACGCTCACCAAGTCCACCCATAACTTTGCCCTCAACATCGACGGTTTCCCAGTATCCACCTCCCCTCACATCCGGAATCGTGGCATCATCTTTGACCAAACCCTCTCCTTCGACAAATACACTAAACAGATCACAAAGACAGCCTTCTTTCACCTGAAAAACATCGCCCGTCTCCGTCCATCCCTCTCCTCCGTGGCTGCAGAAACCCTCATCCACGCCTTCATCACTTCCCGTCTGGACTACTGCAATAGCCTCCTTTATCGTTCACCCTCAACAATCACCAATAAACTCCAATACATTCAGAACTCCGCTGCCCGTCTACTCACCCATTCCCGGACCCGTGACCACATCACCCCCGTCCTTTTCAAGCTTCACTGGCTCCCCATCTCGCAGAGAATCCAGTACAAAATCCTCCTCTTGACCTACAAAGCCCTCCATAACCTGGCCCCATCCTACCTGGCTGACCTCCTCTCCAGGTACTCCCACCCGCAACCTCCGCTCTGCTGGTACCAACCTCCTGACCCCCCCCCCCCCATCCGGACCAAATTTAGATCCTGGGGGGACAGGGCCTTCTCCATCGCTGCTCCCACCCTCTGGAACTCGCTACCTCACACCATCAGAGACTCCTCCTCACTCACCACATTCAAAACATCACTCAAGACCCACCTGTTCAACACTGCATTCAACATTTAACCCACAGCATCTAACCCCTGACTATCTCCTCTCCTTCTCCCTCCTTTGTGCTTTGAATATTTCCCTATTGATTCTTCTTTTTTTGCAATTGTTTTTATGTTTTGCTATGCATTATGTTTTGCACTCTGTCAAAGCGTCTTTGGGCTTCCTGAAAAGCGCTATATAAAATAAATGCATTATTATTATTATTATATATACACATATATATATATATATACATATTATATATACATATATATATATATATATATATATATATATATATATATATATATATATATATATATAAATAATGGTATCTGTAATCTGGTTCTCCAACCTAATGAGCGGACAACATGACGTCATCGCCATGCACGTCCGCCTTGCCTGCAAAGTTCCAGAGGAACCATAGTGAAGGTCGCATAGTGACTGATATAAAAACCGAAAGGGTCACAGAGTTACAAGTGTATGGAAAGCCTCACTGCGTTGCTCTGATGAAGCCCCAACAAGGGCGAAACCAGGTCGGTAACTGTGAGTTTTGCATGCACTTGTGACAGTATCTGTATTTATAATCCGTAATGACGCACTGCTAGATGGTTCCTCTGGAACTTTGCAGGCAAGGCGGACGTGCATGGCGATGACGTCATGTTGTCCGCTCATTAGGTTGGAGAACCAGATTACAGATACCATTATTAGTAACTCCCAACCGCAACCAGGTCGATTCCATATGATGAGTGGATACCAGAGATAACGTCACCGCGTGGCAGGCGGTGCGTATCGCTCCCAGCAAGGTGCAGCAGCAGCTGTATGGGACACCTTGCTGGCGGTTCTCCACTGATGATATGAAGGTCGCATAGTGACTGATATATATATATATATATATATATATATATATATATATATGGAAAATGGGGCATATATATATATATATACAGACACACGTTATACCTCTTCAAAATTTAACAAAAAAAAATAACGTGCTGGCCCAATGGCCTAATGCATAAGGCATCAGCTCCCAAGCTGGGGATTGTGGGTTGGAGTCCCATCTGGGTTGAATATTGTTGCGGTTTTGAGTTTGTACAGTGAGTTTAATAAAGGTTAAAATTCCCCCCTCATAGTTAGTCACACAAGCAACATGTAGCCTCGCGATAGTATAGTTATGTCTTAGTATTTGTAAGCTTAGTCCTTTTCCATTGTTAGTTCTGCGTTGACTAGAGCCAGGAGAATAGGCCCTATTTCTACCGACTTTCCAGCTACCCTAGCCTCATGCCCCTTTGCGCTAACTTTGGTTCATTTTGGGCGAATTAACATGAGGCAGTCTAGGAGGGTCGGGGTGGAGCGGCAGAAGCGCTGACGGTAAGCACGAGCCGCCAATCAGGGCTAAGAGGTGGTGGCGGCGGCGTTGCGTCACAGGGCATGGTGAGAAGGTTCGAGGGGGATCGAGAAGGTTCGGGGGCGTAGCTATAAAACCCGCTGCGCCCCCGAGAGGACTCGCGCGAAAAGGATTGGTGAAAGGACTGAAGCGGAGGACTTGCAGCGAAAGACTTGATGAGCAAAGAACTCGCGCGCACTGACCAGCCTGGAAGGATCGAGGAAGAGGAGTTGTGAGCATCCGAGAGCTGTGCAAGATACGCGGGCGAAGCCCGACGCGCATGAACCAAAAGACGCGCTATTAATACGTGACGCTCGGTTGAGTTTGAGGCCGATCGCTATACAGTGCATTAAGTCGTGCGAGTGAGGAAAACGGCTGTGTAATCGCCAGCCGCACTGAGTCCCGCCCTTTGCCGTTCCACCTTGTTATCTGCCTTGTTCGGGAGACGCGCTACGACGTTCCTGCCATCGCCTGCTACCATCTTCGCGGGACGTGCTGGGACCGTGGAGAGCCGGACGGGGCCGTTCCTGAATGACCACGTCGACGCGTTGGCTGAATATCTACCCATCTGCAATTCCCTGTGTGAGTGTGAACGGGTCAGAGTCCGGGAAATAAGATAAGATTGACTAAGGCTGCTCTGTGTCTCTGCGTCCCCGATCAATGTACATACATGTGGGAATAATTAAACCTGTGTTGTTCCTTTCTTCCATTTGATCGTTTCTGTGGTTTCTTCATTGGCTAAGCGTGGTACGAATAGGATCGCTCAAATCTGGTTCCACTAACTAAGACTGCACGGACCACATGGTACTCAATCCGCTCGGGGTACTCAAACCACACGTGGCTCGTGCGAGGCTTGCTTCCTCGTTTACAGGGCGGCACAGGGAATTAGGTACGAGCGAGAATTGGTCCCGAGACCCTACTCTGCGTTGGCCCGGAAGGGACGTGTCAAGCCTCGGTTCCGCCAAGCCCAGAAAGAACAAGGGGACTAATCCCCCCTTGGTAAGTGGAAGAAGGGCGGCATAGAACCATAACAATTGGTGTCAGGAGTGTGGGATTGGACCTGGAGTGCACTTCACGCACTTGAAATTGCGAGTGGACAAAATTTAGTTTTTAAAATCAAAATTTTAAATTCGTGCCATGGTTAGCCAGGACGGTCGAATTCCGGTGGGGGTAGAAGATGAGGTAGATGAGGAGGAATTAATGACCCAGGACCCACGGGAAGAATTTGGAGAAGAGGAGGACATTGATGAGGGGCCGGCAGTAGGGGTAGAAAATGGCGGCGCCTCACACCTGGGCCCGGGAGCCAAGCCCGCTGTGCGACCCGGGTGCAACATTGAATTATACCTAATTCAACTAATGGCGAAAATGGACGTCCAAGAGAATAAATTAAAAGAAATGGGGGACAAATCCACCTGGGAATTAAAAGAAATGGGGGACAAATCCAACCGGGAATTGGAAGAGGTGAAAAAGGGGCTGGGAAACAAAATGGACACCAAAAGGAACGAATTGGAAAAAATGAGGGTGGCGTTGAAAAAGGAAATAAAAGAGATGGGGAAGGACATTAGGCACATGTTGAGCGAGGAGGTCGCATTGGGACACGATGAGGTGACGCGGTGTGAGGAACGCGTGGAGAGCGAGCTTGAGCGAGGCACAGCTAAGTTGACCGGGAGTATCGAGATCACAACTCGGGGTGTAAAAGAGCCGATGGCCGCCGAATTGGACAAGGAAAATTCATGCGCTCCAGCGGTCGTCGAAGAAATAATGGAAATAAAAGAAATGATTGGGGCCGAAGAGACGGCAGAGATAGAAAATGAATCGCGGGAGGTAGAAATGGGATTTGCACAAAGTCTGCATTTGCACCGTGATGTCGTGCTTGCTAACCCCAATAAAAGTTTGCAGGTGGTGTTGCCGGAGAAAAAGGTCCCCCAAGGTGAGTAGGAGTGTGTTTGGCGGGAAAATGGTTTTGGCGCGCTTGGGATCGAGACGAAACCCGGGCGGTCGTGGAAGGTCCATGGTGCAGTGTACGAGGGCGAATGGTGTGCGTGTGAGAGAAAAGTGTGCACCGGAGCGCGAGTGTATGATGGAATGTGTGCAGGAAGAGTGTGCGCCAGAGTGTGCGATGGCCAAGGAGAGTGAGAGAGAATGCACACCGGAATGTGTGCGGGAAGAGTGTGTCAGAAAAGAGTGTGTTGCAGGAGAGTGTGTGAAGGAGTGCACACCAGAGCATGTTATTGGGTGTGTACCAGGAGAGTGCACACCTGTGGGCATTACGGAGTATGTAACGGAAGAGTGTGCGCCAGGGTGGGCGATGGCCGATTGTGTTACGGAGTGTGTAACAGAAAAGTGTGCGGTAAAGGAGTGTGTGGAGGAAAAGTGTATAATGAAGTGTGTGAACGGTGTGAGTGCACCTGGGTGGTGTGCACCAGAGTGTGCTATAACAGAGAGCGAGAAAGAATGCACACCGGACCGTGTGCAGAAAGAGTGTGCTGTAACGGAATGCATGGGGTGTATGGCGGCGCCTCGGTGTGCGAGTGTGGAGTGGGTTGCGTGTGGTGAGAACGCGGCTCAAGCATTGACACAGACCTGGGAGCGTTTAGCGTGACGGATAGCCGACATGAGCCCTCGGTGAGTTGTGTGCGGCAGGGACCGGCGGGGATCGATGCCGCGGCAGTTTCACAAGGACCGCCGTGCACGGTTCATGCCGGCCCCCGCCCTGTATGGTTGGTGCCACGCCGTGGCGGGAAAGGCGATCGGCGAGGTTCAAGGGGAGGTAGGAGATTTCGGAGCCGCGCCCCCTGGCGGATGCGGTGCTCTGACCGTGGGCGGTTGGGCCATCGTGCGTGGGACCGCGAGGCCCCGCACAGAGATGGGGCCTTGAACCTTGGCCCATCCATGCCTCCCCCCCTGGATCGAAAATGCCGGACGGACCCAACCTATAGTAGACCAACCACCCGCACGGATCGCTCGGCCTTTCGAGGTCGAGCCATGACGATGTATTTCCGCACAAAGAGGCTCAAGTGCAGTGGATGAATGGCAATAGTGTTGGGGAATGGTACCCTGCGTGGGGGAATGGTAGTTTTACCATTCCTCACTCCGGGCCCATGAGCATTAGATTAGGGGGATGGCAGTGTTAAGCACATGGGGGGCCAGCGATGGTTACCTCCATGGGGCACCGACGCTAGCCGAGGGAGGGCTAGGATAATTGTTAGGGAATTAGAGCACCTTAGGGACGAGATTTAAGTAGTGACATTTGTACTGTAGACGGGATGTAGAGAGATTAGATGGATGTTCATGACGAAGGGAGTGTTTAGTTTAATGGGATGACGGGGAAGCACAAGTATTAGGGGAAAAGCAGATAGATAGATGATGCTGTGTGTGTGAGGAGTTGTGTATTGAGACAAATGAAGTTGTGTTGAAGTGTATGGAAAAAGATGTGAAAGCACAAAAGGTGTGCGAGGAATTTGGGATGTGAGAGAAAAGGTGTGTGAAATAATTGGTGTGCGAGATAAAAGGTGTGAGAATGCTTGGTGTGGGAATAAAAGGTGTGGAATGCATGGTGCGAAGGAGTGAATGGGCGGAAGATGGATCCATTCACGAATACCGGGGGGGGGGGGGGGGGAGGTAGTGTAAAGTCGGGTAGTGGGCTTAGGTAAATTGTTTGGATATTGACACCTGTGGTGTGAGTAGTGGCCAAGTAGTGCTTTGGAGGGTGCATGAATCTATGGAATGGCTGGGCGTGTGGTTTAATTGGTGAGTATGGTTATTGGGGCACTCAGCCACTGGTAGTGGTCGGCCAGGTGAGGCCGCAGGTAGGCTCTGGGAGCCAGTTAGGGTAGTTGTGAGTAGTTGTGAGTGGGGCCCGAGGATCCAAGAGAAGGACCCGGGTAGCCCAATGCCAAGGAGGGCATCAGAGGGGTATAGTGCCAGGAAGGGGCCTTCCCCAGTTTAGGTAGTCGCAGGAGCAGGTAAGCTCGGGTGGCGACTTCAGTGGCGGAGGTGCACAGGTGGTTGGACCTGCTAGTAGAGCCACACGACCCAGTCCCGAAATTGTGCAAGGGCACAGTAAGAAAAATTGGGGAGTGAGACCCAAATTTGGATGGCATCACAGAGTGGTCAATGGGGATTTCGGTTTTTAGAACCACATCGTTTAAAGATGGCCGATTGGCAGGGTATGACCCCGGGTAGTTTAAAAGTTAATGTTATTAGAGTAGTTAGGATGAGAGAAATTCCCTTCGCGCCATCCACATCCATTCACCAAGGAGAACGAAGCTCCGCACCAAGACCAAGTAAACTGTTTGAGTGTAAGACGCATCATGACGTAATGGGACATTGTGTTTTGTTCCATTCCTTCCTTCCTGGGAGGGATTGGGAGACGAATTTGGTTTCGAGGGGGATATGGGAGACAAGATGTAGAGACGAATTTGTAAATACAGGGAAGGGCAAGGGTAGTGTAAGCTGACGTTGGGGGGCACGGGTGGTTAGGGACGAGCTTGCTCTGCTCGCTCTTCCGCACCCCTCATGCTGCATTACCTTGTATTGCTGTGTACCTTTGTGCCCTTTCTGCTTTGCTGGTGGTGCTGTGTCTCTCCCCCCAACCCAGGACCATTTTGGAGGTGGAACTGTGCAGCACCCCTGCTGCACTTTGCTACACCTGTGCAGCTGAACTGCACGGCACTTTGCTGCTGTATCCTTTTCGTTTGTTATAACTTTGCTGCACATGTGCAGCACCCTGCTGCCACAAACTTTGCTGCACCTTATCACATTACACTTATGGACCACAAGTTTTGTGGCCTTGCACTTCTGCTGTGCAGCACTTTGCTGCAAACTCACCTTGCATCTTCGGACCACTTGTTTTGAGTGGCATCAATGTCACGCAGTTGGACCACATAGGGTTGGCCCTGCTGGCAAATAAACGAACACACTTGTTGTGCATTTTTTATATTTTTGTGTGCTAGGAACTAGAAGATTGTAAGTTTATCTAGCCCCGAAGAGCAGGAATGGCCCGTATGCCGGTCCGGGGGCTTGCCGGTTCGATATGTGCACACAGAAGATAGAAGATGCAAGACACCATCAGCAAATGAAATGTGATGACTTTTGAGTGTATTTGTATGCTTTGCTGTGCTTTCTCTCCCCTCCAATCTTCTTTCCAAAAAGGACAGGTCCTGGGTCATAGAAATGTAAATAAGGTTAGGTTTTGTGCTTGTATATAAAAATGCTGCCCACTGGCTTTATGTTTACTTTGAAAACAATTCCGCAATTCGGTTAATTGTGGGCGTGAGTCTGTTAGAGTAGCTACTCAACGCAGTAGGTGGGACATATTTCGTGTTTTAAAACTGTCGCATACATGGGTTAGAATAAATGTTAGGGGGAACCACATCTGTATGTCACATGTAAGTAAAAGTTAGTCCCAGATCTTTCTCAGAACCCGTCGTTCCAGTTTTTGAAGGTTCGACTCGGGGACGGGTCTGACGAGGGAGAGGAGCAGTGTTGCGGTTTTGAGTTTGTACAGTAGGTTTAATAAAGGTTAAAATTCCCCCCTCATAGTTAGTCACACAAGCAACATGTAGCCTCGCGATAGTATTGTTATGTCTTAGTATTTGTAAGCTTAGTCCTTTTCCATTGTTAGTTCTGCGTTGAGTAGAGCCAGGAGAATAGGCCCTACTTCTACCAACTTTCCAGCTACCCTAGCCTCATGCTCTTTTGCGCTAACTGTGGTTCATTTTGGGCGAATTAACACGAGGCAGGCTAGGAGGGTCGGGGCGGAGTGGCAGAAGCACTGACGGTAAGCACGAGCCGCCAATCAGGGCTCATAGGTGGTGGCGGCGGCGTTGCGTCACAGGGCATGGTGAGAAGGTTCGAGGGGGTTCGAGAAGGTTCGGGGGCGTAGCTATAAAACCCGCTGCGCAAATCCCCCGAGAGGGCTCGCGCGAAAAGGATTGGTGAAAGGACTGAAGCGGAGGACTTGCAGCGAAAGACTTGATGAGCAAATAACTCGCGCGCACTGACAAGCCTGGAAGGATCGAGGAAGAGGAGTTGTGAGCATCTGAGAGCTGTGCAAGATACGCGGGCGAAGCCCGACGCGCATGAACCAAAAGACGCGCTATTAATACGTGACTCTCGGTTGAGTTTGAGGACGATCGCATACAGTGCATTAAGTAGCGCGAATGAGGAAAACGGCTGTGTAATCGCCAGCCGCGCTGAGAGTCCCGCCCTTTGCTGTTCCACCTCATTATCTGCCTTGTTCGGGAGACACGCTACGAGCTTCCTGCCATCGCCTGCTACCATCTTCGCGAGACGTGCTGGGACCGTGGAGAGCCGGACGGGGCCGTTCCTGAACGACCATGTC
Organism: Myxine glutinosa; assembly: GCF_964187855.1. NCBI lineage: Eukaryota > Metazoa > Chordata > Myxini > Myxiniformes > Myxinidae > Myxine > Myxine glutinosa. The sequence goes on from NC_136268.1 coordinate 129,992,143, forward strand.
GACGCGTTGGCTGAATACCTACCCTGAGAGCTGTAGGGCGGCGGCCCCACCCACTCCTCGGCACACCTGAGCTCCTCACCACATACAAGGCTTTCATCCACAGCTCAATGGAATACTGTTCTCCCCTATGGGCTGGTGCTCCTGCCTCACACCTGGCTCGGCTTCACACTGTTGAATCCAAAGCTTTCAAAATCATTGGAATCTCCCGCGATGAAGCTATCTCTGAGGGCCTTTCACTCACTCACCGCAGGCAGGTAGGTGGTCTTTCTGTCTTCTACTGACTCCTCTCCGGCCTTGCTCCCCCAGCTCTCTCTGTGCTCTGTCCCCCAAATATTCCTACAGGTCGCACAAGATCTGCCAGCAACCCTCTGATGGTTAAACTGCCGAAATCTCGGCTCTCTGCTCACCTTCACTCTTTCATTCCTCTTTTCTCCCGCCTCTGGAACAAACTCCCACACTCCCTTCAATCCCACTCCTCCCTCCAGGTCTTTAAAACAGCTGTTCACCACCATCTCTTATCTTCCCCCATCCAAAACCTTGATCTTTTCTACCCCCACTAATTCACCCCAGATCCACCTTGTTTGAAATTCCAACTTCTTTCCTGGAAGTCCTGGCAGTGTCCATATGTTTATACCTCTCCCACCCCCCCCCCCCCCTTCACATGCCTCCCCCCCAAAGCCCTCTCCCTCCCACAGATCTCTCGATGTCTCCATGTCTCTCGGTCCCTGCTCTCAAATGTTGTGTTTGTGTCCTTCCCCCTCTCTCCCCATCTTGTCTACCGCTCCCGATGTTATTTGTTTTATGTGTCTGTTTGTCTTTCTGTGTGATTAATGTTCGCTCTTTCACGAGCCTCGATCTTGTATACAAAATAAAAAAAAAAATAAAAAAAAAAAATCTGCAATTCCCTGTGTGAGTGTGAATGGGCCTGAGTCTGGGTAATAAGATAAGATTGACAAAGGCTGCTCTGTGTCTCTGCGTCCCCGATCAATGTACATACATGTGGGAATAATTAAACCTGTGTTCTTCCTTTCTTCCATTCAATCGTTTCTGTGGTTTCTTCATTGGCTAAGCGTGGTACGAATAGGATTGCTCAAATCGGGTTCCACTAACTAAGACTGCACGGACCACGTGGTACTCAATCCGCTCGGCGCACTCAAACCACACGTGGCTCGTGCGAGGCTTGCTTCCTCGCTTCCAGGGCGGCGCAGGGAATTAGATACGAGCGAGAATTGGTCCCGAGACCCTACTCTGCGTTGGCCCGGAAGGGACCTGTCAAGCCTCGGTTCCGCCAAGACCAGAAAGAACAAGGGGACTAATCCCCCTTGGTAAGGGGAAGAAGGGCGGCGTAGAACCGTAACAATATTTTTTTTCCCCCTTACTTTTTCATGTCTTTTATATCGTCTTGAATAAAGTCTTGTAAGATGAACAAATGCATTTTGTTCATATTTAAAATGTGGCTTGGGAAAAATGCCAGGGGCATAGAAAAGGCCCCTTTTTCGTATGTGCCATATGGCAAACTCTAGAAAAGAAGGGACATTCCATAGCTTGTAGAAAATGCCAAGCAATAGAAAACAAGGGACATTCCGACTTCCACTTCCCATGCCTCCTCCCCCCAAGCCCTCTCCCTCCAACAGATCTCCCGATGTCCCTGCTCTCAAATGTTGGACTTGTGCGCTTCCCTCTCTCTCCCCATCTTGTCTCCAGCTCCCTTTTTCATATGTTCTATGTGTCCGTTTGTTTTTTGTGAATAATGTTAGCTCTTACATGAGCCTCAGTCTTGTATACAAAAAAAAAAGAAAAAAAAAGGAACGTTCAAAAAATCTCGTGTGCATGCTGGACTACCTTTGTGTTCTTAGTAGGAACAAAGCATTTCTCTAGAAAAGTTAATATGAAGGGGTGCCAATTTGATTCATACAGCTACATGAAGAAGTAAATATATTTTAACCGATATATGTAGGGCGCCCCTTTATATGAACTTTTCTAGAGCATTACTCTATTACTGCCAATAAGTCTCCCTGCATCAGTCTCTTCTTCCTCACTCTAATTCTCCTTCAGCTTCCTTCACCACCAGTGTTAGCATGAGAAACTCCTTAGGCTATCCTATGATTCCAACTTGAGGGTGCCACACATCTCCCAAACTTATGTCTAAATGCAAAAAAGTGAAAACATTTCTGAATGAAAAAGGTATTTCAGATCATCAAAATACTCTTGTTTTGCTTCTTGAGTAATGGAACAATCCATCATGCTGATTGGAGAATCAAGGCCAATGAAAGATCTGCTTGTTGACGAATCAAGCCAAATGAAGTCTGTCATCCACATGAATGACACATCCACATCCAAACATGTCATCCACATGCATATCCAAATATTATACTGATAATAAATATGAGCACATGCACCGATTTGAGATTGACCTAATTAATTTGGGAAAAGAAAATTGACTTTTTTGTATGCATGGTCAAGGATCATGGAAGAGCTGGAGCACAATGGAATGGAACAAAATGGAAAAGGAGAAACACCAACTGCAGAGTCGAGGTGACGGCGAGAGTGATATCAAGGGGAGCGTGAGAAGGACACGCGCAGTGAACAAGCTGCTCACAAGGTGAAACAGAGCATGGAGAGGAAGGGGGAAGTGGGGCTGAAACAGAAAAGGAACAAACCAACCAACAAAAAGAGGTGAGGGAGAGGGCAGAAAGAGTGCAATAACCTGGAAAAGGGGAGTACTTTGGAAAAGGATCACTTAGGGTAGAGGGGGATGACATGAGGTAGTAGTCTTCTTCTTTCATGTGGCTTCTCTGAGTAGCCGAGTTTAGTACCTGTTGTCTCAGGGAGGTCTGAAGTGTACACATTGAACAGCAGCGGCGTTAAGACGGCACCTTGCAGAACTCCAATCTTGAGGCTGTGGGTTCTGCTGGTTTGTCTGTTAAGGTTGACACTGAAGCAGTGGTTGGAGATCAAGTCTTGGATAAAGTGGCCTATGTGGTGGTCCTGTAGTATCTCATGCTGCTTCAGCAGGCCACGGTGCCAGACTGTGCTATATGCTGAAGAGAAGTCAAAGAAGGGTAGAAACAGTGTGTACCAACATGTGTGGAAAGCAACAGCCCCACATTTTTGGTTTGATTCAAAGGCTGTCTCAATAAGGTCAGTTGCAGCTAGAATCTGATCTTCAGTACTGCAATTCTTCCTGAAGCCTGCATGTTCTGATCTGATGGGATTGTGACCTCAACAAGTGGTTCTATCCTTTAAAGATGAGCCTCTCAAGGACCTCGAATGGGACAGATAGCAGTGATACTGGCCTGCAACTCATTGGGATGTCTCTGGGCTTGTTGGGTTTTAGGGTGGTCATGACATTGGCCCTCTTCCAGAGCTTTGAAATCCTCAGTGAGGAAATGCAGTATGACATGAAGCACTTAAGCCAGAGGAGTAGGCGAGTGCTGGCATTCTTCAACTGCTCTGCTTGAATGGTATCAAGTCCGGGTACTTTCCCACATTTCAGGCTTTGCAGGGCAAACTTGAATTCCTCTGTAGTGAAGTCTACAGCCAATCCAAAGTCAGCAGACGGTCCTGTCTGGAAGTGTTCAGCTTGGCATTTATAATACTTTACAGGAAAGTTCTCTGTCTGGGTTGGGGTAGTGGCTATTGCTGATGAGGGTTCTTGCTTTAGAATCAGGTAATGACTCTAAAGCTTCTTTGCTGATCGCTGGCTGGTCCGCTGGCTTCTTTTCTGATCTGCCAGTAAGGCAGTTTACCATTTTCCATGCTCTCTGGCTGGAGTGAGTGAAGTCAATGGTTGATACTGCTTCCTACCATCTGGATCTGTGGGCCTCATCTAGTCTAGATTTAAGTTTGGTAGCAGCACTCGCCTCTTCATTGTTAGCAGCAATCTTGACTGTGTTGTGTAAGTGATCACATTTGGGATCCATCCAGGAATGTACACTTTCCAATGACCGCGAGAGATGAACCTCTTGGAAATTGTCATGATAAATTGGCAAAAGGCAGCATAACTGGCGTCAACATTCTCAGAGTAGTGAGCAGGGAGGAGTCCATTGTTTTTGTTGTTAGATTGTAATACATATCCTAATTAGCTTTTCTGATGTTCCAGCACTTATCAGCTAGGTAAGGTAGGAATGGGAGCAACTAGGGAAGCATACTTGATGAGAACTGAGCAGTGGTGAGAATTTGGGAAATGTTCTAACGCTGTCACTTGATGGATTGGTGAGGAGTCACCCTTACACCAGGCAAGATCAGAGTTGGTGTGGATACCCCAGCGGCTTGAGTAGGGAGTCACAGGTTCTCATCTATCAAAAATAAACTGGCAATCAGATTGGGAGGCCCAACCATACACAGTTTCACAGTCAGTTGATGATTAGTTATAGCCCCATTCAGTATGTGGGCAGTTTAAATCGCCAGCATAGATTACTGGAGAGGTAACGAGATAGTAGTGAACAGCTGTCTTAAGGGGCATAATAGGACTGAACAGACTAGAGAGGTTGCTTCCACATGTGTGAGGAGAAGAACAAATAAGTGGAGGCAAACAGTAAACCTGGATTTTGAGGGTTTAACAAGAATAATGTTACTGGCAGACCATATTCACCCTGTAGAAACATGGGAGGGACACAGAGAGGGCAGAGGGTGCAAGACCAAAAGGAGGTCGTAGAATACAGGGAGGCTACCAATCTGTCTGTGTTGCGAAAGTAACAGGCCTCGACACTGCTTCATCACAAAAGATCCCAGTAATTTTGAGGGCCTTGCTTCCCATGGCATCAAGAAGGGAAATAAGTTTCTCCAAACTTCTGGGATTTCATAAATGAGCTGCGTGTCGCAAATGGTATCATTTTCATGGTTTAGCATTTGGTAATTCCTGCTGCACAGGTCTGACATTCTCGCAGCAACACACGTAGGCCATTTTGGGCAAGAGAAACGTATAACCAGAGGGCACCAAGTTATAGACTTTTGGCAAGTTTCAACCAGGATACACAACATCTTGTTGTCAAATGTGCTACCTGCATCAAGTACAAACCAGCTAACATCAAAGAGCCACCTTTGCCACATGATCCTCCCCTGGGGGCATTGCTGAAACCAGGAGCAGACATTTTCCACTTTGCTGGGAAGCATTTCCTCCTGAATGTGGATGATTTCTCAAAGTATCCTGAAGTCATATGCATTTCTGAGCTCCTGCAAAACACGTCGTTGAAGCGCTGAAGTCGGTTTTCGCCAGACATGACCATAACCAAGGAGTTATTTGCGGACAACTTGATGTTTGCCAGTCCCGAGCTCAGAAATTCACCCAAGGATAGGGATTGAAGGTAAAAACCTCAAATCCTATATATCCAAAGTCTTTTGGACAATTTGGTCAAATATGTGCCATTCAGACTATCAAGTAAGGACTCAGATAATCCCTCGATGGTGGCGATGATACCCATTTGATGTTACTGGTCTACTGGGACACACCACTGGCAGGTTTTCCATATTCCCAGGCAAAGCTGTTTGGAACAGCAGGCTCAGAGATCAATTGCCATGATCAGGCCCTGGAATCACAAGTTCCAGATGATGCATGGCTTTTGTTTGTGCAGTGACCGCAATGTGCTAAACACTTTTACGACTCAGGCACCAAAGAACTGACACCATTATTACCGGGGGGCAACATTTGTGTACAATGAAATAAGACGAGGGAGCTGGCGGTTGCAGTTAAATACCATAAACCACCATCCACTTGTGTTCCGATCTCATCACCACTCCAGAGGGTCACGTATCCAATCAGAACCACAGGCAGCTCCACAGTGCAGTTGAGCCTCCTTCACCCATTGTTCTACCACTGGAGGAGATCCAAAAATGGGAAACTGTGCCCCCAACCTGTTCTCCACCAGACTCACCACCAGAAACAGAGCTTCCAGCACACTGTAACTCACCATACACCACACTGTACATCCGACGTTCTTCTCATCTTACCAGATGTCCAGAACATTTTGAAGACTATGTCATGTGATTTTACTCTCACAACTGCTTGTTATTCAATTCCATGAAAGCATTTCCTGTTAGTTGCTTATTCTTATCCTCAGTTTGCGATTGTGAACTCACTAGTTTGTCTTCCTTTTGCTAACCTTTTTGTAGTGTCTGTATACTTGGTACTCTCAAGCTTACATCTATTTAGATAAAGCGGTCATATGCACGTTTGGAGCCGAAGGATGTTGTGCGCAGGCTTACTAGATCTCGTATCACATGATCGCTGTAAGTGACTTCCTACCACATGACACCCAAAATAAAGTGTGCACACTAGGGTGGTCCAAAAAACATCGATCTCTCCGATGTTGATGCTCTCCTGGATTATTGTTAGAAATGGTCCAAAACATTCACCCACCAAATATTTTCGCTCAATTCCATCTAGAATCTCATACACACTTCAATTGAAATATGGCGTTTTTCACCAAATTTGGCTAAATGAGAACATTCCAATAGCAACCTAGGTGGAAAAAGTACATGCACTATTGTACTAAGCCATTTTGTGGTTCATGACTTTTTGCATGCGCTTGCGCCTGTGAGTGTGAAATCATCATGGTCGAAACATGTTTGACAATGCTTGAAACATGTTTGAAACATGTTCATACATGTCTGACTCATGTTTCGACCATGAGGACTTCACAGGGGTATGTACCATTAATGACATTATTTAGGAAAAAAATATTTCTAAAGTCTTTGTAAGCCTCCCAACATGGACGATTTTCATTAAAATTGACCAAAATGACAAATTTATATGTTGAGTGTGTATGCGTTTATAGATGACTCAGATGCAAAATATTTTTTGGGTGAATGATTTAGACCATTTCTAACAATAATCCAATAGAGCATCAAAATCCAGATAAAAAAGTGATTTTTTTGCATTTTTGGACCACCCTAGTGCACACCCTGAAACTGAAGCAAACAATCACCCAACGCCAAAATGATAAGGATGATTAAAGAAAACATTGAGTTAGAAACAAAAACATGGTTATGACATGAGAAACCCATTGGCCATGACTCCCCTCGAGTAACACATTCCAGAGACATAGCATTCTGGGGGTAAAGGGATGACGATAACCGTTGGTGTGTGAAGTAGGGAACGAATCCAATGCTCTGTAGAACAAAAAAATCAAATGTGAACTTATGCTGGGATAAAGTTCATTATAAAATCAGCTTTATGACTCGAGCATTCAATGTGGGATCATAGGTTAGCTTGAATGACCTCCACTGTAACTAGTCAATATATAAACGTATATGGACCTTAATTCGTTTTACTACATCTATTTTACTATATCTATATATATATATATCTATATCTTTCCTCTCTTCCTCCCGTGCACCTCCTCCATGTCCATGTGCACCTCCCGTGCACCGTGCACCTTCCCAAGGTACCTACAATTCCCCGAAGATGACGTCTTGTTGCACCTGACCAAATGACAATGTCAGGCCGCAACCTTGTCACACAGATCTCCTCTGGGAATACCAATTGTGGCTTTACAACAATAATAAATAAATAATAAATAAATAATAAATAAATAAATAAATAAATAATAAATAATAAATAAATAATAAATAAATATTTACAACAATGAATAATAAATTTATTTTTCGATATATGTATATATATATAAATAAAAGAAAGTTTTTCCGGCAAGTATGTTGATCGGTTGGTTTGTCTGTCTGCATGTCTGTCTGTCTGTCTGTCTGTATCTACACCGTTGCACGTAGAATCGCCAAACTTTACACACATATGTGTCTTGCCCTGGAATAGACTGTGCCCAATTTTTAACTCTCTCGGCCCAAGGCCTCCATTATGACGTTATAATTTGATAATTCGACAAGTACAAAAGTTAATCCAATCCAGATGCAATTTCTTGAGCGACATGACGGCATAAACTGGTGGAGAAAAAAAAATGATGACGTCATCGGTCACGTGGTTCGGCCGCCATCTTGGAAAAACCGAAAAACTTAGCACCTCGAAATCTCCGAAAGTGCTAAATAGAAAAAATTGAGACATGGCTCATTGTAAAGAACTCTCGATGGGGAATAAAATATGTTAATGATGCTGTCATTGGTGCCTCCATTATGACGTCATAATTCGACAAGTACAAAGCTTCATCCGATCAAGATGAAATTTCTTGAGCATCATCAAGGAATAAATTAGTTTAGAAAACAAATAATGATGACGTCATCGGTCACGTGGTTCGGCCGCCATATTTGTCCAAAATGGCCGATAAAAAGTATATTCCGAAAAGTCCTCTGTCTCTGACCGATTTTTCATTTGTTGTTTGTTTGTTTGTTTGTCTGCGCGTGCTAATCTCCTGAACGGTGAAAGATAGGAAGAAACCTCTAATACAAAAAATGTCGGGACGGGCCCCGAGAAGGTTATAGGCTAGTAGTGGGCCAACTTAGCATAACAATTGTGCATTTTGTGAGGAAAGCACCAAATTTGGCACACTAGTAGACTATCATATTATGAAAAGATCTGGATATTGGGCCATCTCAGATTCAGAGATTTGATTTTTGCGAGATTTCGATTCGATTGGGATCGAAGAGAACACCTTCTTCGTCTTCTGTACAGTGAAGTTGCCAGCCCTGAATTCTCTGGCTACATCTGGGTGCTTCATTGGGAGTGCAACCATGTCCCTCAGGTGAACAGGGACCCACCTGGCATAGTGTGTGTGGTCTAAGGCATGGAACCAGTTCCGTCAGGGCATCAAGGTACATCGTGAATGAAGCCTGCCGCAGAGAACGCACGTAGACCAGTACCAACATCTCTAGTTCCAGCACAGTTGCCCAGTACTGAAAGTTGGGAATGTCTTCTCCTCTCTGGTGACACCAGTCTTCGAACTCAGGCAGGTCTTCTGAATCATGAGCATATGTCATACAGTGGCGTTCATACGCAAGGTGTTGCAGGATGTGCAGTGCCGCTGCAGTGATTTGATGAGCTCTTCTTGTGCGGGTGACGTGGGCAGCTCGCAGAAAGGAGTCGGCCATCCCTGGCGTTGCAATCTCAGCTTGCAAATCTGCAAAATCTTCAAATCTTGCAAAAATCAAATCTCTGAATCTGAGATGGCCCAATATCCAGATCTTTTCATAATATGATAGTCTACTAGTGTGCCAAATTTGGTGCTTTCTCACAAAATGCACAATTGTTATGCTATATTTAGCTTAGCTGCCGGATTATAGGTGGCGAGGCCGGTCGAGGCCCACCATGGCCGGGTTGGGCCAATTTCGCAATTAAAAGCTGAGCTGAATTATAGTAGTCAATCTTCTACGGCCGCGAGTAAAAGCTGAATTATAGTAGTAAATTCATTCAAAAAGAACCCGGGCAACGCCGGGTGCTTTCAGCTAGTGTGTGTGTGTGTGTGTGTGTGTGTGTGTGTGTGTGTGTGTGTGTGTGTGTGTATATATATATATATATATATTGTTACGGACCGCGGATAAGGATGTTGGTTTGCCGAGCGGATGGCACCGCGGCCGAACAGTTACCCCGACTAACCCGATTCCCGAACGTTGGCCGGATCGCGCCACAGATATTCAATATGGAAAAGACAAAAGCGACACGGATGTGAAGGAGAAGAAGACAGAAGTAGGGAATACGAATATAATTTATTTACTATTTACAACCAAAAGTAACGAAGGAAGAAGGAAAGATAAGAAAATAATTTACAGAAGATATTAGAGACACAGTGCAACGCTAGCTTACCTACAGTCTTAATTAACCCAGGGACAGAACAAACAAGGACAGACTCACGCGGGGAATGATGATAGGACTGGCAGGAGGTGAATGGCTGGAGGGAGAGGAAGGTTCACGGGTACTGCAGCACGATCGGCGCGTTTAGCAGCCGCCGTTCCTTCGCGGCCCTGCTCAAAACTGCCGTCAAGGCCCCAAGCTGCTGTGGCTGAAGCTGCTGTGGCTGCTGCTGCTGCTGCTGAAGCTGCCGCTGTTGCTGCTCTGGCTGCTGCTGCTCTGTATGTACGTCGCGTGCTTTCTCCAGGACTCGTCTGACTCGTCTCGTACTCAGTCCAACCACACTTTCGCTTATTGCGCGCGCGCTTTTATAGCGCCTCAGGCGATCAAGCCGCCGGCCTTTAGGACAAACCCATCGGTCAGCTCGCCTCGGCCCTGATTGGTCGGCACAGCCCTCTGGCTCCGCCCTTGATGACGATGGGCGGGCACGCCCTTCTTCCCCGAGCTGAGCACATGCTTAATGGCGGCTTTGGGCGAAATCAACAACCCACAGCTGTAGCAAACCTGGCAAACTGCCCAGTGCAGTTGGCAATGGAGGCTTGGAGGGGATGTAGCTGGCAATTGAGGCTTGGCAATGGAAGTTTTGGGAGTGGGAATGGGGAATAAAGGGAATCTATCTTATTTCACTTGGTGCAATGGAGTGTCATTTTAATGGAAGACAAAGCCTTAACCTAATAGACAGAATAAGGAAATAAACTACTGAACAGGGATATTATAGTGTCCTTCATGTATGCTTTATGGAACTAACTATGGGAACGCCCTTTGACCTTTATACAACAGACTGGAGGCAGGAGGGTCCAGAATAAAGCAATAATAATAAAAAAACACACAATAAAAAACACAATTGTCATATCCACAACAATATATATATGTATATATATATATATATATATTGTTGCGGATTCGGGGGTCGGCGCTCCCCTTATCAAGGGGGGGAGTTAATCCCCTTGTCTTTTAAGCTGGCCGTCCCCCAATCCTGGAAATTATGACGCTCCTCCCGGTCGGTCTTGGGTAGGGTGATTGGTCAATTTGGGGTCCCAAATACCTAATTACCAACCCCGACCACGAGCAGGGAAATAACTCCCGCTCGAACCACGGATAAGATGGAATATTGCCGAGCGGGTAGCAATCCGCAATCCGAGCCGTTAACAAATGACTAAACCCGATCCTGAGCGGTTCCAAAATCATGCCACAGGTACTCAATTGGAAGAAAAGATGGAGGCGATCGGATTAGGAAAACCAAGAAGGAACAAGGTACATTTATTAACAAACCAAAAGAGGAAACGATAGGAATATACAAGAAGAAGAAGAGCAAAAGGACACAGGGCTGGCTTATCTATACAGGCTTAACTTATAACCCCGGACAAACAGACAGACTTACACGGGATGGTAGCTGGTAGGGGAGGAAGGTCCAGGCAGATGGGTCCAGGCAGGTAGGCTCCATCCAGGCTCCGGGTCCGCGGGCGAAGAACGGCAGGCAGCTTCGCGTGTCGTTGGCGCGTGACCGGACCTTACATATGCGAGGGGCTGCAATGCCGCGTACGTATAGCGTGCCAAACGCTCTCTCTCTCCCAATCACTCAATGTCTGTATCAAATAGAGCGCTTCCGGATCAGTCCATTAACAATGGCTCGTGGCGCAGTCCTCTCAATAACGTTACAATCAGACGTCTCCGCACAGTTCTGTTAATAACGACAGGCCCCTGCACAGTCCGTTAACAATGGAGCTCCCTCGCGCAGTCCCCTCAATAGCGTTACAATCAGACGTCTCCGCGCCGTTCTGTTAATCACGACGGTCTCCTGCGCAGTCTGTGATATTCGAGCTCTCCCCGCACAGTCCCGAAAGCAGTCCTCGTGCTTGCGCTTATATAACGCGCTTTGAAATCAATGCGCGCTTCATGGAGACACGCCCACCAGTGAGCTCACCTCAGCCCTGGTTGCATAGTGAGGGCTCACCGGCTCCGCCCTTGACGGCTCGTTGACAGGGCCACGCCTCATTCTTGGCGCTCCGCCCCCTTCTTCTCCAAGCTTGACCGCATGCGTAATGGCGTTTGGAGCGAGGCAGCGAACGCTGCTGAGTGAGCAGAGGCGCGTAACACAATTGGGAGGGACAAGCCACGACTGTAGGGGCGCATACTGGCGTAGCTTGGAGAGAGCGGCTGGCCAAGAAGCGAATGGGGCCTATCTTATTTAATTAATGCAACGCAGATTCAACTATTGAGAACACAGCCTTATCTGAAACACATACTAAGGAAATAACTGAAAGTCCTATGGTGTCCTACGTGTTGCTGTGGACTAACTATGGGTGCGACCTTTGACCTTTTAAATGATGGGGTATTTACAAGAAGTGATTATTTATTTACAAAGTGAGGGGTTCTCAAAACCGCAACAATATATATATATATATATATATATATATATATATATATATATTGTTACAGACGTGGCTTGGATGTTATTTACCGAGCGGTTTTATGGTATGACCACGTCTGCACAAGTTACCCGATTGTGCCCGAACGTTGACTAGTCGCGCGATGCTGGCTCAATAAGAAAAAGAAGACACCCGGCTGGATTACAATAACACAATACGACACCAAGGGTTCAGTTCTCAAGACCTCCGGAGGAGATTATATTCGTACGGAAAGGTCAGATTACAGGGGCTAGAGTTATAATCACAGAAAGACAGGCACTTAGACACACTCTTATATTAACCCCGGACAGACGACAGACAAACGGGACAAGGCTGACTCACACGGGGGTTGATGAAAAGGACAGCGGGTATCGATGGCTCAAGGTGCACTCTTGGCTCAAAGCAGGGTCCAGTACGGTCCGGTCCGGTCCAAAGATGCGGGGAGGTATCGTCGCGCTGGGGGTGGCGGTGGCTCTCTCTCCAAGCTGAGGCGCATCTGACGTCACATCCGGCGCGGGGCCGCGTATATCCGGCGGGGAGTGACACGCCCTCGGCTCGTTAGCTCCGCCTCGTGGAATCGGCACGTTGCTTCTCATTGGGTGCGTGCGGGGGGTTTACCAGGCTCCGCCCTTGACGAGGAGCTGACAAGGAGCCCCTTCGTGGTAACCCCGTGGAGCGCATGGTCTATGGCGCTAATCGAGCCGGTGTGAGGACGCATCCTCCCCCGCTCCGCCGCCATCTCCTCTGTTGTTGTTGTAATTGTTGGGGAAGAAGATGGAAGGAGGTATGGGAAAGGTCCTAAACTCACTACTGATGCCATATAATCACATTCTGGTGCAACGAAGAGTCATAATTAATGGAAACGAGGCCTTAACTGACATAGATTAAGAATAACTAGGAAGATGTCCGAAAGTTGTCTACGTGTGGTGCGGTGGACCTGGGCACGACATTTAATGGGGGAATAAGGGGAAGGTCGGCTCTACTGATTGTTGTTTACATGCAATGGGACTAGGGAATGGGGGATTGGGGAAAGTTGGGGAGTATTGGAGAAAATAGGGGAATATTTACAAGCGGATATGGAGGCCAAATTCCATATTCGCAACATTGCACCCTTCTCTACCCTCGGGGCGTCCCGACCCGATAAATTTTTACCTACTTTAGTGTGGCACGCAATGTAGTTCCCTCTACTATTAACTCTACCCTGAGTGCGACAGTTTTACAGATATTCACAAATGAGTAAATATGTCCCCCTGCGACGTTGCACCCTTCTCCTCACAGAAACACACCCACAGGATAACCGAATCCGGAAAGAATTCTCAAACTAAACATACAGCCGGTAGGGAGCATTATTTACAAGACTACGCTGCTATTTACACTACGATCCAGGACCTGTTTTTGGAGGAACACATGCAGATGTTATGCATAGAGAGAGCGCGCTTGCCAGCATCGATACACCAACCCACGAGTGCTCTGTGGCCGACGGCCTTTAATAACGTACAGAGCACCCTTTCCCAGCATCAAAAGCACCACCCCACCACCAATCGGTGCAGTCACCATTGTTCATTGGAATAAAAATAAATTCGACAACCCCTAACCCTGCAGGTGTCTCTTGCTCTTCTTGTGGTGCACTTGGTGGTGTTAACTATTAGTGGTTCACCTGTATGGCATAGGTGCCACGTTGATCCATAGGTCCATCCCCGGGTGGTGCTTGGCCGCAAACGAACTGCGGTCCATTGTGGGTGGCCACAAACATTGCGGTCCATATGGTGTATCGATCCCGGCAGCAAACAGCGAAAGTGCAGGCCCACAACTGCGCAGCCAGCACCTCTCTCTCCTCTCTCTCTACCCCAAAGCCAGATCCTCGGAGGTGGGAGACAAAAGAAGAAACAAGTGAGTAAGGTGGTAAGGGCGCAAAAGTGCACGCAATATAAGGTAATGCACACTGGGGGCACATGGGAACCAGGTGAGACAGGTACGTTCCTATCGTACGCCCCCCCCCCCCCCCCCACCAGGTAACCTACACGGCCCCTCCCTTACCCCTTACTGTATCCACACAACACAACACTACCCATAAACATCTACTTTACAAATCAACAAACATCCCTACTGTCTTCCCCGTTCCTCCCATAAACCAAATTCGTCTTCTCTCCCTCCTAACCAATCAAATTTGCCATTTTCAACTCTCATGAAAATTTGCCATTTTCAACTCAACATCAAAATTTGCCATTACCAATTCATCATCAGTCCCTCCTAGGGAGGGAGAGATGGAATCACCCCAATGTCTCATCCACGTCGTGATGCGTCTCACAAATCCTCACAGCAATCTCATTTCCTGCACAAAACAAAGAAAACACAGGTGTGGAGTCATCATCATCACCACAGGTAAGTGGCTGCGTATGGTGCGACAGGTTCATCAATCCTAACTATCTCCTAAATGACTTTAACAACTTTACACTACCCGGGGTCTTTCTCCGGCCAAACCATTGGCCCTCTTACACTATGGGTTCTAAAAACCAATTCCCATTGGCCAAACTGTGGTGCTCTTCAATTTGGGGTCTCACTCCCCCGATTCATCTCCCGGTGCCCTCGTACAATTTCTGGGCTGCGACGTGTACCTCTCCCAGTGGGTCTACCCACCTGCACACCTCCACCACTGCAGTTGCCTCCGAGCTTACCTGCTCCTTACCCTAACCTAACTACCAGGGGAAGGCCCTCTGGCTCTCTCCCCACTCCGTGCCCTCTCTGGCACTGGGCTGCCCGATCCACACCCGGGATCCTCAGGCACCCACTCACAACTACCGGCTCCCAGAGCCCACCTGCGGCCTCACCTGGCCGACATCCTCACAGTGGTGGAGTGCCCAACCAACTACACACACTAACAGGCTACACGCCCAGCCATTTCCACAACACTAATGCACCCATTCACAACACCATTCTGCAACCGCACCACAAATGCCAATATCCAACCACAATTTACCTGCACCCTCTACCTAACACTTACACTACCCGCCCCGGGTGCTCGTGAAAGGGGTCCACTCTTCCCCCATCCACACCTTCGCACCATGCACACCACTCCGTACCACTCACTCCAACTCTCTCCACACACCTGTACCTGCACACCTGTGCTCTCACACCTGGTGCCACCTGCACCCTTCTCTCCCCAAGCGCATTCGCGTTGATCCACACACTCACTACTCATACACTGCTCCACACACCTGTCCAGTTGCACACCTGTGCAATCACACCTGTTCAATTCTCACAAACACGGCATCATCTCAGCTAACTACTCCCTTCTGAAACTTGCGCTTCCCAGTCGTCCCTTTAAACTATTGCGCTCCCTCGTCATTATCATCCATACTAATCTACCTGCGTCCCCACTACAGGTATCAGTCACTAACTAATCTTAACGTTACCTAATGTCATCTTCTAGATCCCTACACACAATATCCTAACCCACCCGGGCTAGTTTTCACTGCCATACACCCCATAAACTATTGCTCCTTTGCCCCACCCATGGGAAGGGTGGTGGGTTTGCCATCCCACCACATCGGGGGTCTCTCACTACCAATTTTGCACATCAAATTTCAATAAATCAAAAATTTGCCAATCACTGCCCATCATCTGCCAATCACTACTGCCAATCCCTTGCCAATCATCAAATTTTGTTTTTTTTCTCTAATTTTGGGTCCAATACACTAACCTCATCACCCAGTCTACTCACTACTGCCTCTCGGTGCGCCAATTCCTGTCCAAAGCCCGGCTTCGTAAAGCCAAGCAATGGATGCTGGTTGTTTTGTGCCGGCGGCTGGATGCGTCCGGCACTCGGGGCAGGGACGGAGGCTTACCCGTGCCGAGATCCCACGCATCACCTCGGCGTGGAGCCATCCAATGTCCCGATCTCGACCTGCCGGCACGTCTCACCAAAAAGTGGTCGCCATGACGACCCTTTCTATCGGGCTGCCAGCTCCGCCTAGTGGAGCACGGATGCGGCCGTTCAAAGCGAGGCCCAGCACGCACCGAGGGCCCGATTCGGCTATAAGTCGTTCTAAACTCTATCCCGTCTAACGTCGATGCTTCACCTGGACGCTTACACCCCGCAGCCCGTTCCTTGCTCACACATCCAGCCGTTTCCATGCTCCTCGTGCCGTTCCTTACACACCCAGGCACACCCATTCCACTCACAGCCTTGGTCACACACCTGACCACCGAACACTTTGGCACACATTCGTTGCTCGCACACCTCACCAATACACCGCTTCGCACCCCCTCCTCGGTCACCTCCTCTGTGACAATCACAGGTGTGCCCTCATTCGCACACCCAACCACGTGCCTCACCACCAACTCCAGCGTGCATTCCCACTCACGCTCTACCATTCCAGGTGTACATCCTTCCATCCCAGGTGTACATCCTCGCTCACCTGTCACAACCAGCTCACTCTCCTTGTCACTCTCACTACTCTCACCTCCACTCGTGACAACGCACTCACCCTTACTCTTGACAGCACACTCTTTCCCCATGCACCTGTCCGTCACACACCTTTCTCGCGCACACTCTCCCGTCACACCCTCTGTAACACTCACCACAGGTGTGCATTCTTCCTTGCCTTTGACAGCGCACTCTTTCCCCATGCACCTGTCCGTCACACACCTTCCTCGCGCACACTCTCCCGTCACACCCTCTGTAACACTCACCACACCGCGCTTCCATGTGCCCCCTCGCACACGCGCTACGACCGACTCATTCTCGCCAGCACCCTCACGACTCCTTGGCACGCACTTTTTCCTCACACACCCCAGAGTCGGACTTTCTTGCACACCTCCATTTTCGCACACCAGACCTGTCGCACACTTCACCAACGGCCTCTCACGAACACCCGGGTCTATCTCGACCCCCAAGCCTCTTAAATCACCTGGCGCATCATACGCACGACCATATTGGTCACCACTTACACCGGGTCCTCTTCCTCTTCGCTTCTCCTCCATCACCTGCGAATCCCTCATCCGGTTAATGAGCACATCATCACGATCCAAACACAGACTTTGGACCAATTCTTTTATCTCCTCTTTTATCTCTTTCTTATCCCCTCTCCGTCGCTTCTTAATTTCGCTCATCCCTTCTTCCACTTCTTCTAATTTGTGCTTCACCTCTTTTATTCCCCGGTACGTCTCCTCAAGCTCATCCTCTAAGGCTACCTTGACCGTTTCCAGGTGCGTCCTCACCTGCCGGTCCTTCGTCTCCATTACCTCTATCACCTCGTCCAACCTCGTTGTCAGTCCCTCACGTACCATCTGACATTCCCTCTTCGTCGCTACCAAGTCATCTTTTAGTTCTTTCTGTGTCGCCTTTAAACCTCCTAATACCGCAGTGTTCCTTTGAACCTGCTCCACTAACTCCGTCTGTCCCACCGTCAGCTGCTCCACCTCTTGCGTCAGGTCCTCTATGCCCCCTTGTAACTTTACAGTCGCCTTTCTCACCTCCTTTTCCATGTGCTCCTCACAGTGCCTCACCTCCTCGCGCACTCCTCCGACCTCCTCACTCACTCCTCTTCTGATCTCCTCTCCCATCACTTGCATCTCCTGCCCAGATGCCACCCTCATCTGCTCCATTTCCTCCCTGTGAGCATCCAGTTTGGTTTCTACCCCTATTCTGACCCCCTCTATCTGCTGCTCCATTTGTTTAACTTCCCTTTCCGCTTGGTCCCTCATGTCCCTCAATTTGCCTTCCATACTGTTTTCTAACCCCTCTAACCCATTTTTCACTCCCTCTATCTGATTCTCCTGGGCAGCCATTCTATTTTCTACCCCCATTAACCCATTTTTCACTTCTTTTATCCCGTTGTCTAACCCCTCAAAATTATTGTCTAACTTCCCAAATTTCTTGTCTAACTCCTCAAAATTATTGTCTAACCCCTCACTGGTACCCCTCGCTTCGTCCCTCATTACCCCCATTTGCTCACTCTGAGCCCTCGCTTCGTCCCTCATTACCCCCATTTGGCCCTCCAATCGCTCACCCTGAGCATCCATCCGGTTCCCCATTACCCCCATTTGGTCCTCCAATCGCTCACCCTGAGCATCCATCCGGTTCCCCAACCGCTCACCCAATCGCTCAATTTGGCTCCCCATACTCATCTGTACAGCTGCCTGTAACTGCGCAATGAGGGCCTGCATGTCAATCGGCTGCATGTTAAAGCCCGCTGATACAGCCGGCTCGGCTACCGCACGCTCGTGCGAGGCGCCTTTTTGCGCGCCCGCTACTTCGTGCGTGACGGCGCTATTTTGCGAACCTGCCGCCCTCACTGCTTCGCTCTCCTCTTGTCCCTCAATTTGGTCCTGGATCGACCCTACCTCACTCTCCTTTACCGGACCCCAGCTGTCTTGACCCGCCATAGCGCGACTTTCAAAATTCGGTTTTTTATTTTATTTTCGTAAAACAAATTCAAATTTCGCCGTTATAATTTCGCGCGGGAAACGCGCTCCGAATCGATTCTACTTGTTACCAATTTGGGCCTAATAAATTTAGTCCCGGGTTCGAATTCCACTCCTCGACACCAATTGTTACAGACGTGGCTTGGATGTTATTTACCGAGCGGTTTTATGGTATGACCACGTCTGCACAAGTTACCCGATTGTGCCCGAACGTTGACTAGTCGCGCGATGCTGGCTCAATAAGAAAAAGAAGACACCCGGCTGGATTACAATAACACAATACGACACCAAGGGTTCAGTTCTCAAGACCTCCGGAGGAGATTATATTCGTACGGAAAGGTCAGATTACAGGGGCTAGAGTTATAATCACAGAAAGACAGGCACTTAGACACACTCTTATATTAACCCCGGACAGACGACAGACAAACGGGACAAGGCTGACTCACACGGGGGTTGATGAAAAGGACAGCGGGTATCGATGGCTCAAGGTGCACTCTTGGCTCAAAGCAGGGTCCAGTACGGTCCGGTCCGGTCCAAAGATGCGGGGAGGTATCGTCGCGCTGGGGGTGGCGGTGGCTCTCTCTCCAAGCTGAGGCGCATCTGACGTCACATCCGGCGCGGGGCCGCGTATATCCGGCGGGGAGTGACACGCCCTCGGCTCGTTAGCTCCGCCTCGTGGAATCGGCACGTTGCTTCTCATTGGGTGCGTGCGGGGGGTTTACCAGGCTCCGCCCTTGACGAGGAGCTGACAAGGAGCCCCTTCGTGGTAACCCCGTGGAGCGCATGGTCTATGGCGCTAATCGAGCCGGTGTGAGGACGCATCCTCCCCCGCTCCGCCGCCATCTCCTCTGTTGTTGTTGTAATTGTTGGGGAAGAAGATGGAAGGAGGTATGGGAAAGGTCCTAAACTCACTACTGATGCCATATAATCACATTCTGGTGCAACGAAGAGTCATAATTAATGGAAACGAGGCCTTAACTGACATAGATTAAGAATAACTAGGAAGATGTCCGAAAGTTGTCTACGTGTGGTGCGGTGGACCTGGGCACGACATTTAATGGGGGAATAAGGGGAAGGTCGGCTCTACTGATTGTTGTTTACATGCAATGGGACTAGGGAATGGGGGATTGGGGAAAGTTGGGGAGTATTGGAGAAAATAGGGGAATATTTACAAGCGGATATGGAGGCCAAATTCCATATTCGCAACAATATATATATATATATATATATATATATATATATATATATATATATATATATATATATATATATATATATATATATATATATATATATACAGTGAAACCTTGTCTTACGAGTGCACCAACTTACGAGTTTTCCGAGATACGAGCCGTCGCTCGGGCGGTTTTTTGCTTTGAGATGCGAGCCGAGATCTGAGTTACGAGCTTACGCCACCCGCCACCAGGTGGGTTCCGGTCACGTGGTTATCTTGCCGTGCAAGCATCTCTGCCGTATATCGCTGCTGCTTTGTTTTCGCATTTTTGTTAATTTGGAAAATTTCTTAGTTTTAACCATGGGTCCTAAGAAATTGAGTGCCAAGGGCAGTGCTGAGAAGAAGAAGAGGATGATGTGCTTGGATATAAAACACGCAATCGTCGAAAAACATGAGCGAGGTGTGCGTGTTGTCGACTTGGCGAGGCAGTACGATCGTAGTACTTCTACGATATGTACGATTTTGAAGCAGAAGGAGTCGATAAAGGCTATAACGCCAGCCAAGGGCGTTACGATTATTTCAAAGCTCCGGACCTCTGTCCATGAAGAGATGGAGAAGTTGTTGTTTGTGTGGTTGATGGAGAAGCAGCTCGAAGGAGATACCGTGACCGAGATCATTTTGTGTGAGAAGCCCCGAGACATTTATGGGGATTTGGTGCAGCAGACGGCGGGAACATCAACGGACGAGGCATCGGAAGTCATTCAAAGGCAGTCGGGGATGGTTTGATAATTTTAAGAAGAGGACCGGCATTCACTCCGTCGTCAGGCATGGTGAGGCAGCAAGCTCGGATGTGAAGGCAGCTAACGATTTTATTATAACTTTTGCCGAACTGATAGAAGCCGAACGATATGTTGAAGGCAGCAGGAAGTTGGGGTGTGAAGATAATGACAGAGATCTGTAATCTGGTGGTGAAAGAAGGCCGCATTCCAGTGGTTTGGGAACTGAGTACCCTCGTCCCTCTATAAAAGGGGAAAGGTGACCCTCTGGAGTGTGGCTCGTACCGAGCGATAAAGTTATTGGAGCATGGAATGAAGGTATTGGAAAGGGTGTTGGAGAGAAGGATAAGGAAGAAGGTGAAGATCGACGAAATGCAGTTTGGATTAATGCCAGGAAGAGGAACGACAGACGCGCTCTTTATTGTGAGGCAGTTGCAGGAGAAGTACATGGAGAAGAGGAAGAAGTTGTTTCTTGGGTTTGTTGATCTGGAGAAAGCATTCGATCGGGTTCCACGCGAAGTATTGACATGGGCATTGAGGAAGTTAGGAGTGGATGAATGGTTGATCAGAGTAGTGATGGCAATGTACAAAAGAGCGCCCACAGCTGTAAGGACGAAGGACGGGAACAGTGGTGAGTTTGAGGTGAAGGTGGGAGTGCATCACGGGTCGGTACTAAGTCCACTACTATTTGGAGCTGTGATGGAGGTGCTGGCTCAGAACGTAAAGGAGGGTTTACCGGGGGAGTTGTTGTATGCAGATGATCTGGTGTTGATTGCGGAAAGTATGGATGGACTGAAGGAAAATATGAACAAGTGGAAGGAATGTATGGAGACAAAAGGTCTGAAGGTGAATATAGGAAAGACGAAGGTGATGGCAAGTGGTAAAGCATGTGGTGAGGTGGAAAGTACTGGGAAGTGGCCGTGTGCTGTGTGCAGGAAGGGTGTCGGAGTGAACTCCATTCAATGTACAATGTGCTCTGAGTGGGTTCATCAAAAATGTAGTGGTCTGAGAGGGTCATTAACCAGTGTGGCAGCTACATTCAAATGTAAGGTGTGCACAGAGGGAGCTGCAGATGGAGGAAATGTTGAGTTGGATCTTAGAGACAGCGTGAAGCTGGAAGGTGTGAAAACATTTTGCTACGTCGGAGACATGCTGAATGGAGAAGGTGGATCAGACTCGGCAACGGTTGCAAGAGTGAGATGTGCATGGAAGAAGTTTCGGGAACTGAGTGGCGTGCTGATGAGGAGGGGAGTGTCGTTGAAGCTGAAGGGAAAGGTGTATGCTGCATGTGTAAGAAGTGTTATGATTTATGGGAGCGAGACATGGGTAATGAACGTAGAGCAGCAACGGAGGCTGGAAAGAGTGGAAATGCGAAAGGTTCGGTGGATGTGCAGAGTATCGTTGAGAGAGAGGAAGACAAATGATGAAATGCGAAAGATGATGGGAATAGAGCCTGTTAGTCAGGTTCACTATGTCAATAAATTATATTTCGTTCAAAATCATGGTAGATTAGCAAACCTATACATTTTTGGAAAGGTTATAGCATAAGGAAACTAAAAATCAATGTTTACATTTGGAGAGATACCTGTATGGCGGCCATTTTGGATTTTCAAAATGGCCACTGTAAAATACATATTTTGTTCTATTTCTGCCTCTAATTACCCTAAAAACTTTTGAAAATATACTAAACCTATATTTTCAGGGACAAGGAATCCAATGAAAGTATCAAATTAGTGCTATGGGGAATGGTAAGACACGAATCAAAGGTTTTGAATTGCAAAATACTGTCTTTATATTCGCGATAAGTTGCATAATCAAATACATGTTATCATTTTGTCCAGGCAGTTAATAACGTCAAAATGTGTCACAATAATTCATATCACCAAACATACACAAGCAGTCAGCAAAATCATATATGCACATGCAGTCAGTATAACTTCACATCTACACAGGCAGTCAATGACAAAATATACACAGGCAGTCAATGGCATCAAACATACACGATTACAGAATATGCCATTTAGAGTTCGTCATCACTGTCCTGTGTGTCGTATCCGACAATATAGTCCGCATCGTTTTCACAGTCCGTTCCACACAAGCAAAGGTCAGTCAAATTGATTGGCAAATCGAATTGGTCGAATGGTCGATCGAATCGAATTCGATGAATCGAATCGAATCGAATCGATCGAATTGGCCGAATGGTCGATCGAAGCGATTGGTCGAATGGTCGAATTGGTCGAATCGAATTGGTCGGAATTGGCAAATGTAAACATTGATTTTCAGATTTTCCATGTAATAACGTTTCCAAAAATGTATAGGTTTGCTAATCTACCATGATTTTGAACGAAAAAACATAGTGAACCTGACTATGTGATTGATGCTGTGAAGAGGAACAGGTTGAGATGGTTTGGTCATGTGTTGAGGAAGGATGAAAGTGACTGGTTGAGAAGAGTGATGGAAATGAATGTAGAAGAAAGTAGAGGACGGGGAAGACCGAGAAAGACCTGGCTAAAGATGGTGGAAGAAGAAATGCGGGCAAGGGGGTTAACAAGGAGAGATGCAGAAAATAGGGCAAGATGGAGAAGATTGTCATGGGGACCGCAGGGCTCACCCCCGCTCTAGCAGGGAAAATGGCCTTGAAAATGCATGTTGTTGTGTATGTATATATTGTTGTGGATATGAGAATGGTTTTTTTTTTTATTGTTGTTGTAAAAGGTTGTTGGAAATATCGCCCCTCCTCCCTCCGTTTGTGGTTGTATAAAGGTCAAAGGGGCGTTCCCGTAGTTAGTTCCATAAAGCATACATGAAGGACACTATAATATCCCTGTTCAGTAGTTTATTTCCTTATTCTGTGTATTAGGTTAAGGCTTTGTCTTCCATTAAAATGACACTCCATTGCACCAAGTGAAATAAGATAGATTCCCCTTCATTCCCCATTCCCACTCCCAAACCTTCCATTGCCAAGCCTCAATTGCCAGTTACATCCCCTCCAAGCCTCCATTGCCAACTGCACTGGACAGTTTGCCAGGTTTGCTACAGCTGTGGTTGTTGATTTCGCCCCAAAGCCGCCATTAAGCATGTGCTCAGCTCGGGGAAGAAGGGCGTGCCCGCCCATCGTCATCAAGGGCGGAGCCAGAGGGCCGTGCGAACCAATCAGGGCCGAGGCGAGCTGACCGATGGGTGTGTCCTGAAGGCCGGCGGCTTGATCGCCTGAGGCGCTATAAAAGCGCGCGCGCAAGATGCGAAAGTGTGGTTGGACTGAGTACGAGACGAGTCAGACGAGT